>NW_020185332.1:844871-854251 GCF_003031525.2 Neophocaena asiaeorientalis asiaeorientalis | reverse complement strand
AGAGGCCCGAGTTCCGAAAAAAAAAAAAAAAAAAAAAAAAAAATATATATATATATATATATAAATTGCAATGTTCTTGCAATTTGTTTAACACTTCTGTTAAATATTATCGTGTTTGTTCTTTAGCCTGACAGTGTTAATTCTTCAGGGGAGGTGGAGAGAAGGAGGAGAAAACAAATCCAGAACCTTGGGGCCCAACCTTGGGCAACAAACTGTCTGGTTAAGTGCTGAAACTTACCATAAGATTGGTGGGCCCTCTCAGAGGAATTAGAATTAAAGCTAATAACCCAATTTGGAATAATTTAAAGCTCTTTTTAGGGAAGTTTTTGACTCAACTGGGCTCATTATGCATGGGTTTAATGTGTAACAATTTGTTCTTGAAAGATAACATTATTGTTGGCAATAAAGATAGGAAGTGGAAATAAGTTTCAAATATGGAAAGCAGATTTATCTCTTGTTTCATATGGACTTGTTCCGGGTCTCTGCTTATGAATCACACGGTGCTCCCCACAGTAAGATGCTGTCCATGCAGCTGGTTATGATAAATGGCCTGTAATTGCGAATCTGATATTGGTTTTCAATGTTGAATTTATCATTCTGTCCTCTTAACAGATATTAAATACTTTTAAGAATTTATCCATTTGCCTGACCCATCTGTGATTTTTCAGTATGTAAAATTTATTAGTTACCTAGTTTTTTGAGATTTTAATGGCCGATGACATAATTAATAACACTGAGTAATGGAGCTGACCTCTTTTAAACCTCATTCCCTTCCACTAATCCAGACCATCCAAATTGAATCAAAATGTATTCGATGTAGAGACCCGAAAAGAAAACGGCCCTGGTGTGGTGCCTGATTTGAAATGCACCTCCAGTGGGCTGGTCACCCTTTCACCTCTTTACCCCCTCCAAGCCCCCCAGAGGGAGCCAAGCAGAGGCTGCCTGCACCTTTGCTCTCTCCTCCTTCTCATCCCACTAGATGAGCCGACTCAGGCAGCCCTCCTCTCCCTCAGCTGCCTCAGTTTCTTCAGCGCGAGATGAGTGATAAGGATAATAATGCAGCTTGTCTGGCTCCCTCGTGGAGAACGTTTTGTGAATTAATGGAAGCGTTCTGGCTGTGCACTTGAGGACAGCTCCATGGCTGCCCTGGAACTCCCATCAGGCTTGGCTGGGAAGGATTCCTGCGCTTCGCTGAGGGGGAAGTGCGAAGGACAGCTGAAAGAAATCGGCCTGGGGGAAACAAGGCTGTGTGGAATACCAGCAATAATGCAGGACTTACCCTGACCCCTGGTTCTGTGCGTTTAAGGACACCCCTGCATGTTGCCACCAGAACAGCATGAAGCTAGCCCAGGGCCTGTGCCTTTGCTGGGTTTTGTTATTGCTGGGTTCTGTAGCCTACAAGACTACCTCTCATGGTTCCTGTAGTGTCTGCTGTGTTCAGTGGACACTTGGAGACACAAAGGCCTACAGATCTGAGCTCCTGAGGTCAGGGAACACGTTGGCCACCAGTCTTGGGGGACCCTCAGCCAGGGCCTGGGAAGGGGATGGAGCCAGGGCTGTGCACACACACAGAAGGACAATGAGCCTCGTGAGAGGCCGGGGGATAGACAGAGCAACCCAGAGAGGGGGCCAGCTGAGTTTCCGGTCACGCTTAGGCAAGACAGAGGGTCACTTCTCAGGGTGACTCCAGATGAGCAGCCCCACTGCTGCCTCTGACCTGTGGATAATTGAAAAATAACTGCCTTTCCACCCCCGGAGGCCTAATTTCATATTCTTGCAGTGGCCCGATTGACTTTCAGTTCAACGCAAACCGGCTTCCTTGGAAGTTGTGTCTATTTAAGGATTATGGGCCAAGATCAAACCTATCAGAAGAAACCGGGAGCTGTCCACAGGGTCACTGAGAGGTGACAAGTTTCCAAAGGGCCCCTGAGTCAAGAGGAAACTTCTTTTTTACTGCAAGCCAGAGGCTACCTGGTTCCAGACCTGGCCCACGTGTCCATATCAAATAAATTGTCCCAGTCTAGACCAGAAGCCAAGGCTCCAAACTCCCTATGCTGTTCTTTTTCTGCCCTACCAGGACATGATTTACAAACTGTTAATAAAAGAAAATACGTCTTCCCCAAATCCCAGGCATTTCACAACCTTTTGTAGATTCAGCTTTTATTCCCCAGGTCTCGTGTTATACTTTTCATATCAATGGCTTAACTATCCCTCAAACCCATCGTCCTTCAACAGCAAAAGCTAATCTCAATCTGACAGATGTTTACTGAATACCTGTGAGTGCCTAGTTGCTTAGCACTGGGCAAACCGCTGTGGAGACACAAAAAAATATATTATAGGGACTTCCCTGGTGGCGCAGTGGTTAAGAATCCGCCTGCCAATGCAGGGCACACGAGTTCAAGCCCTGGTCCCGGAAGATCCCATATGCCGCGGAGCAACGAAGCCCATGCGCCACAACTACTGAGTCTGCGCTCAAGAGTCTGGGAGCCACAACTACTGAGCCTGCGTGCTGCAACTACTGAAGCCCGTGCACCCTAGGGCCCACGCTCCTCAACAAGAGAAGCCACCGCAATGACAAGCCTGTGCACCGCAATGAAGAGTAGCCCCTGCTCGCCGCAACTAGACAAAGCCCACGCAGCAACGAAGACCCAACGCAGCCAAAAATAAGTAAATAAAATAAATAAATTTATTAAAAAAAAAAAATATATATATATATATATATAAAATACAGTCTCTACCCTCAGGTAGAACTAGTATTGGCACTGCACTTAATAATCAATTATTAAACATTTACCGCATGCGTGGCACTGTGCTGAATGCTGCAAAGACACAGGAAAAAGAATCATGCTTGGTCGCTTCCCAAGGAGCTTACCTTATTAGAGAGAGAAGATCTTAATATACAAACCAAGACTTCTTATAATGAAATGTTAAGTCGTGTGGTTGAGGCAATAAGTAGAAAAGAGTTCAGCAGGATCCATGTGGGCTGGAAATAATCAGAGTAAAGCTTGTGGAAGAGGAGGCAGTGAAAAGGGGCATGAGAAAAGCATGGGATGGGGACAGGCAGAAAGGACAAGATAGATATTTTATGAGTGTGTGTTTGTGTGTTCTCAGGAATTGCTGTCTTTATTATTCAGGCCTTCAAATATCTGCCCACCCTTCTAGGTACTCACCTATACCTATCAGACTAGGGAAAGGGGCTACAAACATTTATGGAGCACCAACTTCATGCCAAGAGGCATTCTTCACTTAGCATTCATTACCATATTCATCCTTCACAACCACCCTCCCAAGAAGACATCACAATCCCCTTTTATGAAGAGGCCTCCAGAGCTCAAACAGAAAATCATTTGCCCAAGACTACATCACCAGTGTTGCCCAGGCTGGGCTTCAAACCTTGGTCTTGGCCTTCAGTGCTCAAAATCTTTTACCACGGAATCACATGGACTCTAGGAAGGAGCGAGTGGCAGTATTCCAACAAGGCCGCGATAGACCAGGATCCAGAGGAAAGAGGAGGAGGAAGGGAATGGCATGGTGACTGTCCTTCTAAGTATGACCAGCCAGGTGCGATGAAGCGCAGGGAAGAGCAACCAGTGGATCAGTCACCTTTAGAGACAGCCCATTTCCTAGAGCTGACATCCCAGCTCTGGCTTCCCACCATGATGGCTGCTCTTTCTGGCAAAATGCCAATTCTCCTGATGATACAGGGCTCTCTCCTGCAGCAGCTGGGGTCCCTGCATGGTCTCCCTGTCCTTCATCCAGAACAAAGCAAGCTTAGTTAGGTTTGGTGCTCAGAGAGGGGCCATCTCTCAGCTCTGTCCTCTTCTAAGAGGCGTGGGAGGGGAAAACCCTCACTGAGCCAGAAAATACATATCTTCTCAGCACTTAAATGAGTTCTGTTTTAAGCTAAGATCAGTGTAATTAAAACTGTAAAAATAATAAGACCAAAGGAAACCCCCTACTGTCCTTAATTAGGAGCAAGATGAGAAGGAAGAAGCTCTGGTGTAGCTTATTTAAAAGGCAGAACCCTGAAGTGGGACCAAAAAAGAGAATTAAAATAAAGGTGTCATTATTGTTTTTTTAAAGGGTCTCTGCGGACAAAGAGGTCTGATTGGCAGACAAAACGCATGAGGGGCATTTGCTCATTCTCAGAGTGACAGTTCTGAAGATGAATATGCAGGATGCCCTGGGCTCCAGGACCTCTTTCCTACCTCCTACCCGCTTTCCAGTCAGATGGGAAAACAGGAAAGTACCATTTGGTCAGGGTTTGCCAGACAAGGAATACTACCCCTGGGTATATTAACATCAACCACAAGAAGTGGTTGAATCTCTTAAACTCCCTTGGCATGAAGGAAGTGGGGTTACCACGTTATCATTGTCATCATCACACGGCTGTTGTTATTAACATTTATCCAGCACCTACATTGCACTTAGCACAGTGCAGAGCACAAAGGAAGATGCAGCTCCTGCTCTGAAAATAAATGTCTAGGTCCCTCTACTGGATTTATGCTCCAGCAGGGGGTAGGTTGGGGGGCAGGGCGGGGGGCAGGGACCAGCCTTCAGCACCACCATCCCCATACACTTTTTTTTTTTGCGGTACGCAGGCCTGTCACTGCTGTGGCCTCTCCCGTTGCGGAGCACAGGCTCCAGACGCGCAGGCTCAGCGGCCATGGCTCACGGGCCCAGCCGCTCCGCGGCATGTGGGGTCTTCCCGGACCGGGGCACGAACCCGTGTCCCCTGCATTGGCAGGCGGACTCTCAACCACTGCGCCACCAGGGAAGCCCCTACACTTTCTTATTTCCCTTGAGCAACTTGGGGTGTTCTCGAATCTGCCGTGTGTTCTGAGGCCTTGTCTGGGTTCTGAGACCAAATCAGGACGCGAAGAACAGGGCAGAGGGTGAAGCAGATGTGGGCAGCCAGGACTCTGACATGGAGTAAGAGCAGGCAGGGAGCACGGGGAAAGAAAGCACAGTGTTTTCTCATGACTAGAGTGTGAGTCAAATTAACTACTTCACTTAATGTCGCCATACTACTGTTCCAGTCCCCGTTTCTCTTACCACTTCATTCTGCGATCTCGCACTTTACAAATCCTGACGTATACTTTAAAACTCAAGACCCACACCATAGTAAATTTTAACCGTGCAAGTCTTTGGAACACAGAAGCATTGATAAGTGTCCATGGACATCTAAGAAATACACAAATATTATACACACACATCAGCTCCTCAAGCAAAAGTCCCACTTCCCACTGCCAAATGTTATTTTTTACAGCAGCTCTGCGAGATGAGTGAAGGCGTATATTTCCCGAGTGAGCCACTTTTTATAGAGTGAAAGAAAAAAACAAAGCCCCAACACTTTACTGCTTTTTAACCAACAGGATTTCTGAATGCAAATGAGTGAATCACCTTTGCCATGATTGGCTGCCTGAGTTTCCTTGTCACACAGACAGCAGGCTCAGTGGACGTGACTTGTATTCTCATGAGTCCAGGGAAAGATAAAAGACTGATATTGCTACCAGTGAATTATGAGATTTGTCTTTATCAGTAAAAATAAGATCATAACTGAGCCCAGCCATCGCCTATTATATGTATGTTCCATCTACTTTTCTGTATAATATGATCCAGTGTGCCAGGGTGAACTGGAGTAGCCTGGTGTATAAATTAGCTATTTTAAAAAGCTGCATTAAGACTTTAAGGCCACCAGTGTACCTTTTAATGCATTGATGCCACTCTTCAATAGATACCTGTCTCCTTTACTTCTGACCTGCATTTTGATGACAATCTGGTGAAAAGGTAGCTGGAAGGACTCTCCTAGGTATATTCGAAATTAGAGAGAGGAAAAAAAATGTTGCACCACAACCAGATCCTCAACGAAAAACTACCCAATCATGGAACTGAGTTCCTTGTAGGAATTTCTGAAGAGAACAATTCACTAAATAATTAATTATTTTGGCATTCACTTCTGGAGCAATTTCTCTGTGCAAGGCACTAGGCAGACCTCTGAAGTTCCAGCTCTTCCAAACCTAACAAGAGGAGATGTGTTTTACATCATGGAAGTTCTTTAGGAGGAGAATGATAAAGGAGATCATGGATATTTTCTGAAACATCGTTTTGGAAATAGTTTGAGAAACTTGTTTTTGTGTCTAAAACAAGCTGACACACTCGGGCACGGGGAGCCTGCTGAGCTCCCAGGCCAATCCACTGCCCTCCAAAGAACCCTCCAGGCTGTGTGGGCCCTTGGCATAGGAAGGAGGCTGAGGGGAGAACAGGAGAGGCAGACAGAAGGGGCCCTCAGGGAGAAGCAGGAGAGGACTGGAGGGAGATTGCTCCGCCCACTCAGGCACGGGGAGCCTGCTGAGCTCCCAGGCTGGTCCCCCGCCCTCCAAGGCCCCCTGTTGCCCCCACCCGCAGCTGCATTGGTCTTGGGTGCATAGGAGGGAGGCCCGGGAAGTCAGGAGAGGCAGGCGGGAGGGGCCCTCCCAGACCCCAGACGGGAGGAGCAGGAAAGGAGAGGAGGGCGTTTGCCCCGCCCACTCCAGCCCAGGAAGCCTGCTGGGCTCCCAGGTGAGGTCCCCTGCCCTCTGAGACCAGGGGTGGGGAGCACGCCTGGGCCCCTTCTGTTCCTTGAGCCTAAGCCCCACCCCACACAGCCCCCAGGGCCTTTTCCAGCCCTGTGGGTCCTGAGCATTGGCTCTGCCCACCGCCCAAACCTCGCCCTTGCTTAGGCCCTGCTCTCCACAGCCAAGGCCTTCCACCACCACCACCCCCCGCCCCCCTGCTTTTATTTTTTTCCCTCCTCCTCTTTTTTACTATTGTGGTACTGATGTACCTTCTGGTTGTTGATTCATCTATATTTTTATTTTTACATTCTTTCTAACATATCTGTTAGTTTCCTACTCTAATTTTATTTTTTACTTTGTTATTGTTCTCTTTATTATTTTTTTTTTTTGCCACCCCACGCAGCTTGCAGGATCTTGGTGCGCAAGCCCCGGGGTCAGGCAGAAGCTCCTGCAGTGGGAGCTCCGAGTCTGAACCACTGGACTAACAGAGAACCTCAGACTCCAGGGAATATTCATCAGAGTGAGGTCTCACAGAGCTCCTCATCTCAGCACCAAGACCCAGCTCTACCCATAGCCACCAACTCCAGTGTTGGAAGCCTCAGGCCAAACAACCAGTAAAATATATGTCACAGATGAAGGAGCAAGGTAAAAACCTACAAGACCAAATAAATGAAGAGGAAATAGTCAATCTACCTGAAAAAGAATTCAGAGTAATGATAGTAAAGATGACCCAGAATCTCAGAAATAGAATGGAAGCATGGATTGGGAAAATACAAGAAATGTTTACTAAAGATCTAGAAGAACTAAAGAACAAACAAACAGAGATGAACAACACAATAACTGAAATGAAAAATAAACTAGAAGGAATCAATACCAGAATAACTGGGGCCAAAGAACAAATAAGTGGGCTGGAAGACAAAATGGTGGAAATAACTGCCAAGGAGCAGAATAAAGAAAAAAGAAGGAAAAGAATTGAACACAATCTTGGAGACCTCTAGGATAACACTAAATGCACCAACATTCGAATTATAGGGGTCCCAGAAGAAGAAGAGAAAAAGAAAGGGTCAGAGAAAATATTTGAAGAGATTATAGTGGAAAACTTCCCTAACATGGGAAAAGAAATAGTCACCCAAGTCCAGGAAGCACAGAGAGTCCCATACAGGATAAACCCTAGGAAAAACACACCAAGACACAAACTAATCAAACTAAAAAAAAAATTAAATTCAAAGAAAAAATATTAAAAGCAGCAAGGGAAAAACAAAAAATAACATACAAAGGAATCCCCATAAGGTTATCAGCTGCTTTTTCAATGGAAACTCTGCAAGCCAGAAGGGAGTGTCAGGATACACTTAAAGTGATGAAAGAGAAAAACCTACAACCAAGATTACCCAGCAAGCATCTCATTCAGATTTGATGGAGGATCCAAAAGCTTTTCAGACAAGCAAATCTCAGAGAATTCAGCACCACCAAACCAGCTTTACAACAAATGCTAAAGAAACTTCTCTAAGCAGGAAACACAAGAGAAGAAAAAGTCCCATAAAGACAAACCCAAAATAATTAAGAAAATCGTAATAGGAACACACATATCAATAATAACCTTGAATGTAAATGGATTAAATGCCCCAACCAAAAGGCACAGACTGGCTGAATGGATACAAAAACAAGACCCGTATATATGCTGTCTACAAGAGACCCACTTCAAACCTAGGGACACATACATACTGAAAATGAAGGGATGGAAAAAGATATTCCATGCAGATGGAAATCAAAAGAAAGCTGGAGTAGCAATACTCATAACAGATAAAATAGACTTTAAAATAAAGACTAAAAAAAAATAAAATAAAATAAAATAAAAAAATTTTAAAAAATTTAAAATCGCAAGAGGGAAGACACATGGGAGCATATGTATATGTATAGCTGATTCACTTTGTTATAAAGCAGAAACTAACACACCATTGTAAAGCAATTATACCCCAATAAAGATGTTAAAAAAAATAAAAATAAAAAAATAAAGTGGCTTCTAGTTAAAATGCTCAAAAAAATAAAAAAAATAAAAAAAAATAAATGTTTATGCACCCAACATAGGAGCACCTCAATACATAAAGCAAATGCTAACAACCATGAAAGGAGAAATTGAATAATAGTAGGGAACTTTAACACCCCACTTAAACCAATGGACAGATCATCCAAACAGAAAATAAATAAGGAAACACAAGCTTTAAATGACACAATAAACTAGATAGATCTAATTGATATTTATAGAACATTCCACCTCAAAGTAGTAGAATACACTTTCTTCTCAAGTGCGCATGGAACATTCTCCAGGATAGATCACATCTTGGGTCACAAATCAAGCCTCAAAAATTTAAGAAAATTGAAGTCCTATCAAGCATCTTTTCTGACCACAATGCTATGAGACTGGAAATCAATTATAGGAAAAAAACATAAAAAACACAAATACAGGGCTTCCCTGGTGGCACAGTGGTTGATAAAAAAAAAAAAAAAAAAAAAAAAAAAAAAAAAACACAAATACATGGAGGATAAATAGTGCACTACTAACTTACCAAGAGATCACTAAAGAAATCAGAGAAGAAAACTTTAAAATACATAGAAAAAAATGACAATGAAAACACTAATAAAGGAAACAATAGCAAAGATCAATAAAACTAAAAGCTGGTTCTTTGAGAAGATAAACAAAATTGATAAACCGTTAGCCAGACTCATCAAGAAAAATAAAGGAAGAGGATGCAAATCAATAAAATTAGAAAGAAAAAGGAGAAATCACAACTGACACTGAAGAAATACAAAGGATTATAAGAGACT
>NW_020185332.1:825029-844702 GCF_003031525.2 Neophocaena asiaeorientalis asiaeorientalis | reverse complement strand
ACTACTGAGCCTGCGCTCTGGAGCCTGCGAGCCACAACTGCTGAAGCCCGCAAACCTGGAGCCCGTGCTCCGCAGCAAGAGAGGCCACCGCAGTGAGGCCTGGGCACTGCAATGGGGAGTGGCCCCCACTGGCCACAGCTGGAGAGGGCGTGCACTCAGCAATGGAGACCCAACAGAGCCAAAAATAAATAAAAATAAATTAAATTTAAAAAAGAAAAGAATCCACCAGCACATTAAATCACTAGGATCAGGAACAAGACAAGGATGTCCACTCTCGCCACTCTTATTCAACATAGTTTTGGAAGTCCTAGCCACAGCAATCAAAGAAGAAAAAGAAAGAAAAGGAATACAAAATTGAAAAGAGGAAGTAAAACTGTCACTATTTGCCAATGACATGATACTATACATAGAAACTCCTAAAGATGCCACCAGAAAACTACTAGAACTAATCAATGAATTTGGTAATGTAGCAAATACAAAATTAATGTAAAAAAAACCTAGGAATAAACCTGCCTAAGGAGGCAAAAGACTTGTACACAGAAAACAGTAAAACACTGATGAAAGAAATCAAAGATGACATAAACAGATGGAGAAATATACCATGTTCTTGGATTGGAAGAATCAATATTGTGAAAATGTCTATACTACCCAAAGCAATCTACAGATTCAATGCAATCCTTATCAAACTACCAATGGCATTCTTCACAAAATTAGAACAAAAAACCTTACGATTCACATGGAAACACAAAAGACCCTGAATAGCCAAAGCAATCTTGAGAAAGAAAAGCAGAGTTGGAAGAATCAGGCTCCCTGACTTCAAATTATACCACAAATCTACAGTAATCAAGACAGTAAGGTACTGACACAAAAACAGAAATATAGATCAATGGTACAGGATAGAATGCCCAGAGATAAACCCACGTACATATGGGCGCCTAATTTACGACAAAAGAGGCAAGAACATACAATGGAGAAAAGACAGCCTCTTCAATAAGTGGTGCTGGGAAAACTGGACAGCTACATGTAAAAGAATGAAATTAGAACACTTCCTAACACCATACACAAAAATAAACTCCAAATGGATTAAAGACTTAAATGTAAGACCAGACACTGCAAAACTTATAGAGGAAAACATAGGAAAAACACTCTTTGACATAAACCACAGCAAGATCTTTTTTGACCCACCTCCTAGAGTAACAGAAATAAAAACAAAAATAAACAAATGGGACTTAATTAAACGTAAAAGCTTTTGCACAGCAAAGGAAACCATAAACAAGACAAAAAGACAACCCTCAGAATGGGAAAAAATATTTGCAAATGAAACAACAGACAAAGGATTAATCTCCAAAATATACAAACAGCTCATGGAACTCAATATCAAAAAACAAACAATCCAGTTAAAAAATGCACGGAAGACCTAAATAGACATTTCACCAAGGAAGACATACAGATGGCCAGGAGGCACATGACAAAGATGCTCAACATCACTAATTATTAGAGAAATGCAAATCAAAACTACAATGAGGTATCACCCCACGCCAGTCAGAATGGCCAGTATCAAAAAATCTAGAAACAATAAATGCTGGAAAGGGTGTGGTGAAAAGGGAACCCTCCTACACTGTTGGTGGGTATGTAAATTAACACAACCACTATGGAATACAGTGTGGAGGTTCCTTAAAAAACTAAAAATAGAACTACCATATGACCCAGCAATCCCACTACTGGGCATATATCCTGAGAAAACCATAATTCAAATAGAGATATGCACCACAATGTTCATTGCAGCACTATTTACAATAGCCAGGACATGGAAGCAACCTAAGTGTCCATCAACAGATG
Source organism: Neophocaena asiaeorientalis asiaeorientalis (assembly GCF_003031525.2). Classification (NCBI taxonomy): domain Eukaryota; kingdom Metazoa; phylum Chordata; class Mammalia; order Artiodactyla; family Phocoenidae; genus Neophocaena; species Neophocaena asiaeorientalis. Next base: position 842,863 of record NW_020185332.1, on the reverse strand, counting down.
AATGGATAAGAAGATGTGACACATATGTACAATGGAATATTACTCAGCCATAAAAAGAAACGAAATTGAGTTATTTTTAGTGAGGTGTATGGACTTAGAGTATGTCATACAGAGTGAAGTAAGTCAGAAAGAGAAAAACAAATAGTGTACGCTAATGCATATATATAGAATCTAAAAAAAAAAAAAAGGTACTGATGAACCTAGTGGCAGGGCAAGAATAAAGAGGTAGACACAGAGAATGGACGAGGACACGGGGTGGGAGGGCGAAGCTGGGGCAAAGTAGGAGTACCATCAACATATATACACTACTGAATGTAAAACAGTTGGCTGGTGGGAAGCAGCCGAATAGCACAGGGAGATCAGCTGGGTGCTTTGCGATGACCTAGAGGGGTGGGACAGGGAGGCTGGGAAGGAGGCTCAGGAAGGAGGGGATATGGGGACACGTGTATGCATATGGCTGATTCGCTTTGTTGTGCAACAGAAACTAACACGGTATTGTGAAGCAATTATACTCCAATAAAGATCTATTAAAAATAGAAATAAAAAAATAAAACAAGCTGACACTAAATCCTATGGAAAATGAGGCTTTTTATGTGTAGGATCGAAAACAGTGAAAGATTCTGAAAACGGTATCTCTTCCACATAGTCTTTGGCCTCGAACTTGCAACCTCAGTTTCCTTGCAGCTACTTCTGCGATAACAAGTGCCCCTATTCACTGCCACAACACAGGAGACGAGATTCCCTCAATAAAGTCTCCTCTCCCACAGCAGCAACAAAGGCTGGGCAGCCCAGCAGTGGGACTGGGGCTGTGAGGGTGACAGAGATAAGAGACACAGGTCTGGGTCCTCAAGCAGCTCACAAATCATTCACTGAATAAATAATTCTTGAGCACCTACAACGTGCAATTGCTCTATTTGGCTAGCTGTGCTTTGAGGGCACAAAGTCAAGGGAGAAAACAATTGAGAGCCTTTTTTTAATATACAAAGAACCCATTCATTCGTTCCCTCACTGATTCATTCAACTCACTTTTATTGAAAACCTAATATGTGCCCGACATTGTTCTAAGCCCTGGGGAACAGTGAACAAAACAAAGTCCCTGTCCTCGTGGAGTTTACACCCAATGGGAGAGACAGACAATAAAAAGCACATACATGATATATACATATTTTACACATATACATTTACATTGAGGTGTGTATAATATAGTGGATTCTGGATCCCAATAGCTTTGATTCAATCCCAGCTCTGTCAATTACTAGCTGTAGAGCCTTAGGGAAATTATTTAGCATATTTACATATAATATATGCGAAGTGTTTAGAACAGAGCCAGGCACTTGGTTAGTATTATATGTGTGTGCCATTAATATAAATTCCCTACTTACCAGGTAGAGATAAAGTGAGGAATTTTTTAAAAAGACATACAGATGATGGGGGTGATCAGAGAAGGCCTCTCTGAAGGAAGGGACATTTGAACTGAGACCTGAATGAGATAAGGGTGAGAGCCATGTTGGTAACCAGGGAAGAGCATTTCAGGCAGAGAGAATGGCGGGTGTAAAATCCCTGTGGTAGGATCATGCCTGGGGTGACAAGGAGCAGTAAGTTGCTGAGAATGGCTGAAGCAGAGAGAAGGAAGGAAGGCGGGTGAGGTGCCCGTGGGCTGGTGACATCAGGCCTTGTAGGCCAGAGTAGGGGTCTTGGATACTATTCTAAGAGTAATGAGAAGTCAACAGAGAGTTCTGAGCAACAGAGTGACAAAATTTATGTTTTAAAATCTTCTTTGTATGATGGTTCCTCAAAGCATTAAAAATATAATTACTATGCAATCCAACAATTCCACTTCCGGGTGTATACCCAAAAGAATTGAAAGTAGGGCCTCAAAGAGATATTTGGATGCCTTTGTTCATAGCAGCATTATTCACAATAGCCCAGAGGTAGAAGCAACCAAAGGAAGGACATTCTGACACATGTTAAACCTGGATGAGACTTGAGGATATCACGCTAAGTGAAACAAGTCAGTCACCAAAAGACAAATACTATATGATTCCACTTATACAAGGTACCTAGAAGTGTCAAATTCATAGAAACAGAAAACAGAATAATGGTTGCCAGGGACTGGGGTAAGTGGGTAATGGGGAGTTGTTTAATGGGTACAGAGGTTCAGTTTTGCAACATGAAGATTTATGGAGACGGGTTGCACAACAATGTGAATGTACTTAACTGCTGAACTATATACTTAAAAATGGTTAAGATGTTTGTATTTTAAAACAATTTTTTAAAAATCTGTGTGGAAAAGAGACCGGTGGCAAGTGAGAGTGGAACAGGTGTTTGTTTTCTATTGCTACACAACAAACTAACCCAAAACTCAGTGGCTTAAAACTACGATCATTTTATTCTCTCTCACAATTCTGTGGGTCAGTTGGGCTCAGCTGGATGGTTCTTCCGCTCCAGGTGACATCAGTCTGGGCTGCAGTCTATGAGGGTACCACTGGCTGAAATGCCCAGGATGCTCACCCACAAGCCTGGAACCTCTGTGGGGACCACGAAAAGGCTGGGCTCAGCTGGAACTCTGACAGGGGGGCTTCTCCCTCACTCCACAGCCTCAGGGCCTCTACCCCCTCATGTGGACTTTCCACGTGGCCCCTTCAATTTGTCTCTCCAGCAGAGTCGCTGGACTTCTTACAGGGGGCTCAAGGGCTCTCAGAAGTACAAAAACGTTCTCAATGCTTACACCAGAAATGCACCGAATCACATCTTTCCACGTTCTGTTGATTAAAATGGGTCACAGACCAGCTGAAATTCAATGTTGCAGAACCAGACGGGCATGACTCCTAGGAGGCCTGATTCATTGGGGACCATCTTTGGACAGTAACTAGGTGGTTATTGCAGCAATCCAGGTGAGAAAAAGCAAAGGCTTCGACCAGGATAATAGCAGTGGAGGTGGTGAGAAATGGTTGATTTAGAATATATTTTGAAGGTAAAATCAGAAAGATTTACTGATGACTCAGATATAAGCTAAGAGAAAATAAAAAGAGCCAAGGATGAGTCTAAGTGTTTTGGCCAAGCTGGTGGTGTCCTTAATCAGCCAGCGAAGTGTCACCAAGAGCAGTGGGCTTGGAGCCTTGGGGTCAAATCCTGCCTCTGTTATTTATCACCATATTATCTTGGTAACTCGATGTCTCTGAGATTCTACTTCCTGATCTGGAAGATGAGGATAATACCTGCTCACCCTTGGTTGTAAGGTCAGCATAGGATCCGATGAAATCTTGTATGTGAAAGCAACCGCCTTGAGTTCATCACAGATGCAGTGGCCGTAGGAAAACCACACACCTTGAAATCATGAAATCTGGTTCCATCCCAGGTCCCTCTTAGACTTGCTGTAAGAACTTGAGCAAGTCATTTACCCTCGCTTTGTATGTTTCCTTATAAACTCAGGCCGTAATATTTGCACTGCCTGTGTCAAACTCATTCTGTGAGAATCAATCACAAGAACGTGGAAAGCACTTTTGAAAAGGCATAAGACGGCAAATGGAAGGTATTATTATTGCATCACTAATGACAGATCCAATATCTAGGCTTGGGGTAAAAAAACAACAACGATAGGGTAGAATCTATATAATCCACCGTTTCTCATGTGACCCAGGGGTTCCAGGCTTGGCTTAAGGAACAACCAGGGGAGAATACCATTCAGAAGCCGCTGTAAAAAACACAACCCATAATTGCAAGTCAATCATAAGCATGGCATGAGAGTTTGTGAGTTATTCATAATAATGGAATACAGGTACCGAGCTTGTATTTGTAGCACTTTCACTCTGAGGGAAACTGTTTTGTTACTTGATTTTTTTAATGCACCGGAAAACTAAGGGGTGAAAGCAGCAGGTCATGTCATGGAAGCAAAGAAACAGCAGGAGCTGAGAAAAGAAAGGCCCAAATAAACGTCTTTCTTCAAAGGCGAGTGCGTGACATCTGGGACCAGGCCAGGTTCTGGAACCCAGGGCAAGGACAGCAGGACAGGAAAAAACTCCAACATCCCCAGCAACCAAAGACAGCCTTTGGGTTTTAAGGGCTCATCTGAAAGACACCGGCGCAGTAAATAGCCTGGTATTCAATTTATTCTCTGCAGAGGAATAAAAGACTGAGTCAATGCTGCAAGGATGTGAACTTGGGTTCTGAGGGAGTCAGGTGCGCCGGATGGTTTAAACACTAAACCGGCCCCTTCAGGCAGGGGAGCACAGGACATGGAAAGCAGTCATCGCCTTTTAAAAAGAGTGTTTCTGTTTTCATTATCTTTTAAGACTGTAGTCAGTGTTGAACGATAATAAGAAACTGGCATGGGGAAAAACACGTGCCCAATCACAGGCGTACACAATAAAAATGCTATTAGAGACTTTTGTGAATATAAATAGTTTTTAAAATGAGGCTGCTATGACTGGCATCTTAGATGCTACCTGAAAAAGAGTCACGTTTATATATTCCAACAGTTGCACCAGTCCCTGGTCTCAGCTTTCCACCGCAGAATGGGCTGGGTAATTTTTTTGGAATGAATATCAATGCAGACCAGTTGTGGGGTAAAGAAGGGGGGCGAGGATTGAAGTGGAGGGAGCACAGAGAGCAGAGAAAAAGGACTTGATGCCCAACAGGCGAAAACTGAAGAGGACAAAGAAATAGGAAGAATAAAAAGGAATAAGGACGGGTTTACTCAGAATCCCGTTAACAATGCATCCTCAATCGGCCCTTAGGAACAGGCTTCGCTTGGTGATTTTGTCCCTACATTTAGCCACAATCCCAAACAGTCAGGGTGGCTGTTCCTTTGCTTTCCCCATTCCGGTGAAGGCATGACAGTAATTAATGAGTATTCATTAATTACCTGCAAAAACATAATAATGTCCCTGCCGAAATTTCCTTTAATGGAATTACTCCCCCCTGCCCCTATATACACATGAGCTCACAAACGTCAAGGGGGCCTAGTTGAAAAGCAGGGGCACTTTGAAACTCCATTGCGGGGAATCTCCTGGCGCTCCAGTGGTTGGGACTCTGCGCTTCCACTGCGGGGAGCACAGGTTCGATCCCTGGTTGGGGAACTAGGATCCCTCAGGCCTTGCGCCCAGCCAAAAAAGAAAAAGAAAAAAGAAACGCCATTGTCAAGGTCAAAGCTCGGTGTGAATAATATAAAGTGAGTGTAAGCAAGGGTTTTCTGACACTGGGGAGTGCTGAACCCTGGAAGCATAATCAAAAGAGCTTGTAGAATTTCAGAGGCGTGGGCCTTCCCGAAGGTGGAGATACGGAGTAGAATAACCACTGCACATCTCTCATATCATTCAGGTACAAATACTTACTCAACCAGGCAACGATTCATGGTGGTTGGTCTGCTGGTTCTGAGACTACTGAGCACCAGCTGGAAAGGCAGTGGGGGCGTGGATATCTACCGAGTGAGTTTCAGCATCCGCAACAGGTCCCATCCACTTACTGGTGTTGAGCCCCCAGAGTGTGCGTTAAGAGATGAACACATACAGGTGGAAAGCACCACAGGGTAGTTGAGAATGTGGCACCAGAGCTGGGTCATTGCCATCTGGGCGCCCCATGAGGGCCTCAAGGCAGGACTCAAATCAGCCTGCTCTTCTCGCCGTCTCTCCGTGGACCTCCCACCACTCTTGGCTCTTTTAGCCCGTGGCACCGCCGTTGTCCTAGTTTCCGACTCCAAACTGAGAGTCAGCCCTCCCTGATGCCGTTGCTGCCCCTTCTCCTCCTCCCCGTTCATGGCAATCTGTCTGCCACCAAGTCCTTTAAGACTCTCCCCCATCTATCCCTTCTTTTCAAGTCCCTCTGACCTACCCAAGCTGAAGCCATTCCTCCTCCATAGGAGCTTCCCTCCCAGTCTCCTTCTGTTCTCATTTCCTTCTTCTTCCTCCAAACCATCCTGACATCGTGTCCAGATTGATCTCCCAATGTATAAATTGGCTCATACCATTCCTCTGCTCAAAAACTTCAAGGGCTCCCCACTGCCTATGCAACAAAGCCCAGGATTAGGTACCCTGTCATTCAGCCAAAGCCACCTTCCATTCTCCCATTGTCACATGTCTGCTTGGTGTTTTACCTTCCGCTCTGCTTACACTTGGTTCAGCCACCACCTCCACTGCCTGGCCATCCCCTGGCCTGAAATGACATTTCTCTTCCCTGAAACTATAGACAGTATACTTAGAGTCTCTAAGTGTATTTGGCGATACTCTTCCACATACACGTCCATGCGGCAATTCACGGCTCACTACCTGTGGCATCTTATCTGTTTCACATGACATTGTGCTGTTATTTAATGTTTTGCCTCTTTGTGTCTCCACTGCCTGATCAGGTTGAAAGCTCCTTGGTCTGCAAGCACTGCCCACATCTTAATTTGTTGGTGTATCTTAACCAACTGCTATGAACAGAGTAGGTGCTCATTAAATACTTATCAACTTAGGAGGGGAAAACCTTAAGAGCATTCTTCTCACAAAGGTCTTGAAAGTCAGCAATCTGTTCTGAAAATTACAGAAAAGGACTGCCGTCCCAAAAGGCTCCAGCTCTGGATAAGGCAACACTCCCCCTATGACCCACTTCATTTCACCTCCACAGCTCAACTCAAATTAAAAATTCAAGAGCTTTGCTGGAAACACCTGCCAGGAGTCAACACAGATCCCAGAAAGGAAATTCTATAAAGGCCCCCGGATCTAACCCAATCATGATGAGGTTAATTTTGGCTCATGACACAGCAAGCCCTACAGTTGGGGTTACAAGGACAGGCTCTGGCCTGAGCAGAGTGACAGCACATCCAGGCCCCCAGGGGTACACACACGCCCACCTGCATGCAGACTCAGACATACATAATCATCCTCAGCAGAATTTTGAAACTTCATTCCCGAATCGCCCATGGAATTGAATTTCTGGTATCTGCGTGCATATATGGATATGCGTTTTCCATTGCTTGTTTACACAGAGTATAAAACATCACTGTAGAGGAGTTGCCAATTTATGAACAGTTTGTCTGCTTCAAGTTCATTTGTTGGCTATTTGGAACTCAGATCGCATTCTTTCCTGGAAGCAACAGTGTGCCCAAGCCCACTTAACCCTTAACGTACTGTGTTTTAGTACCACAAAATGATGTTCATTCTATTCATCGGGGGTTTGCAAACTCAAATGCCTGTAGTGGCCAGGTGGACAATGTAAATGAGGAGAGTTGGGTCAGGAGACCAGGGAATGATGGAGATCACTGCGCATGTCCCATCTAAAGGGTGCAGCCCCTCCCCAGCTCAAGCAGTGGCTGCCCTGGGAGAATGCAGGCCCAGTGCAGCAGATCAGGAGAAGCAAAACACCAAAATCTCAGGTGAAAATAGTTGGTGAAAAGATTTATACACAGTGTAGATGAAATAAGACACATCGTTGGGCTGAAATTGAGCTCATGCTTGCAACCTCTATTTAATAATGTTGCTTCTTTGAGGAGAAAAGCATTTTAAAAAGAAAGCATTTTAATTTCTACAAATCAACACCAGGAAAGTACCTCCCCTCTTCTGGTGAGGTGGGTGGCTCTTCCTGGGTACCAGTCCTTGCATGAGAGAAGGCTAACGTCTCTGGGGTTCTTAAAACCCAAGGCTGCTGTAGGGTCCCTGGTCTAAATCTAAGCCCCACACCTGGCCCCATCACTGAGTGTGAAGATGTGACCTGCCCACTCCTTTCTGATGTGTCAGGGTCATTTGTTAATAGGGTATGTGTAAGTCAGGACCTGCCTGTGTTTTTCTTTATGTTATGGTGCTGGTTGTTACTATTGCTCTATTATTTTGTATGTTTTTGTTTGTTTGTTTGTTTTTACTAATTATAAATGTTATATAAGTTCACTGTAGAAAATCTGTACATTTTTCCCTCCTTGAAGTAATCACTGTTAATAGTGATTTCCTGTTTTTCAATCTTTTCCTTTCCAATTTTTTTCACATCACGTAAGGGTAGTGGGTTGAATGATGCCCTCCACTCCACTTCCCCCTAAAAAATTATGTCCACATCCTAATCTCTGGAACCTGTGAACATGACCTTACTTGGAAAAGGAGTCTTAAGGATCTTGAGATGAGAATTTAGCCCATGGCACCACTGTTGCCCTAGTTTCCAGCTCCAAATCTAGTTATCCCTCCATGATAGATTATCCAGGTAGCTCCTAAGTCCAGTGACAAATATGCTTAGAAGAGACACACAGAGGAGACACACAGAAGAGGAGAAAGCAATGTGACCATGGAGGCAGAGACTGGAGTGATGCAGCCACAAGTCAAGGAATGCCAACAGCCACCAACAGCTGGAAGAGGAAAAGAACAGACCCTAGAGCCTTGGGAGGAAGCACGGTCCTGCCAGATTTCAGACTTCTGGTCTCAAGAACTGTGAAAGAGTAAATTTCTGTTTTGTCAATTTTGTGGAAATTTGTTGAGGCAGCCCTAGGAAAATAATACAACAATACATGAATAAATGGATGTAATTAATTCAAACAATACAGGATTATGTAAAGTAAAAAGGGTGATAGTCTCTTACGTGCCACACAAATCCCTCTGTGTTCCCCATGAGTAGTAACTGTTTGGTAATAACCTTTCTAGGCCTTTTCCTATGCATGTCACACACACACCCACAGACACACACACACAGAGGCATATGCACATAAATATAATTATACGTCTTTTTTCAAATAAATGATAGCATGGTATTCTGCTATTTGCTCTTTTTAAAATTCAATATTTCTGGGGGATATTTGCATGTCTGTACATAAAGATCTGCCTTACGCTTCCAAATGACTGCAGTATATTCTATGAACATAGCCTATGTCATTGTTTTCAATGATTCTAAACTTAGTAACAATATTACAATGATAAATCAAAGTTGACTCTATTCACTTGGCTACAACTGAACTTATTTCCCCCCTTTTCAATCTACACATCAAATATACATATATAGATATATATATAGAGAGAGAGAGAGAGTGTGTGTGAGAGAGAGAGACAGAGACATTAGTACTGTTCACCAAATATCTCTGGCTGTCTTCTGCCCTTGGAATTGGGTGTGACCCAGTGACTTGCTTTGGCTAGTGATATGTGAGCAGAAGTCACTAGTGTCATTTCCAACTGGAATCCTTAAGAGTGTGTCCACAATTTGACTCATTCTTCTTCCCCTGCAGAGCAATTGCAGAAGCACTAAAGGGAGGCTCCATCAGCCTAGCTCTCTTGGTAAGGATGACACAGAGTGGAGGGACAGGGAATTCCCTGGAGGTCCAGTGGTTAGGAATCCCTACTTTCACCACCGAGGACGTGGGTTCCATCCCTGGTCAGGGAACTAAGATCCCACAAGCCTCGTGGCATGGCCAAAACAAACAAACATTTGACACCCCAGAGTGGAGGGACATATAGTGTGAACAAGAAATAACCTTTGTTGTTTTAAATCACTGAGATTTGAGGGTTGCTTATTGCTGCAGCACAACACAGCTAATCATAACTGATTTTACATAAATAATATATGTGATATATACATTATATATCATATGTACATATCATATTATTTAAAATATATACACACATATATTTTTATATATTCATATATATATATATATATATCCTACCCTTCTAAAATTGGAGAAAGCTTAAAACAAGTAGTTTGAAAGAAAAATGTGTGGTTTATTACAGCCTGCTCAGTATTAATCAACAATACAATTAACAATACATTTTTTACTTCCCGTTTAGTTATTTATCCTTTTTACATTTTCACTAAGATGATGAACTTAATGCCAGTGGAAATGAAACACCATGCTATCAATATCAGGCTTTCCACACTGGCCATAAGTAAACAAATATGTTGTGTGGATATGTGGGTCCGTGGACTTGTTTTTTTAAATCTCTAAATGCCACTATGCTCTGCATCTATTAATGAGGCTGTAGGTTTCAGGTTATTTTCTTTGGTTTAATGTACATTTGAATTAACAGTGCTCTGCGGGCTCAAAGAACAGCCCTTCTCTCTTGCTTCTGGATGGGGGATTGGCAGGTGCTGTTTGCATTAGGGAGTGAGGAAGTGCTTTTCTCTGATCAAGTGATGCCTCAAGCTGATTAAAGAACGTTGTTTGTAGAACTGGAAGGGGATCAAAATGCCTTCAGTGCTCCAAGTCAGAAAAGACAAGGCCTTGAAGGCTAATATGGTGAATATAACAAGAGCCTTATGGTTTCAATGAAAGATATTGAAGAGCCAAGCCTTTTCTCTCCTGGGGAGAAGAGTATTTTTTAATGATATCTCTTAAATTGTCAGATTTAATAGAAAAAAATGAGAAGAAAACCCTCCTGCTTTTCCCCACCCAAACACTGCAATCAGAGAAGTTTCCTTAATCATGGCTCTGACCCCATCACAATTCTACACGGAAGATGGGCTGCAAATACTGGCAGCCTCCCACTTTCCTGGGTTTGATGACGGCAGTCAGCGACACAATGAATGATGCCTCTGATGATGATGACATTTTAAATTTAAAATTCAAATATTCAAAAATGCCAAGGTGACCTATCACCTGTCACAGTGGGATTTTAAGAGAGGATCTTAATCTGGGGGATACAGCATCACTCCTCTTAGTAGCAACTAAGGGGTAAAACAAAAGGAGATGGTTCTTACCCACCAGATGCCCTAGACACACTGCCCACTCCAAGTTGATCCTGTGTTAGCAAAAGGGGCTGGACTCTATGCAATGATTCCTCAGTGAATTCTGGGCCCAGCGTAAATCAGTGCTACTTGAAGATTAATAGAACGTGAGTTTGTATTGGTGGAGTTTTCTCCTCCTTAGCTTGAACTAACCAAGGCAGCATTATCTATCATTCATTTACTTTCATATAGCCTCTGAATTATTGGCTTGGTTCTCTCTTTTTTTTTTAAGTCATTTATGCTGCTCTCAGATACTTAATAAATACCATCGTTTTAAATATAACTTATTGAGTTCAAATGTTTGTTATAAAGCATTATTATGGTAGTGCTATGGTCTGAATGTTTGTGTCCCCCTAAAATTCATATGTTGCAATCCTAACCCCCAAAGGTGATAGCATTAGTAGGTGGGGCCTTTGGGAGTTGCTTGAGGTGGAACCCTCATGAATGGAATTAGTGCCTTATAGAAGAGGCTCCAGAGAGACCCCTAGCCCCTTCTGCCATATGAGGATTCAATAAGAAATCTGAAACCCAGAAGAGGACCCTCACCCAACTATGTTGCCACTGTGATCTCCAACTTCCAGACTCCAGAACTGTGAGAAATAAATTTCTGTTTTTTATAGACTACCCAGTCTGTAGTATTTTGTTATAGCAGCCTGAACAGACTAATAAAGGTAGGCAGGATTCTAAGATGGTCTCAGGATTCCTGTGCCCCAGTGTACACACACCTTCCCCAGGTTACTCAGTTAAACACTGATCTAGGTGCTGCTGTGAAGGGATTCTGCAAATGCAATTAAATTCTCAAATCAGTTGACCTTAAAATAGAAGATTATCCTCAGTGGCCCTTAAAGGAACTGGGTTCTCCAGGTGAAAGAGATTTTGAAGTGTGAAAGGGCCTATGGAGGGGCCACATGGCAAGGAACTGTGGGTGGCCTCCTAACATCCAGCCCATCTTTAGAGCCCTGCTTAATATCCAGCAAGAGAAGAGGGGCCAGGGTCCTACAGCTGCAAGGAACTGAATTCTGCCAACAACTCTGTGAGCTTGAAAGAAGACCCCAAGCTTTAGAAGGGAATCAGCCCAGCTGACACATTGATTTCAGTCTTGTGAGACCCTGAGCCAAGAACCTATTTCGGCCATGCCCCGGCTTCTGACTCCAGAAACTGAGGTAATGAATGTTTGAAGCTGCTAAGTTTATGGTAATTCATTATGCAGCAAAAGAAACCTAATACGAACAGAAATAGGCCTCGCTCTGCCCTAAAATGTAAAGAAAGTTAAGTATAATGTAATTTTAACTTTCGGCCCTCATTCTTCTTCCTTTAGAACAAGATAACAAATGTGTAGTTTAACATGCCTTTTGATTATTAAGTAACTAAATTTAAGGTTTAAAATGTAATACTTTGTTTATATTTATCCAAAACCTGGAGGATTTCCTAGAGGTTAGGATTATTACTAAGTACTCCTTATTCTCTTTTCCATTTTTTTTCACATTTCTACCATCATTATTAGGTTTTAGAATTCAAAGTTCATCATTGTAAGATATAAAATGGAATTCACTTTCCCAAATTCAAACATACACAGTAACAAAATAGTAAAATAAACAGGAAAACTCCTTGTAATACATTCATCCAATGAAATAACTCTTCACCATGACTGGTATTTCACTGGTAATAATAATCCTACAAGATGAATGAAAACAATTTCATCAAATAACACCAATACAAAAAAATTAAAATGACAAATAGTGACGTTCCTATATTTGAATTATAAATGGCTATCCACATAACTGAATTTTCTTTTAGTCAGCTTCAAGACTTAAAGGATTTTCTTTTTCTTTTCTGTATTAATCATTGAAGCTTAGTTTCTAATTAATTGTGGAGCATCTGGATCTTTGAGCTCCTTGGATGAAGGTATTGTTTAATGCTAAGGTTATTTGCTGGTTTGTTTCTTGTCTCAAATAATTGGTTGCATTTTAATGGCAACATGTGAAAGGCCAAATTTCAACAGCTCAGATACCAGCGCAGAAGGTACTTTAGCTGAAGCACCCTCCCCGCAAACAAAAATCAGTGAAACAGCGCCCCTTTGTGGTAGAAGGGCAAAACTATCGGTACGTTAACAGTACAGTAAAAATCTTGGCGAGATACAACTGGTAAGCACAAAATAATTTTCTCTTTTAAAAAATTAGAAAGAGTGAAGCAGAACATTTTAGACTAATCATTGCAAAGTGGATTATGGGGACTCACAGGGTGTTTAGAGAGCCAAGAGGGAGTCATTGTATCTGCTGAGAAAAGTGAAAATCAAGGATTAACAGCCTTTAACAGATAGGAAATTAAATTATCCCTAACACAAGTAGCAGAGCAATCTCAACAGCAGTTTGTCCTCCAGTGACTCTTCCACTGAGATGGAGCACAAATGAAATTAAGCTGATTCTTCAGCTAAATGGGATAACGTTACACATTTGCATGACCCTTTAGAGTCATTGACGCATTAATACTAATACTCAGCAACATCTGTTTGGCTAGCTGTATTTTATCATTGAAATCACTAAGGCCCAGGGAAGTTAGGAAAGTAGTAGGGTCAATATTTGAAACCCATTGTTTCCAATTCCCTAAACTAAAATAACTGAGTTTATCCAATGGTCCGCTACGAAGAAGGTACCCCATTCTGTACCTGGCTGTTTACCAGCTGAAAGGTGGCATGGCTGGGTCATCACTGCCTGGACTCTGTAACCAAACTGCTTGGGTTCCAAGTCTTGCTTGAGTGTGTGGCCTGGGGCAATTATTCAGTCCTCCTGTACTTTGGTCTCCTTGCCTGCAAAATGAAATTGGTAACAGTATTACAGTCCAGGCATTGTTTTGAGGAGTAAATGAGAAAACACAGGAAAAGTGCTTAGAGCAGGGCCTGGCACCTAGTAAAAGCTTGAGAAACATTAGCGGTAAGTAGTTGATGCGGCATAGATTGACAAGCTCTTCAAAAAGTTGCCAACTTTGCCTTATATTTAAAGACTTCTAGGATGCATATCAGATATCAGCAGTGGTAAATTTCTTGGGAGAAGTAGACTTTGCATGCAAGCAGAACTTCACCGTTTTTACTTGGCATCCTTCAGAATTGTTGGAATGTGTTGCAACAAGCAGGTTAATAAATAAAGACAGAATATTTCAAAGCCTGCTTCAGTAATCCCCTCTAGCCCTTGGAGCTCACTGTCCAGAATTCCTTTTATATACTTAACCTCCCGGCCCTCTTAGCTCTTTGTAAAGATGCCCCACCCTCTCTGGGCTAACCCTTGGATGAGTCCTTTTGATAATAATCCAGTGGTTGCTGATGTCTGCACTCCCAGGGCGCCTCTGCAAAAAAGGCAGGCGAACACTACAAACCCTGCAGCATAAACACGCTCGTGTTCAGCCTGAAGGAGACTGCAGTCAGGCACCAGCTAAACCAGACCACAATCAGAGATTTCTATCAGCAAGAGAGCACTACAAGCTGTCACAGCATTATGCTATCTGGGCACCAGGTTGTCCATCTGCGCTCGGATTGACAAGGAAAGGGAAAACTGCAAAGGAAGCAGGCCACCAAGCATCCTTCCCAGTGTGGCACTGAAATTTAGAACTGCTGGAGGATCCTGAAGCAGTTTCATCAGGACTTTTAATATCCAGTGAGGAGTTTTTAAACAAATAGGCAAGTCTTCGGCAAGTTCCTTAATCTCCTTTGTAAAGTGGGTGTGTATTCCTTAGGGTAACACAGCTGCTATAAGAAAAGTTTATTTCTCCCCTGCAAGAGACCCCTGTGGATGCTCCTGGGTAGGCAAGGCAGGGCTGTGCTCTGCACAGTTCTTCAGGGAACTATAAACAGTTCCCTGAAGAACTGCACAGTTGGTGCGAGGGGTCGGTGTGTGTGCTGTCTAACATGCAGGCTTCCAAGATCCCCTGGGCTTTGGCATCCATTCAGGAACAGGAAAGAGCAATATCCATGGGAGGTTTTTAAGGGTCAGGCCTGGAAAGGGTGCCATTCCATTCTGTGGCCACACCTATCTACGTGCAAGGGAGGCTGGGAAATGTGTTTCACCTGTGCCCAGAGGAAAAAAGGACATGGATTTGGTTAACAGAGAGCCAGTCTCTGCCACAAGAAATCACATGTAGACCAGCACTGTAAAAAGAGGTGAGACCAGAGTGGGCCGAGCTGGAGTCGTCATAGGTACACGTGCTGAGGTGATGGTAGAGCCAACTGACTTAGGGCTAAGGGGTCTGAGTTAAGGACAGACAAGGAGTCACCAGTGCCGCTCACCGAAGGGTCTCAGCGCACTGCCTTCAAGCCAGGAGGGAGCATCCGCACTACGCAACACAAGCACCCCACCCCACACTTTTTCGACCTTGGATGTGTTTTCACGTGACTAGCTCTGGCCAATAGGCAGAAGCAACATGTATCACTTCTGGACTGAGCTTTTAATTGCCGTTGTGGGCTGTCTCGAGGGCTCCCTTCCCTCTGCCAATGGACAGCAAACAGTGTTCCAGTGAGTACTGGCTCCATCAGCCTGGGCCCTGGAGAAAGGATACAGAATGGATCCTACAGGTACCCACGCAACATCTTGTTTTAAGTCACTGGTATTTTTGAAGTTGTATATTACTGCAGCGTAACCTAGTTTATTCTGACTGACAGAGAAACATATTTGTATCTACAAACGAATCAACAAAAAGGCATTCTTGTCCATTTTAGATCATCAGCTCGAAGAACTAAGGGAGCATGCTTTCGAGAACATACTTTGTACATTATTGCTGCCATGCCAGCAGAAGAAGTGCTTGATGGGCCTTGGATTATTTTAAATACCGATAACATCAACTTTCAACAGGCCCCAGACATACTCTCGACCTTAAAAGATCATTAGTCCCAATTTAGAGAAAGTTTAAAGTTACGAAATGCTAAAGAGAGATGTTAAGGACATATAATCAGAAGTAAAAGAAAAATGAAAATGGGAGAGCTTTGGAGGGAATCATGGGCAGCTGTTAGAAGCATTTTTATGTAGGGGTCAAATCCTTTTGCTTGTCTGTCCTCTGGGGTCTCTAGAACTGACCTCCTGCACTGTTGGTTGCCCATGGGCCCTCCTAGTGCTCTGGTCTGTGGACCAGCGCTGTAATGTTCACCTAACTTGTGAAATTCTGTCTCAGATCTCACTCATATCGTCCCACACTGCAGATAACTTGACATTAAAATGCAGTGAGGGGACTTCCCTGGTGGCCCAGTGGTTAAGAATCTGCCTGCCAGTACAGGGGACACGGGTTCGATCCCTGGACCAGGAAGATCCCACATGCCACATAGCAACTAAGTCCGTGCTCCACAACTTCTGAGCCTGCGCTCTACAGCCTGAGAGCCACAACTACTGAGCCCGTGTGCTGCAATTACTGAAGCCCACGTGCCTAGAACCCAAGCTCCGCAACGAGAAGCCACCCAATGAGAAGCCCATGCACTGCAACAAAGAGTAGCCCCCTCTCGCCGCAATCAGAGAAAGCCCACACGCAGCAACGAAGACCCAACGCAGCCAAAAATAAATAAATATTTTAAAAAATGCAATGAGTGAGGGAACATGACTTTTTAATATGTTCCCCTAGAGTAAGTGATCAAACAGGATACTCTAGTTCTGCTCACTTTAGCATAACAGGAAGTGCCAATGTTCCCAGCCAGCTGGTTGAGCTTCCTTAACTATTGCTCAACAAGTTGACTAGAAACTCCTTGGATACAAGAGCTATATTTTATTCATCTGTGAATAGCATGGTAATTAGTGAAGAGCCTGTTTTGGATTCAGCCAGATTCTGTCTTGAATATTGATTCCATCATTTAATAACTGTGTCATGTTAGACACTTAACCTCTGTAATCCTGTTTCATCATCTGTAAAATGGGGATAATAGTGCCTGACTCCACTGACTTGTTGTGGAAATTAAATGTGACACTTCTTTGTAAAGCTCCTGATGCAGCTCAAAAGTCTTTGTTGAGAGCTTGGCGGAACAGTGGCTTCCATCCAGCCAAGAGTATGATCTCAGAAGAGACCGTGTGTTAGTCTCTATCAAATTTAAAGGGAAATTCCTTTGCCAGAGGCTGCAAACGCCATCATGTTGAGGTTGAATAGATAATGTTTACCTCAGAGGAAAAGATTAGTTTCCATTTTATCTGCACTGTTTGAATTTTTATATGGATTAAAAATACAAGAAATTAAAAATAAATACAGCTTTTTAAAGGGGAAAAAATGTTGGGCTGGCAGCGGTGCTGGCTTCTTTGCTGGCTCTTTTAGCTCTTTCAGTGATAGCAAGAGCAACAAACAGAACATACTAATAATTGTCTATATTAATACAAAACTAATAATTATCCATATTAATAAGGCAGCCCCATTCCCATATGAACCTGAGGGTAGAAACAAAGTACAATAATCCTTCAGAGTTGCACCAAATCTTCGCAAGACTTTAAACTAGCTTCCATGCACAGACGGTTCCGACTTCCCATGGTTCCACTTACAATTTTTGGACTTTGCCACGGTGTGAAAGTGATACCCACCTGGAATTTTTATCTTTTCCGGTCTAGCGTTACTCTTGCGTGATGCTGAGCAGGCGGGCAAGTCCCAGCTCCCAGACAGCACAGGGTAAACAACCGATACGCTTGCAACCATTCTGTTTTTCACTTTCAGCAGTGTTCAATAAATTACTTGAGATACTCAACACTGTCATAAAATAGGCTTTGTGTTAGATGATTCTGCCCAACTGTAGACCAATGTAAGTGTTCTGAGCAGGTTTAAGGTAGGCTGGGTTAAGCTGTGATGTTGGGTCGGTTAGCTGTGTTAAATAAATTTTCAAATTAGATGGGCTTATCAGGACGTAACCCCATCGTTAAGCGGAGGAAGACCTGTATTATGGTTGTCTCCCTTAAGTCTTTTGCGTGGTTTCCACCCCTCCCAGGCAATTCCACCCCCAGGCAATTGTAGGGAGGGGAGAAACTGAGGCGGGGTTGAGGGGAGACTGTGGGCCCAGCTGCAGCGCCCACACCGCCGGCCTCCTGCTGCTCGCAACCCCAGGACGCGGGCCGTTACAGCGGTTTCGGTGCGGAGTCCGGAACGCTTAGGCCGCCGCCAGGAGGTCCCACCGGCCGGGAACTCCGCGGAAACCAGGCCGAGGGGGCGGGCCCGGGGCCTCG
>NW_020185332.1:797462-824912 GCF_003031525.2 Neophocaena asiaeorientalis asiaeorientalis | reverse complement strand
GCCGAGGCCGTGGTGGCGACGAGTCCGAGGCCCCCGGGCCTCCGCCGGCCTCCAGGCATCACCTCCGGCCCGGCTGCAGGTCGGGCGCGAGGGGCCGGCGGCTTCCGAGCCGCAGAGAGCTGGGCCACGGCTCCGCCTTCGCTCCACAGCGACTCCCGACTGCTCTGCCCGGGAAACCGGAAGGGCCGAGAGGCGGGCGCCCCCGCAGCGCAGAGGCCGCGGTTTGGGGCTTTCCGAGGGGTCTGTGGGCGCTGGAGCGTCCTACCCCCAGGCTCGCCGCAGTGAAATCCGGTGGACCCGAGCTGTGGGCCCTGCAGTGCGAGCCGGGAACGCGGAGCTGACGCTCTGCCGCTCCTCGTTGTACGTTTCTTTGCTTTGCTCCCTGCCAGCACCTAGGCCTCAGACATCCAGTGGAGAACCCTCTTGACTGTAGGATTTGTGGATCATCTGGGCCCTCATTGTACAGGAAGGTCATGGGGAAATTGGATTTGGGTCGGCTGCCCACTACACCTTCCTCCACTTGATTTCTGGGCTGCTGGGGTGGCCGAATTAACGATGGTTACTGGTTCTCTTCCCTATGGTGGGAGAGGAGCGTGGTGGACCTTTTCAGCGAATATTTGGGATCCTCAGCTTACGGTTAAGGTGAACATTTCAATTACAGCTTGACTAACCAGCTCCGAGACGCGGGCTAGGTGGAAATGCCACCACCGCCCCTGCTTGCACTGAGCATCTTTTCTAGTCAATTCAGTCTTTTTGGCCCTTGGAGACTTTTGAACACGTTCACAAGCTTGAGACACAACAGACTTGAAATGGCTGGGCATAAACAAGTGGTTAACGTGTATTTGGGGAGCCCCATTGGAATGTGAGTGTAGGTCAGTGGGTTAACAATATATAGTTAAGTTGTGCTGAAGATTTGGTTTTTGTGTGTTTTTTTTTAATCCGCCATCTTTTACATTACTGGCAACACCATGAACCACGTTGAGCTTTTATTATCACAGCTTCAGAAAAATGAAGGTGCTGAATTTACCTGAACGTTGGGCCTCTACCAAAGTAGATTTGTCTTTTAAAAACTACACAGTGGGGCTTCCCTGGTGGCACAGTGGTTGAGAGTCCGCCTGCCGATGCAGAGGACATGGGCTCGTGCCCCGGTCCGGGAAGATCCCAAATGCCACGAAGCCATGGCCCGTGAGCCATGGCCGCTGAGCCTGCGCGTCCGGAGCCTGTGATCCGCAACGGGAGAGGCCACAACAGTGAGAGGCCCGCGTACCGCAAAAAAAAACAAAACAAAACAAAAACTACACAATGTAGTTAAGATTGGAAGTTGTTCTGCACACTGGGGCACCGTGACATTGAAATCATATTAAACTAAGTTTGAAAACGTTGTCTAATCTTTTCTGTTTTGAATTATGCTTCAGATGGGAAACTCTTGTCTAGTGACGTGACTCATTACATGATCCCAGATTGGAAAGTCGTTCAAGATTACCTCGAGATCCTTGAGTTTCCTGAATTGAAGGGAATTATTTTCATGCAAACGGCTTGTCAAGCTGTGCAGCATCAAAGAGGCCGGAGGTATCTGTTTTGCATTATTTATTTTTTTATGGTGCAGATTTTTTTTTCCCCCTTTAGAAGAGGTTCCTTGTTGGAGAGAAAGGGGAGGAATTCATTATTTTCGTCGGAAAAGACTTTTTGAACTAATTTGGCATTCTTTTTGCCAGTGAGGAATGCAGTAACATTATTTTATATTTCTGCTTCAACACCTGGCCAAAAGGTCTAACTGCAGTGTCCCCACGATGTGGGTATTTAAGATTCTTGGCTTTTGGTTTGCATTTTTATACTAGCAGAGCTATTGCCTATATCATGTTGAAGACTGCATGTTATTTAATCTTCTTATTTATAGATATATTGTTTCAGAAACTTACATTTTTTTCCCCTTGGGAAAAAGAAAGTATTTTAAAATTTGAGGCTCCTTTATTGTGGAGGCAAGTTGTACTTGTGATTTATTCAATGAAACCAGAACTAACTTGTTTTATTTTTAGATTACTAGTATAACCATCAACCATAGGAACTGTATTTGCTAAACAAAGAATTTCTGATTGAAATCAGTCTAAAATGCTTGCCTTGTACCTAAATGAAGAACAGTTATTCACCTTTTAAACAAATACTCTATAAATGGTTTTGCTTCCTTTACATTGGGAAAAGATCTGTGATTTGAACTTGAAGACTGTATGGAAACAGCATATTAGAATTATATACCCAACCTCTTAACACCACAAGTTAAGCAGAAATTGTGTGTTTATTCTTTTTCAAATGTTGTGGTTTCTTCAGACCTTGGTAGTAAAAGATGAAGTGTGTTTATTTGTATATGAAAATGATAAGTTGTTCTTATTATATGCTCAGTTCAAAAAAATATGCATTAACTAGGTTGTGTGCAGGTTTTTTAGATAGAATATTTTTATATGAGCTTGAAGTTGATTTTGTTCAGACACAAAGATATAGATGTTATACACATCCAGGTTTAAATGCTGTTCCAGGTGTCGTATTTCAATTTCTGCTACTAAAATCAATTTGTTGTTATCATGTGGGTTGCTAACACACTGCCGAGCCTCTTCAACTTCTGTTTTCTAAAATATTTTTAATATTAAGGATTGTTTTAAAAATCAATTCCTGGGGACATTCAAAAGCAAAGAATTGGAATTTAAATGTCTTTTTTCCTGAACATTTCAAAAGTAGTTAACTTGATGAAAAATGATTGGTTTTCCATTGCTTTACCGTGTCTCTGAATGCACTAAACGTGAAAACAAAAGCTGAGGAGTTATGGAACAGGCCCACAGGATAATACTCTGGTTTTGCCATTGGTGTGCACTTTTCGAGTTCCTAGTTCCAGGCCTTCTGGAGTACAAAAAGAAGTCTTGTTCCCTCTCTCAACAAACTTGTTGTCTTGTTGGGATTAAATGCAAGAAGCAAGAAGGTAATTATGACATACCTTGGACGCATGTAAGATAATTTAATGTGGACTATGTAAAGTGCAGAAGTAAACATGGGGTGTGGGGATTTAAAAAGCCCTCTGAAGGAAATAGGTTTGAGACTGGTCTTAATGCAGGGAAATGAACATGATTGATGAAGAGGAACAAGAGGCAGGAAAAGGAATCAGCAAGCTGGGGACTTTGTGCTTTCTTTACCTGTTAAGCAACCAGCAGGTGTATTCAGGTTGAAACAGCTAAACGGCCACAATTACCTAAGCCCTGGAAAGTGTCATATATTAAAAGCTAACTTTAAAGTTGATGAGAGCCTTTCAATATGTAAGATCCAGGAGATTTGCTTGATTAATTTGGCCTTCATAAGCGTTAAGCATAAGTCATTTGAGTTTTTGTCTTTAACCAAAGGTGGCCTAGCAGAGGCTCTCTGGTGCTTTGCTTCATTTAATGTTGGAAAACATTTTGTTTTTCAGTTCTTCCTCCATGATTTTTGAGATGCTGGTAAATAATTCATTCTATTTTATATGCTTTTAGGAATATTATTGCTTAGGAAAGGTTTGTCAGGTGAAAATACCTAGTCTGGTCTAGTGTCTGGTAGAAGGATGCCTTGCTTTCTCCTTTTGACCCCCTCCTGAATGCCTTCTGTATAGCTTGAATCTCAGTTTCTTAGTACATAACATAAGACTGGAATCAAAATATTATAGTTGGGGCTTCCCTGGTGGCGCAGTGGTTGAGAGTCCGCCTGCCGATGCAGGGGACGCGGGTTCGTGCCCCGGTCCGGGAAGATCCCACATGCCGCGGAGCGGCTGGGCCCGTGAGCCATGGCCGCTGGGCCTGCGCGTCCGGAGCCTGTGCTCCGCAACGGGAGAGGCCACCGCAGTGAGAGGCCCGCGTACCGCAAAAAAAAAAAAAAAAATATTATAGTTGGAGAGGACCTAAGAGGTCAACGTGATCCCCATCCTACATCAGTGTTACTCAACATGAGTAATGTAGTCGACTCTGTTTCTAAAAGAAAAAAATTCTCATGGATACCCAGTGTTAATTTAAATTAATTTATTGTATTGTTACTTAAATATGTTTCAACATCAATCTAGG
Source organism: Neophocaena asiaeorientalis asiaeorientalis (assembly GCF_003031525.2). Classification (NCBI taxonomy): domain Eukaryota; kingdom Metazoa; phylum Chordata; class Mammalia; order Artiodactyla; family Phocoenidae; genus Neophocaena; species Neophocaena asiaeorientalis. The sequence goes on along the minus strand of NW_020185332.1, from coordinate 820,842 downwards.
CATAGATCCTCATACCTAAGTACTTAATGCAACCCTAAACCCAAATCAGACCTTCAAACTAAACAAGGCTACAAATGAATATTAATTTAATGTGACCAGTGACATTATTTTACTGACATGAAATCACCAGAGTTGGGTTTAATACTAGAAAGACACAGCCTCTATGGCTACAGGCATAAGCTCTATATTTAATATGATTTTGTAGTTTGATTTCAATAATATCATTGCAGAAAAATGTCCTCATAAGTATATTATACAAAACAGTATGAAAAATGTCAAGTTTTTGATCAGGATAATCACACATTCTGCTATCTAACAATCCTCAAGTGCTTATTTACTGAGGGCTCGTGTGATATCCCTGTAAGGGTGACCTGTCCACTGCCTTCAATCATGTGTTCAGGTGTTCATCTGTGTATCTACAAATATTTATTGAGAGGCTCTATGTGCCAGAAACTGTGCTAGCACTGAGCATACAGTGGTAAGCAAAGGCAGACACGCTCTTGAGGGGGAGACCGGCAGTAATCGATAACCAGAGAAACAGATGGAGAAGTGAGCTGTGACAGGCACGCTGAGGGAGGGGTGCTGGGCTCAGGAGAGCCCAGACTAGGCAGGGAGGAAAGGCTTTCCTGAGTGAGGTGCATGTGCTGAGCTCTAAGGGATGAGTGCGAGGAAACCAGGCAAAGAAAGGAGAAAAGCTTTCCAGGCGAGGAAACTGCTATGCAAGGCCATGGGGAGAGAGAACATGGAGAATGAGGGAGGAGAGAGCCCTGGATTGGACTAAGGTAGGCCCCCATGGGCCTCAGGGATGTGGTGAAGCATTTTACTTAAAATGCATTTCCTAAGCATTTTAAGTAGGGGGGATAACATGATCAGATTCCTGTTTTTAAAGGATTACTAGGCTAGTGGAGAAGAGGCTTGGAGAAAAGAAGAGGAGGCACTTGCTTTAGTTCACATGAGAGATGTTGGTAGCTTAGAGATGGAGAGAGAAATAGACATTTCTAAAAGCTGTTTAGTAGGTAAGATCCATAGAACTTCCTAAGTATATAACAAAGCGGGTTGAAAATATGTCCACACAAAAAGTTGTGTGTGAATGTTTGTTCATAACAGCTCTATTCATAATAGCCAAAAATGGAAACAACCCAAATGTCCATCAACTGATAATGGTTACACAAAATGTGGTTTAACCATACAATGAAATATTATTCAGCCATAACAAGGAATGAAGTACTGATACATGCTACAACATGGATGAACCTTGAAATTATTATGCTAAGTGAAAGAATCCAGCCCCCCCCCCACACACACACAAAAATCATATATTGTATGATTCTGTGTATATGAAATGCCCAGAATAGGTAAATCCAAGAGACAGAAAGTAGGTTAGTGGTTGCCAGGGGCTAAGGGTCAGAGGGAATGGGGAGTGACTGCTTAATGGGTATAAGTTTCTTTTGGGGGCTGACAAAAGAGGAGTTAGATAGTAGTGATGGTTGCATAATGCTGTGACTACACTAAAAACCATTGAATTCTGCATCTTAAAAGGGTGAATTTTTTGGTATGAATCATATCTCAATAAAGCTGTTTTTTTTTTAATTTTTATTTATTTATTTATATTGGCTGCTTGGGGTCTTAGTTGTGGCTGCGGACTCTTAGTTGGGACATGCATGTGGGATCTAGTTCCCTGACCAGGGATCGAACCCAGGCCCCCTGCATTGGGAGTGCAGAGTCTTACCCACTGGACCACCAGGGAATCCCCACTGTTTTTTTTGTTCTTTGTTTTTTAATCTATAGGACTTAGTAATGGATTTAGGTAAGTGAGATAAAGGAGAAGGTGGTGTCAAGGATGACACTAAGGTTTCTGGCTTATGAAACTGGATAAAGAGGGGGAACACTGGAGAAGGTGGGGGGTGGGAGGTCATGAGTTTGAGGTGTCTGGAGGCTTCCAAGAGGGCAGACATTGACACCAAATGGCATTGCAGCCTGAAGCCTGGTCCAAAATATACTCCATTTAAAATGTTTTAAGAATATCACCTAATATAAATGGAAATAGAAACTTCTGAAATTCTTGGAGAAAACTCAAGGACCGCTGAATTTAAGTCTAGGAGACCCTATCTGGGTTCTGCAGAAACTGAAGGAATGCAACATTGAGTACAGGACTGACTTCCTTGTACCTCTCACCACTGGTTGTGGGACACCCACTTCTAATCCCCAGAGACTGTAGTCAGCAGGGGGAAGGGATGTTGCATCTGAAGGTAAGATCACCATTGGATAAAAATAGTAAAAAAAAAAAAAAAAAAATCAATCTAGAGAAGGTAAGTTTTGCTGTCTCCCTAAGAAATTGTCTGAAATGTTTAGATAATGGAGATTTCGAAAACACTTCAGCCAGACCAGGGAAACTAGGGTTTTTCTGTAAGCCTGGAATTTTTTAAACTTCAGATAATTTTATTGTACTTGACTATCTGGAGCTGTTGTCCTATCATTCAGGCCAGACTTGTTCAAGGCACCACGATGTTCTTTGCTGGCTCCATGCAGAATACTCATATATCTAATTCCATCATATGCACCACCAACCCTAACTAGCAAAAACTACGACTGTGTTGTATGGATGCACTATTAAATTATAGCCGTAAGCCCACATGCCTACAAGACAACCCGACTGTCACACTCAGAGTGATTCACTGTTTGTTTCCTGCTTTCCCCATTAATATTCTTGTGCCGTTTGTTCATTCGTTTTATCTGGCTGATAGGTAGCCGACAAATGGAAGCACACACTAAAAGTCTAAGGAAAACACATGGGAGTGAAACTTAAAACTGAGAAAATTCTTTTTGTTAAGTGATATATTTTTCTAAACATTGGCAAGGATTGTCATTACTTTCATGTGGTGGTAAAGCCCCTGGGTCTGGCTTGTGGAGCATCAGTATTCAGAGAGGACAGGATTCGAGAAGCCCCAGGTTTAAAGTACGGGTGTGCCGACCAAGGCAGTGATGTATATGAAGCCTAGCAAAAGAGTAACCGGGCTCTGAAAATATCAGTTTGTCCCAGGACATTTTTATCTTGTATTTGGATCACTGTTGTCACAAAGGGTTGTGAGTTCATGGATTCATTTGGAAAATAGTTATTGAGCGACTGCCGTGGGTTAAGTACTAGAGATACAAGGAGGAAGCCTACTGTCTGCTTTCTTGAGCTTTCTGTCCCCTCTCTCTCCTCCTTTGGGCCCTTTGTCTACCTAACTCTTACCCATCCTTCAGGTCTGTTGCCTCCTCCTGGGTGCCTCCCTCATCCCTCCCATGTTCCTGTCACACCTTGCACTTTTCCTTTCATGGCACTCATCCCGCTGAAATGGGTGGTTCTATTTTTTTGTTTGTTTTATAGCTACTTTTTTTAATTGTGGTAAAATATATATAACATAAAATGTACCACGTTAACCATATCTAAGTGTACAATTTGATGGCATTGAGTACATTGACACTGTTGTGCAACCCATCTCCGGAACTTTTTTCATCTTCCCAAACTGAAACTCCACACCCATTAAACACTCATTCCCCATTTCCCCCTCCCCCAGACCCCTGGCAACCACTGTCCTACTTTCTATCTCCAGGTATTTAGCTGCTCAAAGAAACTCCTATGAGTGGACTCATACAATACTTGTTCTTCTGAGACTCACTAGCTTATTTCACTCAGCATAATGTCTTCAATGTTCATCCGTGTTGAGGATATGTCAGAACCTCCCTTTTAAGGCTGAATAATATTCCACGGTATGTATATACCACATTTTGTTTATCCATCCATCGCCCGACAGACACTTGGACTGCTTCCACCTTTTAGCTAATAGGAATAATGTTGCTCTGAACATGGGTGTACAAATATCTCTTTGAAACCCTCCTTTCAGTTCTTCGGGGTCTATACCCAGAAGTGGATTGCTGGATCATATGGTAGTTCTACTTTTGACTTTTTTTGAGGGATGGATGGTTGAGTTGCATTCACCATGAGCAGGATCACGCAGACGAAGGGCAGCATCGGGAATGTCTAGGTGTGTCCCCTGAGGGCACTCAGTGGAGCACTGAGGAGGAAGTTTGTAAACAAATACCTGCCCTGGGTTCAGGTGCTTTATTAGGGGTGTGGATAAAGGGAGCAAAAAGTGGAAAAGATCAGGAAAAATAGTCAATATTTTTTCAGTGTTTTCTCTGAAATAATAAATTTCAGATGTTTATAAAGCTTCTTCTAGAATCTTTTATTGCTTAACCAAAAAAGTGCTCATTTAAAAAAATTCATGCATGACAGAAATGCGTAAAGCAGAAAGTGAAAGTCCTTGCCTTTCCCTCCTGCAGGGACGACCCTGTTAGCACGGTGATGGAGACTCTTGTATGCATATTCTAAGAGGTTTTGAAAAATGATTTTAAGCGTATCTTTGTGAAAGTGGGAAAATTACAAACTTAATGTGTTTTAGGCACTTCTGCGGGTGGGGAGGCAGCTTTTGTTTACACAAGTGGAATTCTGTTAAGGAAAGCTGCCATTCACAGAAATGAAACTGAATCCCTTTGTTTATTAGGACATTTTGTAAATTGTAGTTACTTGATGATTCTTTTTAAGGTGGCTCAAAATTAGAATTACTAAGAAAGTAAAATCAGTGTTCCTTGTTTTCTGATGAAGTGTTGAGACGACGCAGATACTGGTAGTTGGCATTTATTTAGAGGGGATAAGTTAGAGAGTTCTGCGTTTGCTTTAATGAAAAGACTCATTTTTAAAAATCCGTGGCGGCAGGCTGGAGGTGGGAATGGAAGGGCACAAATGTTATTATGTTAAATGCCAGTTATCTACCTTGGATAATTTATATGTTAATTTAACATCTGGTTTAATATCAATCCATTTTAAAATAAACAATTGACTTCCTTTAAGATAATTGTGAATATTATGTATTTCACATTATCTAGACAATTGAAAAGCACCTTCTTAGAAACTGACCCATATGAGACTTCATATTTTATTTTCTTTGGCTAAGATTATTGGAAAGATCTCCTGATGGGTTCTGAAAAACCTAGGGGCAGGACAGGAATAAAGATGCAGACATAGAGAATGGACTTGAGGACACAGGGACGGGTAAGGGTAAGCTGGGACGAAGTGAGAGAGTGGCATGGACATATATACACTACTAAATGTAAAATAGATAGCTAGTGGGAAGCAGCCGCATAGCACAGGGAGATCAGCTCGGTGCTTTGTGACCATCTAGAGGGGTGGGATAGGGAGGGTGGGAGGGAGACCCAAGAGGGAGGAGATATGGGGATATATGTATTATGTATAGCTGATTCACTTTGTTATAAAGCAGAAACTAACACACCATTGAAAAGCAATTATACTCCATTAAAGATGTTAAAAAAAAATTGAACATCTTTCTTCCATTGTACAAGGGATTAGAAAAATTGTATGTCCTAGTTTGATAGAGCTACCTGTTCACACTGTGTGTTAAATATAATTATTTTAAAACATAAAAAAAAAAAAAGTCTCCTGATGGGGAAAAACCTTAAAACTTTCTGTTAGTTGTCTGATAGATGAAGCTAGCCTTCATTCGTGTAAACGATGTGGCTGCATCAATAAAGTTCACAGATAAATTCCCAAACTTACCTTACATGTTCTTTTCTAGGGCTGCCAGCAAAAAGTAAAACATTAATGTCTAATACCATTTACAGAACAAAGTGAGTTACAAAAATAAAGCACTAGGGCTTTTCTGGTGGCACAGTGGTTGAGAGTCCGCCTGCCGGTGCAGGGGACACAGGTTCGTGCCCCGGTCCGGGAAGGTCCCACATGCCGCGGAGTGGCTGGGCCCGTGAGCCATGGCCGCTGAGCCTGCGCGTCCGGAGCCTGTGCTCCGCAACGGGAGAGGCCACAACAGTGAGAGGCCCACATACAGCAAAAAAATTAAAAAAAAAAATAAAGCACTAAACTCTGCTTGCCTCATTGTCCTTTGTGAGCCTTTGATGAAGGGGCTGTGTGGGGCAGGGTTGTATAATGACATAATAAATAGCCAGAAAGGGAGAGGGGAGTAGAGGAGTTTAACCGATCCACAAACTAATTAATGAGGCCCTGCTCCAGCACATTCTAGCAGGCAAAATGGAGAAACAGCAGCCCAAGAGCGCAGCACACATTAAGGCCAATGTAAATAAGTGTTTCTCAGGTTTTAAACAATCAATCTTTCACTCTAAAATACCTCATCTTTTCTGAACCTTAGCAAGAGGTGGCAGGAGATGAGTACCTGCTAGATTAGATTTACTTTTCTCCTCTGTGTCACAGACAGTATAACAAATTGCGAAATCTCCTGAAGGATGCGCGTCATGATTGTGTTCTCTTCGCTAATGAATTCCAGCAGTCCTGCTATCTCCCTCGGGAAAGAGGGGAGTCCATGGAGAAGTGGCAGAGCAGGTATGGCCCTGAATAGCTGGGTTTTCACACGATCATCTTCTTTAATTTCTTTATCATTGGTTATTTGGGAGTTGATCTAAATAGTATGGCAAAACAAACCAACAATTTTTCTGGAACCGTGATTAATACTGAAATGCTTAATGTGTCAATATTCTAGATATGTCATTTGAATACATATATTTTAGAAATTGTAATTAAGGAGCTATAGGTGCCCAGAGTAAGTTTGCCCCAGACCTCTAAAGGCTAGTAGGATCATTCATTCCAGTGACCCAAAAGTCATACATAGCTTTAATGCTGTGTGAGTGCGCGCGTGTGTGCGTGCGTGCGTGCATGTGTGTGTGTGTGTGTGTGTGTGTGTGAGAGAGCGAGAGAGAAAGAGAGAGCGGCAGGGACACGTCCTACTTTTAAGCTAAAGTCATCTCACTTTTTCTGGTATAGGTTGCTTTAATATCCCAACCAGTCTTATTAAACTGAAACGGGTAGGTTAATTCTAGTAAAGCTGTTTTAGGAAGTGTGGTGTCCTAATTGAGATCCACCTAAAAGCAGAACCTGAAGCAAGGATTTTGGAGGTGAGTTGTTTATGTGAGAAGCAATTCCCAGAAGCAGGAGTGGGGAGAGTGACCCAGAGAAGGAGGGAAAGCAGTAAAGGATGTATTACTGCTGAGGGAAACTGAGGCTCAGTCCTCTGGGAACCTCTAAGAAGCCATGTAGAGTGTGCCTCAGAAGTCACCTCCAAGGGTGGAGGCGAGGGCATTTAGTTAGTTACCCCTTTAGCTGAGGGCCATTCCCCAGGGGTGTTAACTCCAGTCAGTGGGCCATTGATGAGGGATGGAACTGCCACCCAGCTGCAGCTAAAGTCAGAGGTGGGCTTAGGGTACAGGTGCGAGGCACCCATAGCCTCTGCTTCAGTCTTCTGTAGAAGGCAGAAGAGACCTTAAGCTTTAAAATAGCTTATCCATACAAAACATTTACATCATCTTCTTCCTTATAATTCTTTATCTGTATAGCCATTAAATATTTAAATTCTCTAAAGCAAAATAAGCACCGATATATATTGAGTCCTTAATAGAACCCAAGTTCCCACCAGCAAGGGAAAGCAAATCTTTCCCTAGATTGGGTCATATGTGAGTACTCACACTTACTAACTACACAGCGTTGCACACAGTCAGTACTCAGTGAATCTTTTTTTAAATTCTAGGACTAAAGGAACCTTACATAACATCTTAATTTGCAGAAAGGGAAACAGATGCCTACAGAAATTGACTCTCTGAGTTGATCCACTTCATTGGACACATGATCCTTTTTTGAATACATGTCCCCTGACCTAGACTCCATTTTCCAATTCAGATTCTTTTCAGGAAGATTTTCAGACATTTCATATTGGTGATGCCATATTGGATTTTGTCTTTATTGGATTATGATCTTCAGCTACTTGCAGCCTAGTTTTTCTCTTAGCCAAAGACTTGTTTCTTCATCTTTTAAGCCTCTCACAATTTAGCTTATCATCCCTGTGGTGCTGTGTGGCTCGTCCCACCAAGTAAAATGTGTGAAAAGGTGGCAGAGCCTCACGGTTGCTAGGCCATATCAAGAAATGAAAGCGGTTTCTGTGGTGGTTGGCTGTCTTAGAGAAGAAGAGATGTCAAGCACTTTGTGATTCATCTTTGTATCCCCCAGCATACCCAACCCAGGGCATGTTTATAATGGATGCTCGGGAAGTATTTGTTGAACGAATGAACGAATGACTGTCTATATAAACCAAAGGGTAAAAGATTAAAAGCCAGGTGTGAAGTTCTGAACAAGAGCTTGGGTTTGTCTGCCCGGGGAGGGCTCACGTGCCTCTTGCTTTCTAGGAGCATCTACAATGCAGCCACTTGGTACTATCACCACTGCCAAGACAGGATGCCAATCGTTATGGTGACAGAAGATGAAGAGGCAATTCAGCAGTATGGAAGTGAAACGGAAGGAGTGTTTGTGATTTCCTTCAAGGTATTTCCAGCTGGTGTGTCTATATAAGTATGTGTGTGTGCGTGAGTGTGTGTGTCTGTGTGTGTTCATTTCCATAGTAGTGCCCGTGAGGCTCTAGATGGCTTTGGCAGTACAGAAAAGGGAAAATAAAGAATGAAGGAAAGGAATAAAGACACAGACCTACTAGAGAATGGACTTGATGATATGGGGAGGGGGAAGAGGAAGATGAGATAAAGCGAGAGAGCGGCATGGACATATATACACTACCAAACACGTGAAATAGATAGCTAGTGGGAAGCAGCTGCACAGCACAGGGAGATCAGCTCCGTGCTTTGTGACCACCTAGAGGGATGGGATAGGGAGGGTGGGAGGGAGGGAGACGCGAGAGGGAAGAGATATGGGGACACATGTATATGTATAACTGATTCACTTTGTTATAGAGCAGAAACTAACACACCATTGTAAAGCAAGTATACGCCAATAAAGATGTAAAAAATAAAAATAAAATGTGAAAACTGAAAAAACAATAATAGTTTAAAATTAAAATAAAAATTAAAGTAAAAAATAAATTAAAAAAAAGAATGAAGGACGACTTTAAGAAGTTCCATGTCTTCATCACTCTCCAACTAATTAATCTTGAGTTTGCCAAATTTGGGCAAACTCCCTGTGACTATAAGGCCTCCGGTATCCAAGACTGCAGCCCAATAAACTCCAGTTCATAGTAAACTCATGTTTATAGTTATAATAATAATACTAGTAGTAATGATGATGATGATAGGTTGAATCTGATAAAACTGCCAATATTCTGTTGTTTTTGACTTACAAAATGGCTATTCTACATGGTTCCACCTAAGAATAATACCCAACGTTGATCTATGCCAGGCACTGTTCTGAGTGTATTATTTCATTTAATTCTTGCAACAACCCTATGAGGCAGGTGTTATAATCCCCATTTTATTGGTGAGGAAGCTAAAGCACAGAAAAGCTAAGCAACTTGCCCAGAGTCACAGGGAGAAAGTGCTGGAAGTGGGTTAGAGCCCAGGCAGTCTGACTCCAGCACTCTGAACCACCATGCTGCCTCCCAGACTGTCTTTCTGAATACGCACAAGACATAGGTTTTGTTTTTTAACATCTTTATTGGAGTATAATTGCTCTACTGTGTTAGTTTCTGCTGTATAACAAAGTGAATCAGCTATACGTATACATATATCCCCTCCCTCTTGCGTCTCCCTCCCACTCTCCCTATCCCACCCCTCTAGGTGGTCACAAAGCACCGAGCTGATCTCCCTGTGCTACGCGGCTGCTTCCCACTAGCTGTCTATTTTACATTTGGTAGTGTATATATGTCCATGCCACTCTCTCACTTCATCCCAGCTTACCCTTCCCCCTCCCCGTGTCCTCAAGTCCATTCTCTACATCTGCGTCTTTATTCCTATCCTGCCCCTAGGTTCATCAGAACCATTTTTTTTTTTAGATTCCATATATATGTGTTAGCATACGGTATTTGTTTTTCTCTTTCTGACTTTACTCTGTATGACAGACTCGAGGTCCATCCACCTCACTACAAATAACTCAATTTCGTTCCTTTTTATGGTTGAGTAATATTCCATTATATATATGTGCCACATCTTCTTTATGCATTCATCTGTTGATGGACACTTAGGTTGCTTCCATGACCTGGCTATTGTAAATAGTGCTGCAGTGAACATTGGGGTGCATGTGTCTTTTTGAATTATGTTTTTCTCAGGGTATATGCCCAGTAGTGGGATTGCTGGGTCATTTGGTAGTTCTATTTTTAGTTTTTAAGGAACCTCCACACTGTTCTCCATAGTGGCTATATCAATTTACATTCCCACCAGCACTGCAAGAGTGTTCCCTTTTCTCCATACCCTCTCCCAAAACATAGTGTTAAAGGCCAGTCTTATTTGTCCACTGTTCCTCACTCTTTTCTACTTGTGACCATGGGTGGGGGGCAGTAGGGATAAAGGAAGGGGCGATATATGATACTACTTATGTGAAAGCTGTTGGACCAGCTTGGTGTACATGTAACAGATAGAGGCAGCATTATCGGTGACAGTTTTTTGAGGTGTCTTAAGGACACAGTTCTCCTATTTCTTAGGTACCTTTTCAGAGAGTAGGATGCCTGTTAATCTCTAAATAGATTACTGATCTCAAAACAAAAAAACAAAAAATAGATTACTGGTCTCTTCTGCCTGCCCAGTTGGTCAGTCAGGTTCCAGTGGTTGATATTGTTTTTTGATTCAGAAACTAGACTAAGGTCCTCCATTACCCCTGTCAGTTTACAGAGAGTCTATTTGGATTTTGAATTGTAGATCCTATGAGGGTTCCCATGTGCATGTATTGCTAAAGATTTGCCAATAGAATTTTCTTGCCCTGCTATAAAAAAGCGTTCTGGCATGCCAGAGAATTCCAGGGGCGCTGGATATTAATGGCAGTGTCACTTATTTTTTCTGTTGCAATACATCATGTCTTGTTCCTGCAGAGGGCAGTTGACTAAAATTATATTTTTCTACTTTTTATGAAAATTACTTTTCTCTGCAGTCTGGCAGTATCGTACAGTTTGATTTTGTATAGCATTTCCAAAGCAAACTGTGTGACCGAGGGCTTCATAGAGGTGTATGATAGCAGAAAAAAAGAGATGCTATGAAGTTCAGATGAGCAGGAAGCCCAGAATTTTCTGTGGAGACTTGAAGGTAGATGGGGAAGAGTGAGGACAATAAATCCCTCTTGAAGAGTTGGTTCATAGTGGCAAAAATTTGGTGTTGATGAGTGATTAGTGACCATAGAATTGCAGTGTTGTTAGCACAGACAGAACTTCTGGAAGGACTAGAGAAAGAAAGGAAGCAGTTTGAACAAGACCCTGAAATTAGTGGGAGAAGTGCTGGAGTTGACAATAAGGATAATTGACTTCATTTTAGTTTGAGAAAAGAGAATGTGCCAGCCTCTAATTTAGGCTTAAAGTAGAGTTAAAATCATACGTAAGTTTGATTTTATTTAGTGAGGGTCCACCATGCGAGGACATGTATTCTGGACACAGGAAGTAGATGGAGCAGAGTCAGCCTCACCACACCAGACCCCTGTGGGTGGTCACCTTGGTGTCTTGTCTAGGGCCTCTCTGAAAGTTACACCAAGAAGTGCAATAATATTCAATAATGTTCTACTTGGAGGGGACCATGACACTTGTTTCAGAATTATGTTTCGTACTGGGTTGTCACATAGACAGAGCATCAAGTGTCCCCACGTGAAAAGTGTGACTACATCTGTATAGTCACAAAAGAAGACGCAGTCCTTGGGGAGTTTATGAGGCTGGAAAGCCTAACACCAAAGAACAGAAACATCTTTCCCCTTCTCTGCTCATCCAAGATTGCCAGGGGGTTGGGGGAGGGGAGATACTTCCTTATTACACTTTACTCCTCGCCACTTTTTGCCTGCTGATTTAGGTTTCTTATAAATTTCAGATATTTCAGGGTGAAAAACAAAGAGACAGTGCACACGTAGAAGCTTTTCCTCTCCATTCACTGTGGGCCGTTATCTGCAGCAGTGAGATAACGTGTAAAGACAGGCATCCCGGCCGTGTGCACGTACACGCGTGTGTGTGGAGAGAGAGGGAGATTTGAAAGTGCAGAGTGATCAGGGAGGTAGAAGCATTCCACAGTAGGAGTGGCCTCCCTGGGTTCCTTTGGCAAGGCTGCAGGGATTAGTGAGATGGTAGAAATGAACTGGTAGCAGGAGGCTTGGGAGGGTAATGCTCATGTAACACTTCTTCAAAACTGCATGCCAGCAGTTCCTGTTCAGGATTTTTTGTAATGCTGCTATAACAAAGAATAATTATCTTCTGACCATGTTTCTCTTGTGCCTTTATTAAATGCAGAATTACCTGGACAATTTTTGGCCTGATTTAAAGGCCACCCACGAGCTTTGTGAGTCTATCCTTCAGTCTCGACGAGAAAGAGAGAATGAGAGTCAGGAGAGCCACGGGAAGGAGTACCCAGAACATCTACCCCTGGAAGTGTTAGAAGCCGGCATTAAGTCTGAGCGCTACATCCAGGTGAGGGTGGTAATGGGGAATCGGTGCCGGGATCAGCCAGTGTGTTTCCTTCTCTTTACTTGCCTCCTGTCACAGGCCTCTGATTTCAAAGGCTGTCAGTGAGACGGGCCTCAGTAGGCCAGGGCTGTTGATGTTCAAGGTGACGTGGGAGTCTCCTCTGTAGACAGTGCCCTCCGGTTTGGACCTACTCTCTACTGTTCTTTCTTTTTTTTTTTTTAAATTAATTAATTTTATTTTTGGCTGTGTTGGGTCTTCGTTGCTGTGTGTGGGCTATCTCTAGTTGTGGTGAGCGGGGGCTACTCTTCATTGCCGTGCGCGGGCTTCTCACTGCGTCGGCTTCTCTTGTTGCAGAGCACAGGCTTTAGGCACACGGGCTTCAGTAGCTGTGGCACACGGGCTCAGTAGTTGTGGCTCATGGGCTCTAGAGCGTAAGCTCAGTAGCTGTGGCACACGGGCTCAGTAGTTGTGGCTCATGGGCTCTAGAGCGTAAGCTCAGTAGCTGTGGCACACGGGCTCAGTAGTTGTGGCTCATGGGCTCTAGAGCGTAAGCTCAGTAGCTGTGGCACACAGGCTTAGTTGCTCCGCATGTGGAATCTTCCTGGACCAGGGCTCGAACCCATGTCCCCTGCATTGGCAGGGGGATTCTTAACCGCTGTGCCACCAGGGAAGTCCCTCTAGTGTTCTTAATTAGGTTACATACCGAGCATTACACAGTAGGTTTAAATGCTTCCTGTCACTGGGAAAGAATATATTTTTGAATCAAGGTCTAGAGGTTTGGCAGAATTTTAAAGTTGTTGAAATTTGGCTTCTTCAGGCCTTTGCCACTTTCCTGCCTCTTTCAAGGTCCCCTTGTGATCCCTCAAAACCCAGGACCCACGTGCTGTCAGGGTCTTTAGAAGGAATCAAATAAAATTGCTATTCAGATTTCAACAGCTTTATATGCACTCGTGTTTGTGTGTGTGTGTGTGTCTGTGTGCACATACGGTTTTATCACATGCATGGATTTGTGTATTCACCACCACAATCAAGATACAGAACTGTTCTACCACGAATTTTACATTTTCTAACCAGCAACTCAGACAATTTTTATGCAGTCTGAAGGCTGAGCCTACCACTGTAAACTCCTTCCCTAAAATGTGGGTGTTTTAATGAGTATATCTATGGAGAGGCTAATGCTTCCAATTGGTAATGAAGTTTACAGCATTCCTGGGAGGGTATTTTGAGGAAGAAGATTTTTTAAAGACCGCTCATCACTTAGGTAAGATAAATCCTGGCACTTGCAACACTTGGTATAGCTAAGAGTATGTCAAAATGATGGTACATTCTCTGGAGAAAATAAACTTCGGTGATGAATTATTATTCCTAAAGAAAGGGATCACAAACCTTATAAGAATATAATGGGGATATTTTCATAAAAATTTTTAACTATACCTTTTGGAGGGTAAAGCAAGCAGAAAAGAAATTTTTCACACTGATTTTTATTTTTATTTTAGGGAACTCTGAACGTCAACAAACACAGAGCACAAATAGAAGCTTTTGTTCGACTTCAAGGAGCCAACAGTAAAGATTCAGGTTCAGTGTAAACCTTACATAAATTTCCGTACCACTTTTTAATTCTGATATTACACATTGAAGAAAGCAAAGTTGAAATTGTCAGATCATATGTGCCATGTCAAATATCCCTACCTACACTGGCTGTGTGGGATCGTGGGTTGGTTTTTTTTCCTCCCCAGCTTTTTGTCTATAATTTCTGATTTTATGGTAATAAGTCTAAAAAATGGTAATAGCTAATATTTTATTGAGTGCTTATTATACATCAGATACTGTTGTAAGCACTTAAAGTAGGTATTATTATTGTTTACCACCTTTTACACGTGAAGAAACTAAAATACAGAGAAGCAAAGTGACTTTACGAGGATCACTCAACCTGGTACGCGGCGGGGCTAAACCTGAGGCTGAGGCAGGCAGGCTGTGATTTTAAGATTTTGCCATGTACTGCCTCACTGAGCTGTATTGCCTCATTGGAATTGTATAAAATGTAACGTCAATGAAAAAAATGTGTAAATAAGTTTTATCATAATAGAGTGTATTGTTAGTTCTGCAATGACAGGGTGAAAGTAACCCTGATAGATAGTCAAGGGCACCTGGCGAGGTTGTGGAGAATGAGAAGCAGTGGCTTAATCCGGGCTTCTGCTCATCAGACTTCTCCCTGTCAGTTCTGCAGTGTCCATAGTTCAGCAGCCAGCTGACCGCTCCCTGGCCGCATAGCCCCTGAAGTTATGGGAGAGAGTCCCAGTGTGGGCTTACATTGTCTCATGCAGAGAACCTACCTTAAAAGATGGTTGAGAGTGGCCTTATGAAAGCACATTATACAGCACGGCATAGCAGCAGTGTTTCTTCCTTCCTAACCTGTGGAACAAAAGTTTCATTTCGGTTTAACTTCACCTTTGAAAGGAGGGAGCTTTTATTTGCAGGAATGCTGATTAGATCTCGAACGTGTTATGTTTGAAAGGCCTCACTGGTGTGGCCTACCCCTTGACCTTGTGGGGTTTCTCTGTGCTGCCCCCAAAACAGGTCTAGTCAGTGACATCCTAATCCACGGGATGAAGGCTCGAAACCGCTCTATTCACGGGGACATGGTAGTTGTCGAACTGCTCCCTAAAAATGAATGGAAAGGAAGAACCACCGCCCTGGGTGAGAATGACGGCGAGTCCCCGAGTGAGCCCATGCCCACAGGTGAGCCAGCTGTAAAGTTGCCTGGTCGTCCATGTGGAATGTTTATTTTTCCTCTCTTTAGTCCAGAAATACTGCAGTTATTAATATATGATATCATCTCTTTTCCTACATTGTCAGTTTCCCCTCTCTGGTTTATTTTATTCTCATCAGCACCCAAATATGCTATATAGTATGTCTCATCTTAAAATAAAAACCCTCTTAGGGGGACTTCCCTGGTGGCACAGTGGTTAAGAATCCACCTGCCAGTGCAGGGGACACAGGTTCGAGCCCTGGTCCAGGAAGATACTATATGCCATGGAGCATGTAAGCCTGTGCGCCACAACTACTGAGCCTGCACTCTAGAGCCCGCAAGCCACAACTACCGAGCCTGAGTGCCACAACTACTGAAGCCCACGTGCCTAGAGCCTGTGCTCTTAAACAAGAAAAGCCGCTGCAGTGAGAAGCCTGTGCACCGCAATGAAGAGTAGCCCCCGCTGGCTGCAACTAGAGAAAGCCCGCATGCAGCAACGAACGCAGCCAAAAATAAATAAATTTATTTTAAAAATAAATAAATGTCACACCAGGCCCCACAAAAGAAGGGGCACACTGACAATGTTAATTTAAAAAATTATCTATCTTAAAAAAATGATCCATTTAATAATAAAATAGAAGGAAGGCAAATGTTTAAGCATCTCTCAACTTGTGTGGATGTGCTCAGAAAAATGGGATGTTGCATTTCCTGTTTTCTTCCTCACTGCTGAACTGGTCAGAGACCAGATAGGTGACATCTTACCAGTTAAGGCTTTATTTTGTTTTGTTTTCCCAAAGGCAGAGTGGTGGGTATCCTTCAGAAGAACTGGCGGGATTATGTGGTGACATTTCCATCCAAAGAAGAGGTCCAATCGCAGGGCAAAAATGCTCGGAAAATCCTAGTTACACCTTGGGATTACAGAATTCCCAAAATCCGAATTAGCACTCAGCAAGCAGAAGCCCTCCAGGTACCTTTACTCTTTGCCTCTTGTCTTTGCCAGCTTTTGAGCGGTACCAGGAACTGTTAACTCCTTTGCATAGGAAGGGATAAATTAGTGATGGCATCTGGTGTTCTGAGATCCTGTTTTCTAAAAATTCTAAATATATAGAACCATCTGTTAAGTAGTCCTTGGTTAAAAAATGAAGGCCAGAGAGAAACCGTCCTAGAAAGAGCTGTGTAGGACAGCTAGAGAGAACATCTATTATCCAGCTGTCCAACACAGAAACTTTTCAATAGATACACTTTGCCAAAACTAACAAGCTTTCTTTCAGCAAGCGATATAGAAATACGATGGCTCTGCCCTGTAGGGATGATATAGTGGTACTTCACAGAATCGATTATCCTTAAAGGAATAAGAGCCCTGGAGAGAAGACAAAAACAAGAAAGTTAGAAATGAACCTTTACTGTGGCGAAGGGGGTAGGCATCGCCCAATTTGATTTGCCCGATGTTTTGGAGTTTGCAAGTGAGACAATGAAGCAGGATGTCCCCAGCCAGTAATCTGGTCGTTGTGTACCTTTCCATCCCAAAGCCTCACGCAGGCTCTCTGAAGCCAGTTGTAACAATTGCTCTCCATGTCTATGGTTTGCTGGAATCCGGGGGCAGTGGGGTTCAGTTCATACGGATAACCTTCTTCTCCACCAAAAGTTGTCTTAAGAAATTAGAAAGTAACTTTAAAGAAATTAGAAAGTAACCCACCCCCACAAAAACATTGAGATTTTTTGCTTTGAAATTTAATTTGGACTATGCATAATTGGGTTTTTCCCTTGTATCACAAATGTTAACTCAAATGTGTCACAGTTGGCTTTCTGTCTCAGGCTACACTCTCCAGCCCACTTATTTGGTGTGGAGGGGTAATGCCTCCCTTCAAAGCATTGCACTAAGCATTTACCTACCATCTGGCAATTTAGTAAAACAGGAAGAACCCAATAAAAGAATAGAAAAGGGGCTTCCCTGGTGGCGCAGTGGTTGAGAGTCCGCCTGCCGATGCAGGGGACACGGGTTCGTGCCCCAGTCTGGGAAGATCCCACATGCTGCGGAGCCGCTGGGCCCGTGAGCCATGGCCGCTGAGCCTGCGCTCCGCGACGGGAGAGGCCACAACAGTGAGAGGCCCGCGTACCGCAAAAAAAAAAAAAAAGAACAGAAAAGAAAGAAAAACCGCTATTTGCAAATTGGCCACTCTCTTTGGAGCTTGATGCTGTTTATCTCTCGTTTGTTTGGTGCTGCTAATTGACCCATTCGACTCCTGGTGCTGGGCTCATGTTTCCCCCTCTTTGTTCAGGACTTCCGGGTGGTTGTGCGCATTGATTCCTGGGAGTCGACATCCATGTATCCAAGTGGACATTTTGTGCGTGTTTTAGGAAGAATCGGAGACCTGGAAGGGGAAATTGCAACCATCCTGGTGGAGAACAGCATTTCAGTCGTCCCCTTCTCAGAAGCTCAGGTCAGACTTCTGCCAGTCCTTTGTTCTGATAAAAGACTTTTTCTACTTTTTTTTTTTTTTTCTTTTGTTGTCCGTTTTGTCATTAAGAAAAATCTTAGTACTATTTAACAACCCACTGTCTAAAACCACAGATAATGGAAAAATCTCACTCTTCTTTATTCTGTGTTTGAACCAGATTGAAGTCAGCTTCCAGTGCAGAGTTAGTTTCCTGCAGCCTCACAGCTCTCAAATTTTTACGTTTTCCTACTGTGCTTACAAATGGTATGTCAGTGTCTTACAGTCAGTATACGTCCATCCCCCGTGGTACTACACGGGTACCTGGTTACAGACCCAACTGGGCTCTAGTCCCTGTCATAATCATTGAACCAGAGGCCTGCAGAAAGCTGCAGGGAGCAGCTTCTTGGGTTCCATACATCTCTGACCCATGGGTCAAAACATCATGCTCATTATGAAACTGTTTTTGTAACCTTTACAGAAAACAAAAATTCCGTGAACATAAAACGTCAGCTATTTTCATCACTTTATGATCTTTTAAAATCCCCGTAAATCTTGTTTATTATTCTCGCATAGCTATACTCACAGTGTGCACAGTCTATTTTCTGCTGCTTTCACTTAAGAATCATTTCTCTGTATTGACATAGCCTACTTATTTTTAATAGTGGTGGCAATTACTCTATAGTTATGTACTCTAGTTTGCTTAAGCATTCCTCAGTTGCTGAGCGTTTGGGCTGTTTCATTTTTCAGTATTATAAAAGGTGCCACTTCAAACATTTCATAAATATTACTTTTTTTTTGATCATTTTCTTTTGGAATGTAATCTTTAAAGTGAGATCACCAAGTCAAAGGGCATAAAAAATTTAAATAGCTTTTGCTATGAATTGACAGATTGTTCTTCAGAAAAATTGGGCCAGTTGGCACTGCCATCAAGAGCATATGGGTAGCAAGGACTTCCCTGGTGGCGCAGTAGTTAAGAATACGCCTGCCAATGCAGGGGACAAGGGTTCGAACCCTGGTCCGAGAAGATCCCACATGGCACGGAGCAACTAAGCCCGTGCACTGCAACTACTGAGCCTGCGCTCTAGAGCCCGTGAGCCACAACTACTGAGCCTGCGTGCCACAACTACTGAAGCCCGTGAGCCTGGAGCCCGTGCTCCGCAGCAAGAGAAGCCACTGCAGTGAGAAACATGCACACCGCAACAAAGAGTAGCCCCCACTCACTGCAACTAGAGAAAGCCCATGCACAGCAACGAAGACCCAACGCAGCCAAAAATAAATAAATAAATAAAGTTTATTTTTTTAAAAAAAGAGCGTATGGGTAGCAAATGAAGCAACTGACAAAGGATTCATCTCCAAAATATACAAGCAGCTCATGCAGCTCAATATCAAAAAAACAACCCAATCCAAAAATGGGCAGAAGACCTAGACAGTTCTCCAAAGATATACAGATTGCCAACAAACACATGAAAGTATGCTCAACATCACTAGTCATTAGAGAAATGCAAATCAAAACTACAATGAGGTATCACCTCGCACCAGTCAGAATGGCCATCATCAAAAAATCTACAAACAATAAATGCTGGAGAGGGTGTGGAGAAAAGGGAACTTTCTTGCCCTGTTGGTGGGAATGTAAATTGATACAGCCACTATGGAGAACGGTATGGAGGTTCCTCAAAAAACTAAAAATAGCGGCTTCCCTGGTGGCGCAGTGGTTGAGAGTCCGCCTGCCGGTGCAGGGCATGCGGGTTCGTGCCCCGGTCTGGGAGGATCCCACATGCCACGGAGCGGCTGGGCCTGTGAGCCATGGCCGCTGAGCCTGCACGTCCAGAGCCTGTGCTCCGCAACGAGAGAGGCCACAACAGTGAGAGGCCCGCGTACCGCAAAAAAAAAAAGTCATGTACCGCAATGTTCATTGCAGCTCTATGTACAATAGCCAGGACAGGGAAGCAACCTAAGTGTCCATTGACAGATGAATGGATAAAGAAGATGTGGCACATATCTACAATGGAATATTACTCAACCATAAAAGAAACGAAATTGAGTTATTTGTAGTGAGGTGTATGGACCTAGAGTATGTTATGCAGAGTGAAGTAAGTCAGAAAGAGAAAAACAAGTACCGTATGCTGACACATATATGTGTAATCTAAAAAAAAAAAAATGGTTCGGAAGAACCTAGGGGCAGGACAGGAATAAAGATGCAGACATAGAGAATGGACTTGAGGACACCGGAAGGGGGAAGGGTAAGCTAGAACGAAGTGAGGGAGTGGTATGGACATATATACACTACCAAATGTAAAATAGATAGCTAGTGGGAAGCAGCCGCATTAACACAGGGAGATCAGCTCGGTGATTTGTGTCCACCTAGAGGGCTGGGATAGGGAGGGTGGGAGGGAGGTGCAAGAGGGAGGAGATATGGGGATGTATGTATATGTATAGCTGATTCACTTTGTTATAAAGCAGAAACTAACACACCATTGTAAAGCAATTATACTCCAATAAAGATGTTAAAAAAAAAAGAGCATATGGGTATTCTTCTTTTCATTATAATTTTTGACAGAGTGGTGGCTACAATAGTAAAATACTTTAGAATATTTTACATTATTAAGTTTTTATGTTTACCATTAGTATCTGGAAATTATTTGTTGACTTGTTTTGACAGCTTAGTGAAAATGTTAGAGCAAAATAAAGCGTGGATTAGACTTCACAGGACTAGAATTCTTCCCTTTTAGCCTACTTAACTGCAAATTGATGGCTTGAACAGGTAATAGTGCAGAAAAAATGCTCGAGATTGATCCTGCTTCAAAAAGGAATATGCTTTTAATATTTGGGACATGTTGGTTTTCATCCAGGCTTGACTTGAATTAAAAGCTCAAATGGATCATTTGAAAATGGGGTGGATATTGTACTCTTTATAAGCCACCCATTCATTCTCCAGCCTCCACGACTGAAGAGGCTGTAAACACCCTGGGACATTTCCTGTCCGACTGTAACACCTTCAGGCGCATGGGGATTGTGTCTTTCCTATTGACTCCCATATTTCCAGAGCCTAGCACAGCTCCTGACACATTTTAGGCACCCAATAAATAATTATTGCTCAAAAAAAGCAAACATAGGTTAATTGCGTAAGGTAATGGGTAATGAATGGGGTTTCCATGAGGTCACATTGAGAATGTTAGAGAGTGGATTTTTATAGGAAATTTCTGATGCATGAATTGCTGAATTTGGGGACTCCCCTTGTACAGATGTGTGAGATGCCAGTAAACACAGCCGAAAATCCCTGGAAGGTGAGTTCCGAAGAGGAACGAGAACGTAAAGACCTTAGGAAAACCCATCTGGTATTCAGCATTGACCCCAGAGGTTGTGAAGATGTGGACGACACCCTCTCAGTCAGAGCCTTGGATAACGGCAACCTAGAGCTCGGGGTCCACATCGCAGACGTGACGCACTTTGTGACATCGCATTCTTATATTGATATTGAAGCTAGAACAAGGTAACGCTGTTTGAAATCAGCACTGCGATTATGTGTGACTAATGTATTTTGTAACTGCTAGTTTCAGATTTTTAAAACAAAGATTTCACAGTTGGGAACAATTCTGAAGATCTCTTCCAGGAAAAAAAAAATTGAGGTCCACTTCCCTTTCTCCTTTAGAAAAGTACTACCTTGATCAATTTACCTTTCCTTTTTTAACAGAATCTTTTCATGTGTTGTTTTCTTCTAAATTGAAATGGGTTAAATTTCTCATGTAGTAATATCCTATTTTATATAAATACTAGATCATTACACTCTAATTTTTCTTGTACAACTAAGATTCGTACCACTTTTTCTTTCTCTTTTATATCAGTGGAAGAATATTCAGCCCAAAGCGGTATCACTTAGAAAAGTGGGAACATGGGAATAGCTTTATTACCCAGTCTGCTGCACTTGATGAGAAAGCAACAGCCTTGGGGAGTTTGTGCTGAACTTTCGGCCATTTTCCTCACTGCAGCCCGTACCGTCAGCAGTCCTGCTTCTTGCTGCTGAAGGTCGTGTGCCTGCATATGTGTCATTCACAGGGCCACCACTTATTACTTAGCGGACCGTCGCTTTGACATGCTGCCCTCCATCCTCAGCGCTGATGTGTGCTCCCTCCTGGGAGGCGTTGATAGGTGAGTTTGTTCATTACTTTTATCATCAGAGCTTGTCTTGCCCCTTCTGTGGTGACTAGTGACTCTCACTTGTGGCCTCTTCCTCGTCTTCTTTCTGATATACTCTCCTGCCTGCCTCCCCACCCCTGCTTTCCACCTACATCCTCTACACCCTGCTGCACCACTTATTTGGGGGCAGCTTTGTCTCTCTTACCTTCCCTTCCCTTCTGCTCCTCTTTCTCTTTTCTTTCTGTCCAGCTGTGAGGCTGCTTCTCCCTCTTGTTGGCTTTTTAAAGTCAAAGTCTAGGAACAAATGTATATACCTTTGTACATATGTGTTCCCTGGTTGAGGCTGTTTTGCAATGAGGATCATGATCTTAGGGAGTTTTTTGTTTATTTGTTGTAAAGTTTATGTCTGTCTTTGAATAGATAATAAAACCATGTAGCCCAAAATTCATATGTTCGAAAAGATGTTTAATGAAAGGCTCCCACCTGCCACTTTCCCTCAGTTACCGATTTCTTCTGTATTTTCCTAGACATAATACTGTAACAAAAAAAACCCTCAGTTTTCCACCTTCCTATGTAGGGAAAAATCCAGCTCTTGCCGCTATGTCTTTCTTTCCTGTGAGTCTCCTTTGCCTTTACGGGGAACACGTCACATCTGACACTTCTGGTCACCAAACGTGTGGAGGTGTTTCTCTACACCAAGCAGTTCTCTGCAACCCCAGCTGGGTGTCTTACAATTTAATTCAGTTCTGATACTGTCTGCCCAGAGATGGCATCAGGTTCCACAGGGTAAAGGACTCAGTCCCACAGGACTGTCCCCACTCCTCAACTTCAGACACCATCACAAGCCCAGATTGTCAGCATGCTTCTGAACGACCAGCTGTAGATTAGAGGTTCCCATGACCCCCTCTTTAGACTTCAGATGCCAGTTGCAAGTCCACATTCTTACCTGTACTTCTGACCAACCGGCTATAAATCAGAGGTTCCAAGACCCCCTCCTCAAGTTCAATTAATTTGCTAGAGCAGCTCTCAGAACTCAGGAAAACAGTTTACCTACATTTACTGGTTTATTATAAAAGTATATGATAAAGGATACAGATGAACATCCAGATGGAAGAGATGTGTAGAGCAAGGTATGTGGGAAGGACACAGAGCTTCCAGGCCCAAGGATGCCACTCTCCCCAGCATCTCCATGTGTTCACCAATCCAGAAGCTCTCCGAACCTCACGCTTTGGGGATTTTATGGAGGCTTCATCACGTTGGCACGATCGATCAGTAACTCCATTTTCAGCCCTTCTCCCTTCTCAGGAGAATGAGGGGCAGGGCTGAAAGCTTCTAATCATGGCTTGGTCTTTCCAGTGACCAGCCCTCATCCAGGAGCCCACCCAGAGTCTCCTCGTTAGAACAAAAGACACTCCTACCTCCCAGGAAATTACAAGGGTTTCAGAAGCCCTGTATCAAGAGCTAGGGACAAAGACCAATATCTATTTTCTATTATTTCAAAAATAAACACACACACACGCATGCATACCTATGGACATGTGGTCTTTCTTTGTTATACAAATGGTGACCATATGTATGTATGTATGTGTGTGTGTGTATGTATATATATATATATA
>NW_020185332.1:742041-797420 GCF_003031525.2 Neophocaena asiaeorientalis asiaeorientalis | reverse complement strand
GTGTGTGTGTGTATATATATATATATATATATATATATATATATATACTGTTCAGACCTTGCTTTTTTTTTTAATTAACAATGTATCTTGGAGATCATTAATATGGAAATCATTCCATATTAATAACAGTTATCTGTGGAAATTTAGATTGTTTTCAAACTTTTGCTATTATAAACAAAACTGTACTGAATTACTTGGAATATAACTCATTTCACATTTTTAAAAGTACAGTATCTCTGGAAGATAAAGTCCTAGAAGTGGAATTTCTGTGTCAACGGGTATATGCATTTGTGTTTAAATAGATAATAACCAAATCGCCTTCCACAGAGGTTATACCAATTATATTCTCTCCATCAATGTATGAGAATGCTAGTTTCCCCACAGCCTTGCCAGCACAATATGTTGTGTTTTTTTGTGTCTTTGCCAATTTGAAAAATAAAAATGGTATCTTAGAGTGGTTTTGATTTGCAGTTTTCTACTATGAGTAAAGTCAAACATTTTTTGTATGCCTAACAGTCATTTGTATATCCTTTTCTGTGAACTATTTCATGTTTCTTGCCCCTTTTTCTTTTGCTTTCTTGATCTATTAGTAATTGATATCTCAGAGCTCTTTATACATTAAGAAGTTAGCCCAGTGTTTTTTATGTGAGTTGCAAATATTAGAGTGATTTGGTGGTAAAGTGATTCTTTACTAAGTGAACTTTTTGCTAATGAACCTACCATCAAGGCTGATATCCTAGTTCAGTGTCATCCTGTAGCATTCGAAAGACTTTGCTCTTCTTTGCTAGCGAGCCCAGTAGACTTAACTCTATCAGTGCTATGCTGTTCTAAGGAAAATGGAGAACCGTAAAGTCAGGTTTGTAACATTCCATGTGAACTTATTTCAGATTTGCTCAGAGTTCCCCAGAACCTAATCTAACCTTGTTTTAATTTTACGTATCTTTTGATTTAGCAGTGGAGTGTTGGATTGAAACATCAGACCAGAGCCCTGTAGCAATGTCTTTTTTTTTTCATTACATTTAGGGTCTAGTTCTGTTTATTTCAAAAATGCAAGAATTAAATAATGATGTGAGTGTGACTGGTTTTGTAGGTATGCTGTAAGCATCATGTGGGAATTGGATAAAACCTCCTATGAAATTAAGAAAGTATGGTACGGCAGAACCATTATTCGATCAGCATACAAATTATTTTATGAAGCAGCCCAAGAATTACTGGACGGAAACGTCGACATTGTTGATGATATTCCAGAATTCAGGGTCATGGATGAGAAGAGCCGACAAGCCAAGCTAGAGGAGTTACTGTGGGCAATCGGAAAGTTGACGGACATAGCCCGCCACATCCGAGCCAAACGAGACCAATGCGGAGCCCTGGGGCTGGAAGGGGTAGAGGTTCGCATCCAGCTCGATGAGAAGAAGAACATTCACGACCTCATCCCCAAGCAGCCCCTGGAAGTCCATGAGACGGTGGCTGAATGCATGATCCTGGCCAACCACTGGGTAGCCAAGAAGATCTACGAGAGCTTCCCTCGCCAGGCCTTGCTGCGCCGGCACCCTCCTCCACACCAGGAGTTTTTTTCTGAACTCCGAGAGTGTGCTAAAGCAAAGGGCTTCTTCATAGATACACGGTAATTCCTCTTTTGAGGGGGCAGGGAACTGGAAGGGGACGCTATGCACTTATTGATCTTACAGTAGTTCTTAAAATGTGACAGCCACATCTTTGACCAAAAATAGAAAACTTCTTGGCTTTCTTCATTTACTACAATGTAGGTATAGAGGCTTCAATTTTTTTTTTTTTTTTTTTTTTTATTTTGCCACATCACGTGGCTTGTGGGACCTTTGGTCCCCAACAAGGGGTAGAACCCATGCCCCCCCTGCAGTGGAAGCTCAGAGTCCTAACCACTGGACTGCCAGGGAATTCCCTAGAGACTTCAAATTAAAACAAGTTTATTTAGGCGTAATTTTGACCCACTACAGTTTGTAATATAAAAGTAAGGAACCTGTTATCCTTGATTTAATTTCATCTGCCCCTTAGGCAAATGCGAAGACTTAATCCTCTATTTCAATAAAAAAAAATGCAGCCTATCTCTGTGCCAGTATCGTAAGACACCACACCGATGGTAAATTTATACCATCCCTCTGTAGAATGAGACGTTTTTACTCCCCACCTCCAGGATAAAATATTTTCCGTTAAAAATGATGTATAAAGGGGATTCTTTTTTCAATATTTTGTTGTCAGTAACAGGTGCTAATTAATATATCTTTTATTCATTTATGAAAATGGATTTTTTTGCCTCTCTCTTTAGGCGATAGTATCTCTTAACTGGTTTAGTCCGTGGTTGAGCTCTGAGTGCGTGCCAGACACACATGCTAAGGGCTTTCAGGTGTTAGCTTGGATCATTCATTTATATTTTACAGATAGGGAAATTAAGTCTGGAGAGGTTAATTTGCCAATAATTTAGCAGCTAGTTAGGGCAGAGCCAGGATGGGAATCCATGTCTGTCAGACTTGAAAGCTCACATTAGTGCCCACTCTGTCACATTGCTTCTCCTTTCATCATCCGCCATTCTCCTTCCCTATTTCTCTTGGCAGGCTATGGTACAGAACTGAATTATATACTATATTATTAAATTGTTAATATAGCTCTATATTTCCTGGGTTTTAAAAAACTACTTAAAAGTAAGTAAATAGATACTTCCTCTCGCCCTCTTTAAAAAAAGAAAAAGGTTTTCTTTTTCTGGGTTTCTTTTAGTTGTGTACTTCAGGTTTAGTTCTGTTTTGTTTTTTAACTCTCTCTGGCTCAATAATTTTTTTTTTGGCTGCACTGCCTGGCATGCAGGATCTTAGTTCCCCGACCAGGGATCAAAGCATGGAGTCTTAACCACTGGACCACCAGGGGAGTCCCTGGCTCAATAATTCTTGATTTAAAAAAAGGAAAAATCCATTCTTTGACCTGTACAGGATGTTTAAGGTTAAGGGTGTTAGGAATTTAATTCAGCCAAGTACCTGGCCACCCATTATGTGCTGAGAATAACTTCATCTCATAAGTTCAGCACATTACTCTTCAGTACTTAAGAAACGTATTTGAGGGAATTCCCTGGTGGTCCAGTGGTTAGGACTTGGCGCTTTCACTGCCATGGCCGAGGTTCGATCCCTGGTCAGGGAACTAAGATCCTGCAAGCCACGCAGCATGGCACACAAAAAAGAAAAGAAATGTATTTGAATTCTGACACGCTTTGTTTAAACCTCAAAAGCAAACTAGATTTCTTTTTTTTTCTTTTGGCTGCGTTGGGTCTTCGTTGCTGCACAGGCTTTTCTCTGGTTGTGGCGAGCAGGGGCTACTCTTCGTTGCCGTGCGCAGGCTTCTCATTGCGGTGGCTTCTCTTGTTGTGGAGCACGGGCTCTAGGCGTGCAGGCTTCAGTAGTTGTGGCACACGGGCTCAGTAGTTGTGGCCTGTGGACTCTAGAGCGCAGGCTCAGTATCTGTGGCACACGGGCTTAGTTGTTCCGTGTCATGTGGGATCCTCCCCGACCAGGGCTCGAACCCGTGTCTCCTGCATTGGCAGGCAGATTCTTAACCACTGCACCACCAGGGAAGCCCGGCAAACTAGATTTCTATAGTTGAAAAAAGTTGCTTCTGAAATGTGTCCAAAATAAATTTAACTACTAGCAGATGAACGTATTCAGATGGTGAGTGAAGGGTTCCCCTCAGAGTGTTGACTTGTAAATTATTGCTGGGGACTAAATAAAAGTTTTTACATTTTTTTGTCAGGTCCAATAAAGCACTGGCTGATTCTCTGGATAATGCAAATGACCCCAACGATCCCATTGTCAACTGGTTGCTTCGATCAATGGCTACACAAGCCATGTCTAACGCACTGTATTTCTCCACTGGATCATGTGCCGAGGAAGAGTTCCATCACTATGGTGAATGATAAAATTTTACTCTGTGTGCCTATAACCTTGAGCAAGTTGTTTAAAAAGTATGTTTTTTTGTTTATTTTGATTTTTTGGTTTATTTTTGAAGGTCTAGCATTAGATAAATATACTCACTTTACCTCTCCGATAAGAAGATACTCAGATATTATAGTACACCGACTGTTAATGGCAGCCATTTCAAAAGATAAGAAAATGGAAATTAAGGAAAATTTGTTCAGCAACAAAGATCTGGAGGAATTATGCAAACATATCAACAACAGAAACCGAGTAAGAGGGAATTTTTAATTCTCTTACCCGTCATCTCTTTTGCTAACAGAAAAGCTTTATTGTATAGTGGAATGAAGTACCGTATATTCTAGCAAATTAAACTCTAGAATTATTCCAACCAACGAAATAACATGAAACATCATAAAGTTTGTTGAGTAGCTCTCAAGACATTTACAAATGTTCTGAAGTGACTTAATGTGAATTTATGAGATTTACCATGGGTTAGCTGTTTTTCCCAAAATGTAGAAATGTGAAAGATTATTATCTTACTACCCAAAGATAATAACAATCCTAGACACTTCTTTTTATTTATAAAATTATCCAATCATACCTGCTGTTTGAAATCTGCCTTTTTTCACTTAACATGTTATTGATAGCATACCATGTCAATATAGTTACATCATTGTTTTAGAAACTGCTTTGTATTCTATTTTATATTGTTGCTAGTGGCCATAATGTTGTACAGCTTGGAACTAGACCATTTGGTGATACATAAGATTGGAAGCTGCCTAAATGTTTAATATTATTTTCTGTATCCAGGGTTCTAGTTTGATACTGTGCAACATTATAGCCACTAGTCAGGTTGGTTTAAATTAAAATTTCAGTTCCTCAGTCACTAGCCACACTAGCCCAACAGACACGTGTGGCTTGTGGCTACCTATGGGACAACACAGATACAGAACGTTTCCACCACTGCAGAAAGTTCTGTTAGGCAGCACTGTTCCAGGCAATCTAGTTTACAACCATCCTTGTGTATACACTTTTACAGACTTCTCACATTTTGCCTGGATAAATTCCTGGTAATAATGAATTGCTGAGTCAAAGGGGCTGCACAAATAAAACTTTCATACCTATTACTAAATTGCCCTTCAGAATAGTAGTTCTAATTTGCACTTCTACCAGCAGGATTTGGGTAGGACAGACTTGAAAATAAAGGTAAGACATAGACCTGGATACTTTTCCTCTTCCTGTATGAACTATAGACAGTTTTTAAATAACAAGTTGTTTTCTTAAAAGGATTTTCTAAGACATTTTTGAGGGAATGATAAAGGGTCCCTCAAATTTGACTTAACTCATAATAGAGAAGAATGTTTGTATTAATAGTTTTCTAGAACCTAGCCTTTTTTAAAAGTCATTGTTTCTGTGGGAATATGAATCCCATGTTTCTTGTGGGGTGTCAGGGAAGTCCACCATCACGCTTTGGGGTTGTGCTTCTTCTTAGGCAGCACAGCATTCTCAGAAGCAGTCTACAGAGCTCTTCCAGTGCATGTATTTTAAAGACAAAGACCCAGAAACTGAGGAGCGTTGCATAGCTGATGGGGTTATATATTCAATTAGGACAAACGGTGTGCTTGTGTTTATACCAAGGTATGTTATTTCTAACACAATAGTTATTAAGAAATCATGGTTAACCTTAAAGTATAGATATGGTATATAAATGGTACATTAGATGTAATTTATTAAAGCATTTATTTTAGCAACTGTTTTGTAGTTATCATATGTACATAATGTAATACATAATTCATTATGTAAGTATAAATGGATATTAGAATCTAGTACATCTGTATCAGTCTTAGAGTTTTACTTTGTTATTTAGCAAAACATTTTGTTTCCATCTGCTCAATGAAATAGATATTTGGAGGTAAATCAGATGAAAAGTTCTTTTTTTTTTGGAAAAGTTGTTTTTAATCTGTAAGAAAAACTAGCATTCTAGATAAGTATACAAAATCTGCATACTAAGAATATATTATCTCTGGATTTTTATTCTGACAACGATTCAGGTTTGGGATTAAAGGTGCTGCTTATCTAAAAAATAAAGATGGTTTGGTGATCTCATGCAGCCCAGATGGCCATTCTGAATGGAAACCAGGATCCCTTCAACGATTTCAAAACAAAATCACCTCTACCACGACAGGAGGGGAATCTGTTACGTTCCATTTGTTTGACCACGTAACAGTAAGTCTGTATTTATGTTAAGTATTGCTTTCACTGCAAAGAACAAAGACTGTGATTTAGTAATATGCATTTTCTCCTCTATGACAGGTGAGAATATCTGTACAGGCCTCACGTTGCCATTCTGATACAATAAGGCTTGAAATAATAAGCAACAAACCATACACGATGCCAGATACAGAACTTTTTCAGCAGAGTTCCCTCTTGCTAAAGAGTGATTTAGTGAAAGAAGTAACTAGATCAATGGAGGAAGCTCAACTTGCTCAAGAAGTCAAAGTAAATGTCATCGAGAAAGATTATCAAAAATATTGCCAGACAAAGGGAAGAAGCCTGTACACACTTCTAGAGGAAATAAGAGACCTAGCTCTCCTGGATGTTTCCAACAGTTATGGAATATGAAACTCTTCTTACTTCATTAAAAGACCTTTGTCTTACGTGAATATTTTACCTTCTTTTAAACATTAGGATATAATTTTCTGCATCACCCAATGTCACGCAATCCCTGAGTGGGACTGGGTAGATATTTCAGATATTTGTGAAATGTTTTCTTATCGTTAATTTAAGTTGCATGAAATAAAGTACAGTTAGGTCACTATGGAAAGTGGTTTTTCAGAGATAAGTAGATACTGAATCCTGGCTCTGCAAATCATGTTGCTGGTCTTGTTAATAAACCCAGAATTGACTTTTGGTTAGCTTGTCTCAAATCCATTCTTTTATAGTATTAATTTTTACAGTAATTGCTACATTTGGGTCATAGGCCCCTCTGACATCTGCCAGGTTAACTTTTCAGTCACCTTCAGATAATAAGCTCCGTCCTGTCCACGTATCCACTTTAAAACTCCCTATTTCGTATTTGACTCAGTCACCCCTGCTGTCCCCAGCACCAATTGGGGATAGGGCTTAGGGAGCCGGGTGGGGCGCACAGGGTAAGGTCTGTTCTCTCAAACCTCCATTCCCACCCTCTCCTTGGATGATGAGTTGCATTAGACTTGCCCTTGCTGGAGACTTGTTACTTAGCACCATCACTCTGCCAGTCTTCCCCCAAAAAAGCAACCTTCCCATGTCCTAGTTTGTAAAAACTAGCTTTGCCTTTCCCTCTCCCCCATGGGAATCTCCTGCCAAGAACCAGACCAACCTCTAAACTTGATTCTCAACGTGGTACTTTCTATCTGCAGCTACCCTTCCACCAAGGTGATAAACTCAGGCAGGAAAAACTCCAATTAGGTCCTCCCACCACGTGGCCCTAACACTTCAGCCTCATATTCACCATTCCCAAAGCTCTCATTTCTTAGATTTTCATTTCTGTATTATTGTACATGTTCTTCCCAATCCTTGGCATCTCCACTGAATCCTCCCTACGTGCTCTGTGTTCCCCATTATACTTTGCAAGTTTCTCTCCAACTAACTAGTCAGTAAGGTACCAAGGAGCATGTGAACTTCCCCAGCACCTATGCAGGCCAAGCAATGTATCAGCTTTTCACGTGACCCTTTAAGTATTAAAGTGACTCCTCAAAAGACATGTAAACACATATAACAACTGTAAACATTTTACCAAAAGTGTAAAGTGTAGAACTAAATAGCAATGAGAAACTTTTATAAAGCCTCTAGGGATAGTTTGTGAGCTTATTTTTAAAAAAAAAGAACATTAGCATTTATTACATATTTACATCTTAAAACACCACCCAATTTAGTAAAAACAGGGCATTCAATGGCACACTAACAGTTGAAGCTACTTCTTAACTACCAATCATTTTTACAAGGTCATACCCATATAAAAATAAACACTAAGGAGAATAAATAGACAACGAAAGTGAATAAGAAACAAGTATAGATAATACCAGATTTTAAACAGGAATCTATAAAAGTTTCACTATATAAGGATTTTCACTCAAAGTAGGCAAAATGCATAGTCATCTCAAATTTGGAAGATAGCAAGTTAATAGATTTTCTCATTTGAGGCCTATCCAACCTCAGTAACATTTCTAGATGAAGCCTTAACTTACTATTATGTATTTTAAAAGGACTGGTCCAGTTGCATTTTCTCTATTTTTAATTCCTCCCCTTCACTTACAGTATTGGCAGCAGCATCACTATGTGGATTGTCTAGAAGGTCTTTGTTAAATCCATTTGATTCTTCCTCCTTTTGCTCCTCACCTGTACTACCCTCTTCAGGTGTCTGTGTACTGGGTGTGTTCATTAACAAGTCTGCAAGAGAAATCATTATTATTCATTACAAGCACCTGATCCAATCTTACCTAATACAAACTTCTTCACATGTTTAAATCAGTAGAGATGAAATCTACGATCACTTTAGTTAATGTTAATTATGATAACTTTCTTCCAAATAAAGCCATTTTTATACATGTATAAAATCCATTCAAAATGCAAGTCTTGAACTCAGACTTTTGAATCAGTCAAATGCAACTGTTCTCATTTTAAAAATCACAACTACTAGATAGAAGTTTTTAAAAATCAAATGTTCTTATGAGATGTATGTCAAAGTGATCTACAGTAAAGAACATTTAAGATACTCATTTCTAGTGAAAAATTTTAAAGTCATATATTATAAATATCGTTTGTTTAATTTTTATTTTTTTTGGCTGCGTTGGGTCTTTGTTGCTGTGCACGGGCTTTCTCTAGTTGCGGTGCGTGGGCTTCTCATTGCGGTGGTCTCTCTTGTTGCGGAGCATGGGCTCTAGGGCGCATGCGCTTCAGTAGCTGTGGCACAAGAACTCAGTAGTTGTGGCTCATGGGCTCTAGAACACAGGCTCAGTGGTGTGGCACACAGGCTTAGTTGCTCCATGGCATGTGGGATCTTCCTGGACCAGAGATTGAACCCATGTCCCCTGCACTGGCAGGCGGATTCTTATCCACTACACCACCAGGGAAGTCCCTTAAAGTCATATATTATAAATAGAAGATGAGCCTTAAAATGCTTATTGCCACGTAAACTTTGATAATGACAGCAAGGAAGAACTGTCATCAACAATAGTTGTATCTTCATTAAATTTTTCACAAGGTAGTACAAAACATCCATTTGTTAAGTTAAAAGTTAAATTCATCCTGGACTTCCCTGGTGGCACAGTGGTTAAGAATCCTCCTGCCAATATAGGAGACACAGGTTCGATCCCTGGTCCGGGAAGATCCCACATGGCACAAAGCAACTAAGCCCATGCACCACAACTACTGAGCCTGTGCTCTAGAGACCACGAGCCTCAACTACAGAAGCCCACGCTCTAGGGCCCACATGCCGCAACTACTGAGCCCACGTGCTGCAACTACTGAAGCCCATGCGCCTAGAGCCCATGCTCCGCAACAAGAGAAGCCACTGCAATGAGAAGCCTGCGCGCTGCAATGAAGAGTAGCCCCTGCTTGCTCCAACTAGAGAAAGCCCACGTGCAGCAACAAAGACCCAATGCAGCCAAACAAAAATAAATAATTAAAAATTTTTTGAAACTTAAAAAAAAAAAATTAGTCCTTGCTTCAGCAGCACATATACTAAAATTGGAATGATAGAGAAGATTAGCATGGCCACTGTGCAAGTATGACACACAAATTCGTGAAGCATTCCATATTTTTAAGAGTCATGTACCACAATGTTCATTGCAGCACTATTTACAACAGCCAGGACATGGAAGCAACCTAAGTGTCCATCAACAGATGAATGGATAAAGAAGATGTGGCACATATATACAATGGAATATTACTCAGCCATAAAAAGAAATGAAATTGAGTTATTTGTAGTGAGGTGGATGGACCTAGAGTCTCATACAAAGTGAAGTAAGTCAGGAAGAGAAAAATACCATAACGCTAACACATTTATATAGAATCTTAAAAAAAAAATGGTTCTGATGAACATAGGGACAGGACAGGAATAAAGATGCAGACGTAGAGAATAGACTTGAGGACATGGGGAGGTGGAAGGGTAAGCTGGGACG
This sequence comes from Neophocaena asiaeorientalis asiaeorientalis, assembly GCF_003031525.2. Lineage (NCBI taxonomy): Eukaryota > Metazoa > Chordata > Mammalia > Artiodactyla > Phocoenidae > Neophocaena > Neophocaena asiaeorientalis. The sequence goes on along the minus strand of NW_020185332.1, from coordinate 787,327 downwards.
AAGTGAGAGAGTGGCATTGACATATATACACTATCAATTGTAAAACAGATAGCTAGTGGGAAGCAGCCACGTAGCACAAGGAGATCAGCTCGGTGCTTTGTGACCACCCAGAGGGGTGGGATAGGGAGACACAAGAGGGAGGAGATATGGGAATATATGTATATGTTTAGCTGATTCACTGTGTTAAACACCAGAAACGAACACAACACTGTAAAGCGATTATACTCCAATAAAGATGTTAAAAAAAAAAAAAAAAAAAAAAAAGATGTTAAAAAAAAAATCATTCTAACTGGAAAAAAAATCATAATAATACCACTGAATAATTTTCACTTGAGAATTTCATTATTTTGGGTGAAACTTGTTTTACAACATGTAATCTTCACTACTTACTGTAATTCCTATTTTCCCATTTCAAAAGGAAAAAACTGGATTGGAAATTGACAAAGATAAATGCGACTGTGCATGCTTCATTCAAAACCAATTTGCAATTATTTTTAAATATAGTTTTAACAAACTTGTCTAGTTTCCAAACCCACAGTCTGTTTAAAAAACATCAAATTTTAAGGCAGTTTTAAAAGAGACAAGGGAATCAACAAGAAATCAAACATGACGGCTCACAACAGAAGTGAAACGCTGCAATAAAAAGCATTTTTGGACCTATTCATGTCACAGCAAATGGCTCTAAAGTCCTCAATGGGTACAAAGAATTTTATATGTTTAGTAAAGTACCACAGTAATGTTTTAATTATCATAACGATAAAATTGTATGTCACATGTTTTAAGGAGTCAGGGAAGAATATGTTTTCGAAAGATCCAGAATCAATTTTAAATGATTAAAACAATTTTTTAAGAGACACTCAGCTACCCAGAAAACTGTCCTGGACGCATGTATTCTTTGAGGATTCCAGCTAGCTCTCGAGCCTGCTCTCTCTCAAATATACATAAGCTTAATATACTATATCACATTTGTCTATTCCTAGAGGTATTTTATTTTGGGGAAGAGTAAAGAGGTTAAAATTTCTAACATGCCCTTGATATATTAATGATAGCACATAAAATCCAGCATAAAATTTACCATTTCCTAGGGACTGACTATTACTCAGTAGCTTTGCCTGTCTTCTTTCCAAGGCCAGTTGTTTATTTCTCTCAATTCTTTGTTGTTGTTCTTCTGTTAGGCTTCTACTCGACTCAGAAGCAAACTCTGCACTTCCAGATGAGTTTGTCAGAAAGGGATCTAACTCGGTAGCAGTTACACCATGGCCATTATTTTCCCCTACTTCATCTGCAGTAGAAAAGAAAAAATTAGTACATCTGTAGTGTTAAATTAGTTAGAAAAAGAGCTTATGCAGCTATTAACTGAAAACCAGTTTAAAGCAACAAGGTGCCAGACCTGAAGAAACAATTTGTGAGGTATGAGAATGTTACAAATACATGCTTGATTCAAACAAGTAGAAGGAATATTTATTAATCACTTTAAAGAGGCATTTTAAGTCAAATGGAATACTAGTTCAAAAACATGCATGAACAGAAAGCAAAAGTTCTTAGTTGCTAATAAAAGAACTTAAAGAATCCAAAGTATATCCTTGTTGTGTTTTTCTTTTAATTAATTTATTTATTTTTGGCTGCGCTGGGTCTTTGTTGCTGTGTGCAGGCTTTTTCTCTAGTTGCGGTGAGTAGGGGCTACTCTTCCTTGCGGTGTGCGGGTTTCTCACTGCGGTGGTTTCTCTTTTGTGGAGCACAGGCTCTAGGTGCGCAGGCTTCAGTAGTTGTGGCTTGCAGGCTCTAGAGCACAAGCTCAGTAGTTGTGGAGCACGGGCTTAGTTGCTCCGCAGCATGTGGGATCTTCCCGGACCAGGGCTCAAACCCGTGTCCCTTGCATTGGCAGGCGGATTCTTAACCACTGCACCACCAGGGAAGCCCTATCCTTGTTTTATATTAAAAACATTTTAGTAGCTTGCCATATTGTCTGTATGATACACAGTAATGATTTTATATAGGCTATTTTTTGTGTATGGTAAAACTGAGACACAGTGAAAAAGGGGAAGAAATTTAGAGATCTGTGGACATATTTCCAAGTTAACTTTTTAAAAAATTCAGTGCTCTCTACATGATTAGTCTTAATAAATTCTTAAAGCCCTGTACACCAGTTATCTCAAAGTAGGATGTTCCTAAAATGATCCACAGGGTATGAAAAGTAAATACTAGATCTTCCATTTATATTTCATTTAAGAATTACGAAAAATTAACTTTTACTAACTTATATTTAAAAGAACTGGCAGTAACAAACTATCACTTATCCATATGACAGCTAATCATCTGGTCTGTAAGCTACCTTCAAGACAGCAAGCTCATACTGCGGAAGGGTGGAATTGGGTCTTCACTCATTTTTTAATTTCAGCATACTATGATATATAGCTAATTCTGACTACCCAGTTAAGCAACCTGACATACTATCTATTTTAACCAAAACAACCCTAACAAAATGCACAAGTGGTAGCTTTAAAAGATTTCTGCAAAATAACAAAAATAACAAAAATAACCTTCTCTCTGTATCATTCACATTATGGTGTTAAAAAAATAATAAATAACCTCATCAGATCTGACAAGTAGGTAAAAAAAACTTCATTATCACCAAGACCACCATTTGAAATGAGCTTACAATTACTCTCCTTGTCCTATGCACATATTGTACAGTGAGGTATTAGCTAATGCCAGTAAAAACCATCACAACTAGCAAAACATTTAAAACATAAAGACAAACCAGTGAGGTTTAAAAATCATGTATTTAATCCAGCATTTTACAATCTAAGCCCCTTTTGAGGTTTCTTCCTTAATAGTGAAAGACAGAAAGCCATATACTTTTCCTTCCTGATATGGAAAAAAATGTGTCAAGAAACTAAAATACATTCCTTTGTCAGGAAATATTGATGGAGTACATTTAGAAAACATTGCTGGAAAAGTTAAGAAACAAGTATTAGAACCAACTATGCAATAGACAGGATTTCTAATATGCTTCACCTTATAGGGCTTATAGGATTCTGAATTAATAGTAATGAAATACATAAAAAACTATTCAATACTTTTCTGTGAGCCATGAAAGGAAAGATCTCTTCAACAGTAAATGACCTCTTTAGTACAAACAATGTCTTAACAGAAAATCCATGTGAATATAACCACTTTTGACTAGGATAAAGGTGGCATTAAAAAAAATTAGAACCACACATGAAATTCATTCACTGCCACATTCATAGGCAAGCTATTGTGGCAAAGAAGCTAAAGCCAAAAATATTCAATGTGCTACAGGATGCCATCACTCTGGTACATATAAACTAACAGATAAACTACATAATAATTAAAGGGAAATAAGAGCTATTTAAAAAAAGCATAGTGAAATCAGGAATGGGGCTGAGGGTCCAATTTTAACAGTGTGGTAGGGGAGACTTCACTGAACTGACATTTGAAAACAGTTTGACACGGGTGAGAGAGTTAACCATGCAGATTTAGGGGCAGGAGGAAGGGAAAGGACAGTGTTCAAGGCAGAGTGCAAAAGCCTTAAGATAGAAATATGCCTGGAAGGCTCAAGGAACAGCTAGGATGCAAGTGTGGCTGAAGCAACGGAATAGTAAAGATACCGTCAGGGAGGCAAGAAGAATGGGTTAAGGACACAAAAACAAGATTCTCTAGGGCCAAGTAGGACAATATAAAGACTGTGGCTTTTACTTTGATTGAAATAAGGAACTACTACAGGGCTCTGAGCAGAGGAATGACATGACGACACATGCTAAAAATACAAAAACTAATTTTCAGTAAAACGATTGAAAAGGGGCAGATGAAAATTTGCTAGTAAATGTCAACAAAAGTCCTTGCACTGGTAATGAGACTGAAAGATGAATACCAAGATTTACTAAGTGCAGTTAATGATGCTCTACTTCCATTTGGGTTTACTCATCTTAGAAAGGTTAAAACCAAGATTTGGGAGAAAAAACTGAATCTACAACCAAACCTTCAAACCACTGATCAAAAAGTATTAGCCCAAAATTTTTGGTAAATATTATTCAGTAGAATATTCAATCATATTGTTCTTACTTTAAAACTGCAATGTTAAGATCAAAATGTACATTATATATCATATCAGTACAGCAGTACATGTATTAGAAAAATAAAATGTTCAAAACATTTTTACTGTTGTAGTGCCTCATGCAAAAGTCTGGAGACTATTCTCTTAGAATACAAAGAAAACAGATTCAACAACTAACAAGGCTCTCTGATACAGGCCTCCTCTATGTACCCAATACCGCAACTTGCCTATAATTCCATGAATGGTGCCATGTTCATTTATGCCTCTGCATAAGTGGCTGCCTCTATCCAAAATCACCTCTGCCTAACTTCTACTGCTTATCATTTAAAGTACTTGTGATACCTCCTCTGTAAAGCTTTCCCCTCTCCTACCAAGCTTTCCTCTCCCCTAGGTAAAAGTAACTGTGTTCTCCTTTGCCCCGTATGCTGTCCCCTGTTCATCTCCAATTACAGCACCTTGCAGACTACTGGCATGTTACTAGTTCACGGTATGTTAGCCCATGAAGCAAGGGGTCTGACTGCATTCACCTTTATCCCTGAACCTTTAGCACATAGTACGCAGCTCAAAAAGTTCGATGAGGGCTTCCCTGGTGGCGCAGTGGTGGAGAGCCCCCCTGCCGATGCAGGGGACATGGGTTCGTGCCCTGGTCCGGGAAGATCCCACATGCCGCAGAGCGGCTGGGCCGCTGAGCCATGGCCGCTGAGCCTACGCGTGCGGAGCCTGTGCTCCGCAACGGGAGAGGCCACAACAGTGAGAGGCCCGCGTACCGCAAAAAAAAAAAAAAAAAAGTTTGAGGAATAAGCTAACTGACCCAGTAGTATACGCTGTGAGATTTAGACTCTAATAACTAATTCCTTTCCATCTATCAAATCCCATGCCATCAATTCGTACCATACCTTACCAAGTAATTAAATCTTGGATTATTTAAATCACAATCCTTCACACTTTTAAAAGCAGTTTATAAATAATTTGGGGGGATTCTATATAGAGCCTGTATTTTCTGCTACATCTATTAAATTTTTTAAAAACAAAAAACAAACATGTATGGAGCCATCGCACAGAAAATCTGACAACTATACAGACTCTGTCGGCAGGAACCATATGTTTTGATGTGTGTGACTGCCTATGGTTGCATTGTACAACTAACAAATGCAATCAATACCAGGAACAGTCACATAGGTCTAATTAAAGTCCTATATACAAGATCTGTACTCTTGTGTGAGATGTGACCTATTTCATCATCAAATTGTTCTGCCTAATTCCTCAGAGCCACTTTTTTTTTTTTTTTTTGCAGTACGCGGGCCTCTCACTGTTGTGGCCTCTCCCACCAGGTAAGCCCCAGAGCCACTTTTTTATAATGGTGGACATGTATATGAACACTGTATCTTCTCATATATTTTTATTAGCAAGCACTACAAAGGATCAATGGGTCATCATTATGAGTTCTCAAAAGCTCATGTTCTGTGGCTAAATATATTTTACAACATCTCTTAATGGCATACCACCATGTCTTTAAGAAACAAATATGCACAACATTCTAGACGTACCAAGGCATCTTAACTCATTCCTATTTACTGTACTTTATATACTCAAAATAGACTAAGAACCCATTCCTGTAACACTGCCTACCCCAACTAGATCTATTTCTAAAAGCAAAATTATTATAAAGTAGATAAACCTATATTCTTACCATTATTGCTAACAAAATCTTCATGTAAAATAGGGAGATCAAGTCGAATTCGTTTTAAACAGGTCTGAAAATAAAAAACATTTTTACATTTTCACTTAGATTTGGGGGAAAATGGTCATTGATTTTATTATTAGTTTCAAAAAAAGTTGTTCAAATAGCTACTATTAGTTCCTTCTCTCTACTAAGACTGAAAATGAAGACCCCCAAAGAGCTACTTAGCCTCACTAATCTATCCTTATACAATTTAGCATTGTGAATGATATTCATAATGATCTCAACACCTACCTGAACTTCCTTTTTATTTCCCAGATATTCAACTCTGTCAATAAAATCTTCAAATTGCAGTTTAGGGAATAGCCTATGCGCCCAGTGCTCCATGTGTCTGATTAGTGTCTTCAAGTCCTCAGCCTGGAACATAAAAATAAAAATGCTAAATAGAAGACATTCTCACAACTGACCTTGTCAGCAGATTTCAGAACTGAATAATAGTATCAAAGTCACTCGTGTCCTTTTATAAGGTTAATAAACTTTTAGAAGAAACTTTAAGAAGAAAAATATTTATCAAGGGCTTAGAGCAGGTGTCCCCAGCCCCCGGCCATGGACTGGTCCATGGTGGGTTAGGAACTGGGCCGCACAGCAGGAGGTGAGCAATGGGCGAGTAAGAGAGCGAAGCTTCATCTGCCGCTCCCCATCGCTCACATTACCACCTGACCCATCCCCCACACCCCTCACCACCCCTCGTCCCCCGGGGAAAACTGTCTTCCACGAAACCAGTCCCTGGTGCCAAAAAGGTTGGGGACTGCGGGCTTAGAGGACTGCAGTCTAATAGCACTGGATAGATTTTTAAAAATCAGAGGAAAAAAGAAACCCAGTATGAAAACTTAATGAAAGTTAAAAGATAATCACATGTGTCTTTTCAGACCTATAAATACTTGAAAATAAACTTCAATAAAATATGGCAAGATAGCTTTTAGAAATAACTATACAAACTGACAGGTCTCTAAACGATATACAGAAAGCATTGAGAATCAGCTCTGTGAAAATATATTCAGAAATCCCAAGGGCAAAGTACCAAAGACTAGCAAGAACAGTGTAAACATTCTCAGACCACAATACCTCTCTATATTTGAAATTTCAATTTAACATTAAAAATTTTTTAATGCAAATGAAAAACAAAGTTTAATAAACTGGAGTAATAAATGAAAAAAGTTCCAAGTTCCTGATTTTACTGTGCAATATTTTTTTATTTTCTTATAGTATTTTAAAATAGGAGACTGGTTAAAAGCTCTGGATCAGACTGCATAGATTCAAATCTAAATTCTACCACTTAATAGCTGTGTGACTTTGAACAAATCACTTTACCTCTGTGTGCCTTTTTCTTCATGAATAAAACGAGAACATACATACCTCATTGGGTTGTTAGGAGGATTAAGTAATACAAGTAAAGTGCCTGACACAAAGCAAGTCCTCAAATGTTGGCAATTTTTGTTTGTGGTGGTATATGATCTTGTCTAAGAAGCTAATGGTTAAAACAACAACTCTACCAATAACTCAATATGTAATGCTGAGAACATAATGTCATTTCATTCTCATTCTGATAAAGATAAAAGTTCTTTCAAAAGTTCAATCATCGGGCTTCCCTGGTAGCGCAGTGGATAAGAATCTGCCTGCCAATGCAGGGGACACGGGTTCGCTCCCTGGTCCGGGAAGATCCCACATGCTGCGGAGCAACTAAGCCCGTGCGCCATAACTACTGAGCCTGCACTCTAGAGCCTGTGAGCCACAACTACTGAAGCCCACACGCCTAGAGCCTGTGCTCCGCAACAAGAGAAGCCACTGCAATGAGAAGCCCATGCACCGCAACAAAGAGTAGCCCCTGCTCACCGCAACTAGAGAAAGCTCATGTGCAGCAATGAAGACCCAATACAGTCAAAGATAATAAAATAAAAATTTTTTTAAATTAAAAAAAAAAGTTCAATCACCTATGACCATTTTCCAGTTGTTGGGATAGCTGATCAGCCACCTCACAATATCACATTACACCCAAGGGACAGAGAAGAGAAATACCTAAATACAGTGTGAAGTCCCAAGTCATACATGGAGAAAAAAGCATCGAGGATTCAACTTCGTTAGAAAATAGTAGAATTTTCAAAGGCAAAGTACAGAAGACTAGACAAACTCAGAGCCCAACCTCACCCAGTGAAGGAACACAAAATATTTATCCTTCGTATAAGTTTATTTATCTTTTAAAGTACTTATTATGAAAATGATGAAGAGGTCATAAATTCAAAGCACCAATTCATCACTACTACCTGAAAATTTCAATAAGAGCAATGAATTAACCGAGCTGGGCATGCTTTTAAAATATCTTGATTTATGTTTAGTTTTGTGGCAAAAGAGGACACAGACTTATATTCTCCCTTCCTGTCCACCGAAACTAAGCAAGTGTACTACAATTTTCAGCCTCCCAGGTTTGAAATCTTGGGATTAATTTTTACTTTTGTACCTCCCAATCACCTCCAAGTATTATATATTGTTCATCCCTCTACTATTACCCTATCCAGGCTATTTCACCTCATTCTGCTGGTAGTGAAATAGCCTCTGAATTGCTATCTGCCTCCAGCTGCTTCCCTCTTTCCAACTATCCTGAATACCACACCAAGATCATGCTCATGCTGTGTTAATGTTACTCTAGCTGGGCCGTGAAATGGAAAGTTGAGGCTCTGCCCTTAACCACTGGCAGTGGAGGCTTAAAACTCTAAAACTCAGCTTCCTTCACTAGGTAACGGGACCAACACCTACCCCAGAGGTTGATAATGAAAGAATATAATTGAAAATATTTCATAAACTGCAAAGCTCTACAAAGGTATCATCTGCAAAAAACTGTATCTACACGCTACACGATTCAAAGAGAATTTTTAAATGTACATTTGTGCAGAGATTTACATTTGTGCAGTTCCTAAATGTCTTCAAATAGTGTCCTTTCTACTACCTCATAGTTTCTAAAGAGATATGATGATGAATGATGATATCTGTGAAACATTCTAAGATTCCTAAGAACATGATAATGGGCCCACAGTCTTATCGATATTTTAAAAAACAAAGGTCTAAAATAAAAATCAGACACTTCTTACCTCATGACCTTTACCTTTGAATTTTGCCTTATCAAACACATGCCTTAATGCTGGAAGCCCTCTCTCTGAAATTAATCTGTGAATAGAAATATGTTTTAAATTTCAAGTTTTCTAAAGACATCAAGGCCAAACCAAGACCATAAGAAGAAAAAAATATTAACTACTGAACTGAGAAAAATGTCTGATCTCCAAATCATCCCAACCAAAAGCCTGTAACATAAAAGGGAAAAAATGATGGAAAGAAAAGTATAAATATTTAAGGAAATAGTAAATGTACCTCTCAGCATTCAGCTTGGGTATATTCCTTTTAACTGTTCTCTTTGGAGGTACAGGAACAGGTGCTCCTCTCCCTAACTCTGGTGAAATATACCAAGATTTAATATTACTTAAGTAATTTAAGCCTCATTTATAAAAGGTATCATTTCTAAGCTGTTAGATGGATAGCTGAACATGGACACCACTTTGGAACCCTATACAGACCTTCTTCAGGTTCAGCTCCTTCACCATCTTCTCTCTCTGGAGAGGCTGGAGGTGGGAATGGAGGTAAAGTTTCATCTTCTATATGCTCATAATCTGGTAGGTCAATCAAGCCATTCTCCTGTGGTTCTAGCATCTTTTCCTCTAGGGGGGAAAAAAGTAAACATGTTTATGCATCCAAGTAGTCTTCTTATTACACAGTTAAGTTCCACTTGCAGCAAAATGCACGTGTTTCAGTCAGTTAAACCATATTTCAAACTCACACATCGTGAACTGAAGTGAAGAAGATAACAGTTATGGAAAAAAGAACAAAGTTAGAAATTAGAACTGAGTTCTAATGTAGACCCTACCACTAAATAACAATATGATTTTGAGCAAATCATTTTACCTCAACTGTTGAGTCTCCCCATCATAAAATGATGATTTTAACTTTTCAGAGGGTTTCAAATTGTGGTCCAAAGGGGTGTGAAATTGGCAGGGTACAGTACCTCACCCCCACTTCAACCAGAGAAGCTTTTTAAAAATACTGTTGGGAATTCCCTGGTAGTCCAGTGGTTAGGGCTCTGTGTTCTCACTGCTGAGGGCCCGGGTTCAATCCCTGCTCCAGGAACTAATATGCCATAAGCTGTGCAGGAGGACCGAAAAAGCAAAGATAAAAATAAAAATACTGTTTACATATTGGTTTTCTAGTAAGGTCTCCTTTGAAGAAATGGAAATAATCCTTAAGTTGGTAACTTGAAAGAATGCTTTACGGTACCATCTTACTTGACCTCTCAGAAACATCTGACACTTTTGATCAGTTCCTTTTTCTGGAAAAGTGTTTTTGTTGACTCCTGAAATACAGTACTCAACTGGCTTTCCTCCCTTCCTGGACACTCCTCCTGGATCTTCTTTGCAGATTCATATTCCTCTAACCTGGTCAGTTAGTATCCAAGACTTCATCTTAGGCCCTCTTCACTCAGTTATGCACATGGCTTTAATTTATAGATGACCCATTAATTTTTTATCTCCACCTGAGCATCAAATCCGAGCTCTAAATCCCTACTTCTCATTTTACAGCTCTAAAATTTCTCAAAGGCACCTATAACTCATCATGTATAAAACCAACCTTCTAAATTTTCCCAATTCAATGAATGACACCTATCCAGCTATATATCAGAAACCTGCAACACTTCATTAACACTTCATTCCCCCATCCTAAATACCCTGTCCATTTTACTTCCAGATTAACCCTTAAGTCCGTCCATTTCTCCCTATTTCCACAACCACTTCCTAACACTTCTTGTTTGGATTACACCATTACTCCTATCCATTTTGCCCTTTCAATCCATTCTCCATATTACAGCTCAACTGAACCTTTGGAAATGTCAAGCTGATCACATTACTGTTAGGCTTAAATACTTCAATGGCTTCCTACTGCTCTTAGGATAATGATAAAACTCCAAGGCCCTGCGGGGTTTAGCACTTTCCTACTTCTCCAGACTTACTTCACACCATTCTCCATGCTTTTTCTTTCTACCCCTCAGGCCACTAGACCTTTACAAAAGCTGTTTCCTATCTTGAAGGCTCTTCCATAACTCCTAATCTCTTTCAGATCTCAACCATCACCTCAGAAAAGTCTCCCCCAATTTTCCTAAACTAAATCCTCCTACGACAAGCATTCAAAATGTCAAGTACAAGTTTTGTAGCACTCACCCAGTTCCAATATTAGGTTCTATTTGTGTGATTATTTGATTAATGTCTGTCTCCCATCATAGACTGTAGCTCTAAAAGGGCAATGACAAGGTGGGTCTCTGTGCTCCTCTACTGTATCCCCAGAAGTGATATACAGCCAGTGCTCAAGAAATAGCTGTTGATCTTGGTCCTCCCAACTCGAACTAGCAGAAAACCTGAGCAGTTCTGCAGCCCCAAAGGAGGGCACACCTCCTAACGCCTACTTCAAATGTGGCCAAGAGGGAAATGCACAGGGAAGGGGCTCCTGGAGGGCAAGGCTGGGACCCTGGAGGAGGGGAACAAGGGGGTGGCCCCAGAGAGCAGAACTGAGGTGGCCAATTGAGCTTTCTCATTTCACTGCCAGGGCAGGTAGCCCAGGAATCCTCACTATCCAAATCCATGTGCTTCCTGAATTCAGACGGTGAGAATTATTTTTAGTGAGTTCAGGTCATGGGTAGTGTAATGCATTACCCAAATCTATCAGATTCCTGAGTTTGGGATAACATGAGAGTTCATGAAGGAAAGATATCTCAAAAAATTATCTGAATCTGTTCAGTTCCTGAGTTTATGGACAGGGAGAGTTCTGATGGCAATGATACTTGTAATTCCTGTCTAGCAGGATTTAATAACTGCAATGGGCCACTAATAAAAGAAAGAAAGAATTTGGTTTTTTTTTTAAATATTTATTTGGCTGTGCCAGGTCTTAGTTGCAGCACTCGGGATCTTCGTTGCTGTGTGTGGGACCTTCGTTGCGTCATATGGAGTCTTTAGTTGCGGCATGCGGGATCTTTAGTTTCAGCATGCAAACTCTTAGTTGCAATATGTGGGATCTAGTTCCCTGACCAGGGATCGAACCTGGGCCACCTACATTGGGAGTGCGGAGTCTTAGACACTGGACCACCAGGGAAGTCCCAGAAATAATTGTTGAATGGAGGAATGAAGAATTCCAAAGCTTCCCCAAAACTGTAAAACTACTGGAGCTAGAGGATCTCCAAAGTCTCTCCAATTCTAAACTTCCAAGACCACAAGTACATAAAAAAAAACCAAAATATCAACCATAGGTTTTCAAAATTGGAAAGGCAGTTAAAGGTCATATTGAAGTTCCTTCGGTTAAGTAAAAATGAAAAACACATTTTTCATTTTTACCAAGAAATTTTTTGAACAACGTATTCACCATTTTGTTCCACTACCTTCTGCCATTTTTCAGGTAACTTCACAATTCCATCTTCCCAAAACTTTTTAACCTTTTGAGCAAAGAACTGTTCCAGGTGCCTTTTACAGTCTTCCAGGGAATTGAAATTTTTTCCATTAAGAGAATTTTGTAAAAGACTGAAATAAATGGAAATCCGAAGGTTCAATGTCCAGTGAATATGGTGGATGAATCAGAACTTCCTAGCCAAGCTGTAACAGTTTTTGCCTGGTCATCAAAGAAACATGCAGTCTTGTGGTATCCTGATGGAAGATTATGCGTTTTCCACTAATTCTGGACTCTTCGTCAAGTGCTGCTTTCAGTTGGTCCAACTGGGAGCAGTACTTGTTGGAATTAATCTTTGGTTTTCCGGAAGGAGCTCATAATGGAGGACTCCCTTCCAATCCCACCATATACACAACATCACCTTCTTTGCATGAAGACCAGCCTTTGGTGTGGTTGGTGGTAGTTCATTTCCCTTTCCCCATGATCTCCTCCATTCCACATTATTGTACAGTACCCACTTTTCATTGCCCATCACAATTTGTTTTAAAATGGAACATTTTCTTTACATTTAAATAGAGAATCGCGTGCGGAAATATGGTCAAGAAGGTTTTTCGCTTAACTTATGTGGAACCCAAACATCAAAGCGATTCACATAACCAAGCTGGTGCAAATGATTTTCAATGTTTGATTTGGATATTTTGAGTATGTCTATCTCCCACATGGTATAACTTTGATTGTTCTCAATTAATGTCTCAGTTTGATCACCGATCTACCTGACCGTGGAGCACCATCCAGCAAGAAATCTCCAGCACAAAACTTCACAAACCACTTTTGACACCTTCGATCAGTCACAGCACCTTCTCACACTGCACAAATCTTTTTTTATGTTTCAGTGTCATTTTTACCTTTCTTGAAATAACAAAGCATAATTATGCCAAAAGTGTTGCTTTTTGTCTTCCATCTTCAATATTAAAATGGCTACACAAAAATTCACCAATTTTGATAAGTTTTTTTAAATGCACGTTGATATTTCATTGTTTCAAATGAAGTTAAAGACAACTAAGAAGCGCTACTAGAGCCATCTTGCAGAAAAAAGGAACGAACTTTTTGGCCTCACTCTATCAATAGTTAAGCTTTCTGGGAAGAAATGGGGCTCACACCTTTGAAGCCAACAGGGAGCGATGAATGAGATAACAGGGCACACACTATATTAAGTGTGACGATGCAATGCAAGGAACCAGCCAAGCCTGGGGTAGGACTTGTCAGGAAATTTGTAGTGAATAAGATAGCTCTGTCTTGGGCTTCCCTGGTGGCGCAGTGGTTGAGAGTCCGCCTGCCGATGCAGGGGATGCCGGTTCGTGCCCCGGTCCGGGAGGATCCCACATGCCGCAGAGCAGCTGGGCCCGTGAGCCATGGCCGCTGAGCCTGCGCGTCCGGAGCCTATGCTCCGCAAAGGGAGAGGCCACAACAGTAAGAGGCCCACGTACCGCAAAAGAAGATAGCTCTGTCTTTAACTTCTTGACAATGGTTGCCTAGTCTCTTTTTAGACATTTATTAAGGTCTCTTCACTTCCTTCTCTAGTCCTCAGACTCGCAGAAGAGTGAAGGTAACAAAAAAATTTAATACCCAAATTCGTTCCCAGACCCTTAGGTGTCCAATGCCCAACTTTTCCTAAGTCACCAAAACATAAGTCCCTGTCGCTAGGAAGTCCTACCAAACTGACTCAATGACCTCCTTGCTACCCAGCCCTAAAACCACAAAACTTCCCATCCCATCCCTCTTCTCCGACCTCCCTTCATCCTCACTCCCCTGTCTGTCCTCTCACTTCAACCACATTCATTCAACATTCACAGGACGCCTCCAGTGTTTAGAAGCCCCGGTACAGAAACTGGAGATATAAAGATGTATCTGACATACGTTACCTTGCACTAAAAGGCTTGGTTTAGAGAGAGACAGACCCGAATCGTAAACAAGAAGTAAAAGCGCCGGCCCTGGTCCCCACCAACCTTCTCTCCGCACAGGTCGCAGCCGGTCAGGCCTCCTTCCTCTCCAGTCCCGATCAGCCCAGGTCCGTCTCAGTCATGTCCTCCGGCTTCCTCACTCCCTCCTTGCGACTTCCCGGCATCCCCGCTCCCCAGCCTGACTCCCTCGGCCAGCTCTCCCCTCGGGAACTTCACTCTCCCGCCAAACCGCTCTCACCTCGAGCAGACTGCAGTAGCCACAGCACAGGGATCCGCGCGGCCGGGAAACGGTGTATCTCGCGAAACTCTCGCGAGAAGAGTCCTTGGCTTTTGGCGCCAAAAGCCTGGGCGGTGCCTACCGGACCCACCTCCCCCAGGTCCCGCCCACCCACGTCTATCCCCACCTTTCCGGCGTCCGACTCATCCCACACTGCTTTCCCTACCGCTTCCGCCCTCCCGAATTCTTCGGAGGAGTTTAGTCTCCTAGTCCGCGTGATGTTCGTGTTTGTTATGCTCTATGCACTTCAGACTTTGGAAGTAGATCTCAGGTTTTTAGAAAACTGGGTTGTGGACGGAATATAAAGGATGGAGGCAAACAGAATTTGACGAGAAACTACCGATTCTTCAGAGTTACTAACAAAATTCCTTGAACATAAGAGTTCTATTAATTGAATAATGAGCCGAGAAAAGAGGCAGTAAAGAGCTAGTGTTAGGATTGTGGGCACAAAGAAGAATGTCAAAAATATGTTACCTTTAATTTTTTTTTAAGTGAGTCCAAATATATTCGTGCAATATATATTTGCTTGCACACACATGCACACAAAATAAATATATAAGTAAGTGGAGATGGGAACTGGACATACGGGACAGAGTGGGATGGGGACTTAACACCATACTTTTTTGGAACATATAAATGTGTTAACTATTCAGAAAACTAAAAAAAGTTACCTTTAGCACCTATAGCATCAAGATTTGACAGACCAAGAAGATGAGTAGTGTTTGCTACATTCTCTACTTTTCTGTAGCTTGAAATATTTCATTAAAATTATAGAATAAATATGTGAAAAGAATAAGAGAAAGTAAATTGCAAGCTCTATCTAAAATTATGTATGCAAATATGTATATGTACCACATTTTCCTTAATTTTATGGTTTTATTTCTATAAATGCAAGATAAAAAATATTAAGCAATTTACAAAATTAACATTAATTTAAATGGGAAATATGTTAACTTCAAGAGTCCGGGTAACTGAGGCAAGAGGCATTCTTCTAATTATCCAGATAACAGTCTATATTCTCCACTTTATATCTAATAAAACAAATATAAAAGCACTTTGAGGGAATTCCCTGGCAGTCCAGTGGTTAAGACTCAGTGCGTCCACTGCAGGAGGCATGGGTTTGACCCCTGGTGGGGGAACTAAGATCCCACAATCTGCCTGGCCAAAAAAAAGCACTTTGAGAAATTAAGAAGTTATATGCCACCCCGCCCCCCCAGAAAAGCCCAGAGGTGAAGCTCTGAGGGTTTGAATCTTCAGTTTCATCATTTACTACTTGTTGACATTTGTGCTTCAGTTCCTTATTATTAATAATAGTATCTACTTCATAGGGTTATGAGGAGGATTAAATGATAGTACTTAATAAATGTTACCTATTATTATCCATATAATTTGTAAATTGTTTGACCCTTTTAGAAAATGTAAAGGCTTTGGTAATTGATTGTAAGTCTGTGTGAATATAACTACCACAGTTGTAAGGCACTGGCATATTAATGTCTAAGACTGTCCTCTTTTTCATATGTGAGGAATACTAGAAATATATTTTCCTTAACAATTGCACCAGAAATATAAAAAATAACTTTCTCATAGACCATGTCATTAAAACTTTTAGAACTGTTTGATGTTTTTAAAAGTGAATAGTGTTGAAAACACATGAGGCTGTCAGAGGAGCTACAGATGGAATTGGAACCTCTGGCTTCAGTGTGGTCGGGTTTCTCCAGTATTACCTCAACGAGCTGGGAGACCGGGTCTATATGCTGAAGAAGCTTGACCGTATGGGACAACAGACCTGCTCGGCCCATCCTGTTCAGTTCTCCCCGGATAAATATTCTAGACACCAAATCACCATCAAGAGACACTTCAAGGTGCTCATGACCCAGAAACCGTGCCCCATCCTCTGAGGATCTTTGAAAATTTCATGTCTCTTCTGCCTGCTAGCCTTCGAGAGACTTTCTGAAACCAAGCTCTCCAATCCGTGAGCCTTGAAGCCTTCCTACAACCCTTGCTCTTTGAAATCCAGTCTCATCATTGCCTTTGATCATGCTTGTTGTGAGGAAATGATGGTAGCATCCCCTTTAAAGGGAAAATGTTTGAATCTTTTCATACTTCGAATCTCCCAGGTTATTAAAGTGATTTGAAAGAGCTAAAAAAAAAAAGAGTGAACAGTGTTAAAGGAAAAATAGACTATCAAAGAACAAGGATTGAGTATAGAGTGTAAAAGTTTTTCTGGAAAGCTGGAAACCCAGTCCAGAGGTGAAGTTTGAAAGAAGAAAAATGGGGTAAATCTTTTAAAACTAAAAGACCATGAACTATTTCTAAACCACATTTGAAAAGCAAAATCTCTGTGTCTTATCTATTGGCTGGTGTTATTTGGGCTTATCACTTAGGTAAGTACTGGACTGGCTGGTGGTAGTGATTTGCTATGTACTTGAGGACTCCATCTCAAGACTGTGGCATCAACTTGCCCCTGCCTTGTATATAACATGCCCAGGTTGGGATCGTATCACCCAGTTGGGTCTGCATCAGCATTAGTAATCAAGGTGACAAGCCCAGGGATTTTTTTTTTTTTAACAAGCAAATATTTTGGTGTGTCTTTATTTTTTATTTTGTTAACATCTTTATTGGAGTATAATTGCTTTACAATGTTGTGTTAGTTTCTGCTATATAACAAAGTGCATCAGCTATATGTATACATATATTCCCATCTCCCCTCCCTCTTGCATCTCCCTCCTCCCCCCCTCCCTACCCCACCCCTGTAGGTGGTCACAAAGCATGGAGCTGATCTCCCTATGCTATTCAGCTGCTTCCCACTAGCTATCTAATTTACATTTGATAGTGTTTATATGTCAACGCAACTCTCTCACTTCGTCCCATCTTACCCTTCCCCCTCTCCATGTCCTCAAGTCCATTCTTTACATCTGTGTCTTTATTCCTGTCCTGCCCCTATGTTCATCAGAACCATTTTTTTTTTTAGATTCCGATATTTGTTTTTCTCTTTCTGACTTCACTCTGTATGACAGACTCTAGGTCCATCCACCTCACTACAAATAACTCAATTTCGCTTTTTTATGGCTGGGTAATATTCCATTGTATATATGTGCCACATCTTCTTTATCCATTCATCTGTCAATGGACACTTAGGTTGCTTCCATGTCCTGAGCCCAGGGATTATTAATTAGGATCTGGTCAGCTACAAATAACAGAAAAACTAAAACTAAATAAACTAAAATAACAATAAACAAGGTAGAAAGTTTGTCTCTCACGTACAAGAAGTTTGGAGGTAGTAAGTTCATAGTTGGTATGGTGCTCCATGGTGTTAGGAAACTGGTGTCCTGTTTTCTTGCTTTACCACGTGAGCATTCCATTCTCAAGTTCACCTTATTTTCTGAGATGGCTTCTAGAGCTCCAACTGCATTCCAGTCAGCAGGAAGGAGGAAAGAGAGAAGGGCATGACTCAACATTTTAAGAATGTTTCCCAGAAGATGCATACGACAATTCTGGTTACGTCCAGAATGTAATCTCATGGCCACACACAGCTGCAAAAGAGGCTGGGAATATAGTCTTTATTCTTGGTGGTCATGGCCCAGTAAAAACTCAGGGTTTCTATTACTGTGGAAGAAGGGGTGAAAAGATGTTGGGGGAAAATTAGTAGACTGCCACATACAATAAAATAGAAAAAAATAAATGAATGTTTTTATTTTGCAAATCTAGAACTTTAGAGTGTTTCCAAAAATATTAAGAATGTGATTAACTAGTACTTTCACAATAAGGCACATAAGCAGTTCTCGGCACAAGAAGACTATTACATCACTGTACATTGTATTAGACCTTTGGGAATCTTTCCTGGACTACATCCTCAAACCATAACATCAGCTCTACTAAGAACTAAAAGTCTGACCACAGTCAAATCACTTTATTGCTCTGAGTCTGTTTGCTCTTTTGCAAGACAGAAGGTATGGATTAGGTCAGTGGTCCTCAACCTTTTTGGCACCAGGGACTGGTTTCCGTGGAAGACAATTCTTCCACAGATGGGGGTGGAGTGGGGGAGGATGGTTTCTGGATGATTCAAGCGCATCACATTTATTGTGCACTTTATTTCTGTTATTATTACATCGTAATATAGAATGAAATAATTATGCAACTCACCATAATGCTGACAGGAGGCGGAGCTCAGGCAGTAATGTGAGCCACGGGGAGCAGCTGTAAATACAAATGAAGCTTTGCTCGCTTGCCGCTCACCTGCTGTGTGCCTGAATCCTAATAGGCCATGGACCG
This sequence comes from Neophocaena asiaeorientalis asiaeorientalis, assembly GCF_003031525.2. Lineage (NCBI taxonomy): Eukaryota > Metazoa > Chordata > Mammalia > Artiodactyla > Phocoenidae > Neophocaena > Neophocaena asiaeorientalis. The sequence continues at coordinate 768,530 of NW_020185332.1, read as the reverse complement.
GTACCCATCCATAGCTCAGGGGTTAGAGACCCCTGGATTAGATGATCCCAAAGGTACTGTTTTAATGGAGGATACTGAAGAGTAATAAATCAACAGGTATTTATTGAGTGTTATGTGTTTTAGGTAATAAGCCATATTGGTAAGATAACCTTTGAAACACCCTTTCTATGTTTGGAAGCTCCTACTTTATGAGTTCATCCCTAAGATAGAAGAAGAAAACTCATCTTCTCAGGGCTGCACACAGCTAGATATATCCTGGGTACCCCAGTTCCACAACAAAATGAGACTGCAGGTCAGAAGAGGGTGAAGTAAAAATGGAAGCACTGCTTGCAATCCATTCTGGCAAAAAAACAACCAGCTTCCAAGGGCAGCAGAGCTAGACATGCTAGGGGTCGTGTTCAGTGTCCAGTGTCAGTGGTGAGAATACAAGTGCACTTCCTCCCAGTGGTGGCACCAGGAGTGTCTCCACTAGACCAACAGAACAGCACAGTTTTGGCATCAGCCTGGTATAGCTGCCAAGCCTCATTTCCTGCCCACTCAGAGATTCTAGGAGCCATCTGTATCCTTTAATAAATTTCTTTTCTGTTTAAACTACTAATGAGACCAGATTCTGTTATTTGCAATGAAGAGCCCCAACACACATTGACCAATTATAAATGATAGAAGACAATATACAGTTACATGCTGATTTGCTTGGAACCCAAAAGTTGTTTAAGTGCTTGAGGAAAGAAAGATGAACAAGAGCTGGAGAAGTCAGGGAAGACTTCTGGAAAGATCTGGAACTTGACCAGAATCTTGGAATTAGGTAGGATTTGGATGGGAAGGTGCCCTAAAATAAGAGAAATAACAGAAGCATAAAAAATATTGGGGAAATTGATAAATAAAGTTAAGATAGCTATTTTGAACAGAAGGATCTCATCATAGTTTTTTTTTCATAGCTCCTAAAAGGTTTTAAATATTGTTTTTATATAATATTTGATACCTACAGTATAATATATATAATATTTATGTATGTTATAAAGCACAATAGAATATACATACTTGTGAACATACCATCCAACCTAAGGACAAGCCAACATCTTACATCTAATTATTTGTTTATCCCTTCTCTGATTCCCCTTCCTACTGAGATCACTATTGTCCTGAATTTTCTATTTATCATTTCTTTTAGAAATAGTTTTTGTATATAGGTATAGGCCTAAACAATATAAGCAATATGCTGTTTACTATTGCTTGTTTTTGAGCTTTATAGAGATGGTATCAAACTGTATGCAATCAGCTTGGGCTTACTTCCTCACTTCATATTTTGTTCTGTGATTCTTCCATGTTGTTTCACACAGCTGTAGTTTAGAAAATTTTCACTGCTCTGTACAATTCTTTACTGAACGTACCACAATTTATTTAACTATTCTCTTGTTTGATAAACATTTGAAATGGTTTGAGGTTTTCTGCAACTCTGAACAGAACAGTGGTGCTATTCTATACTATTCAGTATAGTATTCTTATACATGTATTTTAGATATGCATTCTTAGATATGTATTGTTACATATGTACTTATATATACGTGTGTGTGTGTGTGTGTGTGTGTGTGTGTGTGTGTGTGTGTGTGTGTGTGTAGGAACAAAGACCTTGAGAGGACAGATGGAAGGGATAGCCTTTGATGGCAGCACTTCTCTCCATTCAAATATGAAGGATGAGGTGTTTAGATATAAGTGTGTTATTATGTTTTTGATAGGAAGTTAAGAATCAGAGAAGATGACTGAGTCACTACGTGTCTGAAGTTTTCCCAGGTAAGTGCAATGGAAGGAAAAAGGAACAAGGGACTTGAAGTATTTTCAGGAAGTGATGGACCTTGGAATCTGAACTGGATAGAGTAATGACAGGAGGAGACTGAGTAAAGATTTAAATGAAGCTGAGCTCTGGATGGGGCCTAAAGTTTGTTTCCAGGAGAGCACTTGAGCAAGTAAGCGCATTATGGTCAAAGGGTAGCGTGATATTGTACCATGCAAAGGTCCAGACTATCAGCTGGGGTCTCCTTACTCCTCAAAGGTTAAGTACAATGAACTCAAATCCCCATCACTTCCACTTTCTGTGAAAGTTGAGGGCCTTCCCAAGAGTTTTATATATACCCAGTGAGACCTAGGTTCTCAGGGTCATCTGGGCCTCTGAGCTCCTGAATCTCATATGTTATTTCTGTTCTGAACTGTTTCAGATTAGGCCCTTTCTCCAGTTACCACAATAAAAGTCACTCATTCAGTAGATGTACCCTACTTTGTGGGGCTCCTAGGGAAAGGGTTATATCATATCTGGCAAAGCCTTCATCTCCATGCCATTTTCCCTACTTTTCTCTCTCCTTCCCATCTCCTCTGTTATGGAGACCATTTTCCATCTTCTTAAGCTTGGAGCCAATTTACACCCTCAGGATAGGGGTAGGAGGCAGTGTAGGTGGGTGCTCACCAACCTGAAGCACTTATTAAAATACAGTATTCTTCCCAGCAAGAGCACTTCTCTCCCTAAGAGGACTTTAGTGCCATCCATTAAGGTAATAAAATGCTCTTAACCTCCATTCAAATAGAATTTCATGGAAACAAAGGGTGATAAGAAAATATACTCAAGGTGTGGTGAACTAGAAGCAAGCCATCTGAGGGACTGAGACCAGTACTATTTGACTTTCAGGTCTCATGGTTTTAACTTATTTCTTCTGTGTTCCCAATAGTAAGGTATTTTGCACTTCTGAAAAAATATGTGATAAAAGGAAAAATGCTTTAGATCACTTTTGACGCTTTCATAATTTTTAAATGTTGTAGGTTCAAATGCTTTAAAGCGCACTCTCACCAGATGAGGGAGCTGGGGAGCCGTTCCTTAAGTGTTTTCATGACCAAGGAGCATATTTTGAAGATTCAAAGTTTAAGAGATGTTATTCAAAATATGAAAGAAAATTTCCCTAATGGCATTTGAATGGCAAAATTTCCTAGATAGATTACAAAAAACTATGAACTGCAAAAGATCAATAAACTGGACTTCATCAAAATTAAAAACTTTTGTTCTTCAAAGAAAATGAAAAAACAAACCACAGGCAGGAGAAAATAGTTGCAAATCATATATTTGACTAAGGATTTGTATCTAGAGTGTATAAAGAACTCTTAAAAAAAAAAAAACAACTCAAGAATAAGACAAACAACCCAGTTCAAAATGGGCAAAAGAGGGACATCCCTGGTGGTCCCGTGGTTAAGGCTCCACCCTTCCACTGCAGGGGGCACGGGTTCGATCCCTGGTGTGGGGACCGGGGTGGGGTGGGGTGGGGAATGGGCAAAAGATTTAAACATTCACGTCACCAAAGAAGATAGACGGATATTAGATAAGCATATAAAAAGATGCTCCATATCATTAGTCAGTAGGGAAGTATAAATTAAAACCACAGTGAGGTACCAGCATGCATCCAATAGAATGACCTACATTTTAAAAGACTGACCATACCAGATACTGGCAAAGATGCAGAACACCTGGAACTCTCCTACACTACTGATGGGAATGTAAAATAGTTTAAACACTTTGGAAAATAGTTTGGAAGTTTCTTTAAAAGTTAAACATACACCTACTGTATGACCCAGCCATTTTACTCTTGGGTATCTCGAGAGAAATGAAAACATATCCATATAAAGACTTGTACACAGATGTTCATACACCTTTATTTGTAATAGCCAAAAAACTAAAAGCAATACAAATATCCATCAAAAGGTGAATAAACAAATTGTGATATAGCCATAGAATGGCTTGCTACTCAGCAATCACGGGACTATTGACACACACAGTATGGGTGAACCTCAGTAAGTATGCTCAAAGAAGCCAGACCCCCCAAAAAAGCATGTTAAAGAGTACGTATCATAAAATTCCATTTATATAAAATTCTAGTTATGTATAGGATGGATAAACAACAAGGTCCTGTGACAGATCATAATGAAAAAAATATTAAAAATATACGTATAGGGGCTTCCCTGGTGGCGCAGTGGTTGAGAGCCCGCCTGCCGATGCAGGGGACATGGGTTCGTGCCCCGGTCCGGGAGGATCCCACATGCCGCGGAGTGGCTGGGCCCACGAGCTATGGCCACTGAGCCTGCGCGTCCGGAGCCTGTGCCCCGCAACGGGAGAGGCCACAACAGTGAGAGGCCCGCATACCGCAAAAAAAAAAAAAATATACGTATAACTGAGTCACTTTGCTGTACAGCAGAAATTAAACACAACATAGTAAATCAACTATACTTCAATAAAACTTAAATAAATAAATAAAATTCTAGAAAATGCAAACTATAGTAGGGCAATGGGAAGATGAGAGAGGGATTCTAAAGGGGCACAAGGAAACTGTTGGGAAGTAGTGGATGTGTTTTATTATCTTGATTGTGGTGATGGTTTCTCCACATATGTCAAAACTGTTCAAATGTCCTTTCCACGTATGCCATCTATCATATGATTATGTCTCAATAGATCTGTTAAAAAAGGTTCAAAGTGTAAGAGATGTTTTTTAAATAAAGAAGAAAACTCCCTCAATAGAATTTAAACTAATTTGAATGTATTTATTGAGTTCCCAGTTCTCAAGGGTATATAGCACTGAATTTGGGACCTGTTACCTTACAGAAATTGAATGAGTAATCACTTTTTTTCTTCTTCTTATTTTTGGTGTTAAAAAAATAAATAAAACCAAAACAAAACCAAACAAGGGACTTCTCTGGTGGTCCAGTGGGTAAGACTCCGCATTCCCAATGCAGGGAGACTGGGTTCGAGCCCTGGTCCAGGAAGATCCCACATGCCATGGAGCAACTAAGCCCATGCACCACAACTACTGAGCCTGTGCTCTAGAGCCCGCAAGCCACAACTACTGAGGCCTGAATGCCTAGCGCCCATGCTGCACAACAAGAGAAGCCACCACAATGAGAAGCCCGTGCACCGCAACAAAGAGTAGCTCCTGCTCACTGCAACTAGAGAAAGCCTGCACACAGCAACAAAGATGCAATGCAGCCAAAAATAAATAAATAAATTTTTAAAAAGGGTCATGTGAATTAACTGATTATTTTATTTTATAACTGTTCTCTCCCATAGTCTTAATCCTTCAAGGTGAGAATGCTTTTTTTTACGTTTACGTTGCAAATGGCTAAATGTCTTGAAGTAAAACAAAATAATTTCATGTGAAAAAATTATATATTTTTTATTCCCTATGAGGGCAGAAAAGTTAGGACAAAAAGTTTTGAGTAAAAGCCAAGAAATATTTCTTTTTTCTAAGAAGGCACTGCAGTACATTACAGATGGAGTTTTTTTAGAAACTCGCTAAGGATTTTTCCTTTTCTAAAACAGGATGATTCAACAGATAGTTTTACAGAGTATAGGAAAACACATGAAGAGGAAGGATTCTTTGGGTTCAGGGAGCTCTCAGGCAGTTAACACATTGCTATGGAAGGAGCCTGGGCAGGTGAGACACTAGATCCCTAAGGAGCCCGTGCCACAACTAATTTGCCACTGGTTTATAGTGTAAACCAAACTTTTCTGGTTACCAATATCTTCTAAAAACAGAGATCACACTGGATCATGCTGCCTAACTTATATGCCCTGGGACTTTGTTTATAGGGTCTGGCCAGAAAGAGAAGGTTTATCTATTCACAAATATTTATTGATCGTCTGTATGCCAGGTATGGTTCTCAGAGCTAGTGATGAAATGGCGAGCGTGACAGATGAGGTGAACCAACAGGGAACCAAAAAATAAACAAGTAAATAAACGAAGATAACGAAAGGAGAAAACAAAGTGGTATTGTGACAAAGAGTGACTAGAGGGACAATGTACTGAGGATGAGGAAGTGACACCTGGGCACAGTCTACAGAAAGAAGTAGGCAGCCAAGCAAAGGGTGAAGACTGCTCCACACTGAGTAAACAGGAACAAGCAGGTGTGTTCAGAAGGAGGAAATAAGGTCACGGTGGCCAGAGTTTGGTGACTGAGGGGGAAAGTAGGATGAGGTGAGGTCTGGTGCAGGCAGAGCTGGAAAGTTCTTTTTTTTTTCTTTTTTTAAAAATATTTATTTATTTAGTTAGTTGGTTGCACCGGGTCTTAGTTGCAGCAGGCGGACTCCTTAGTTGCAGCTCATGGGCTCCTTAGTTGTGGCACGTGGGCTCCTTAGTTGTGGCATGCAAACTCTTAGTTGTGGCATGCATGTGGGACCTAGTTCCCTGACCAGGGATCGAACCCAGGCCCTCTGTATTTGGAACACAGAGTCTTAATCACTGGGCCACCAAGGAAGTTCCAGAGCTGGTAAGTTCTGATGAAGGTTTTGGAGATGGAGCCACTGCTGGGCCTTAAGTGGGAGACTAATTTTTGTTTGTTTTTGAAGATCCTCTAGCTGCTCTATGGAGAACGGACAATTAGGCAGCCAGAGGGAAAGCAGAGGCCCAGTTAGGATTCTTATGTTTGGAAGGTAGAACTTAAAGGCAGCCCCACTCCTGATGTTTGTGGGACCCAGGGCAAAAGGTCAAATGGAGGCCAAATACCAAATGCTTACCTATGCAAAAGTGATAAATTAAGCTGCAGTTCATGAAATAAAATATGTTTTATCCTCCTATCTTGAAAAATATACTTTCACAACAACATGGAAATCTAAGATGGAATTGAGATTTCTCAGATTCCCTGGAATGCCATAATGTGCCTCGGGGAGAGCTGGCCCCCCAGCCTTCCTCCCTCTGCTCCCTGTTTTCATCTCCCCTCCAAGTCCATCCCACACTGCAAGGGTTTTCACCCATAGGTGCGTGGACTTCCAACCTATGAGCCAAGCTCTGTCCACACCTCTTTCAAATAGTTCCTTGGCCAAACTTGGGCCTAGGGGAGTCCACGCCTGGGCGTAGTGTGCCACTTTGTTCTCAGGAGGATGGACAGGGAAAGAAGCCCTGCAGGCCCTGCACTGTTTAGACAGGGAATTCTGGAGTCTTGGGTGACCAGAGAATGGTCTAGAAGCTGGGGCACAGGCTCTGTGCAGGCATGACCCTTTGGCCCTGAGGACTCCTCACGGTGTGATGAGGGTGTGGCCAGACAAGGGCCAGAGTGGGGGGACTTCCCTGGTGGCACAGTGGATAAGACTCTGTGCTCCCAATGCAGGGGGCACCGGTTTGATCCCTGGTGAGAGAGCTAGACCCCACATGTGTGCTGCAACTAAGGAGCCCATGTGCCACAAAGGAGCCCACCTGCCGCAACTAAGACCCGGCACAACCAAATAAGTAAATATTTTAAAACAAAAAACAGGGCCAGAGTGGAGGCTCTGAAGCCCAGGGCCAGAGCAGGACTCTTCAGAGTTTTCTGACAGTTTGGATGTGGGTGGTGCTGAGAAGAGAGAAATCAAGATGATTAGAGTGGGGTGAGGGAGTGGAATCAAGTGCTCCAGTTGAGATATTTTGAGTTTGTGATGCCCGCTGAGACATCCAAGTAGAAATTCCAAGGAGGCGGTTGGCTGTGTGTCTGAAACTCAGGAGGAGAGGTCTAGACCAGCAGTAATAAAATTGGGAGCTCATCAACATATAGATGGTGGAGGTCACGTAAGCAGAGAATGTAGACAACAAAAGGGACTGAGTGTGAGGCACTATCAACTAATAAATGCTCACCAACAAAATCTGGAAAATACTGAAAAGCACAAAATAAAAAAGAAAATAGTCTCACCCATATTTTACCTCCTAAAAATAAACACTGTTAACATCTTGAGATATTTCCTTTGTCTTCTCTCTCTCAATCTCTCCCTCTCTCTCTCCTTCATATACATTTACACTGTATTTCAATAATAAAAAGGTGCTCATATGTACATAATTTTTACAAGTGCTTTTGTCATTATTTTTGGAACATTTTCCCATGCCATTACATTACTCTTTTAAAGAGAGATTTTTAAGCTGATGCATTAAATTTCATCATGTAGATGTATCATAAAATCCTCTATTTTTGGACATTAATTTTTTAAGATAATATAATTTATTACTTTTTTAACACAGAGATATTCAAAGAAGGGAAGCAAAAATTGCCCATAATCTTCCTGCCTAGGAAATATCAGTTCATTTATATGGACAGAAAAATCTAACAAAATACCAAAAGGTACAAAATGAAAAGTGAAAGCTTTTCTTCCCACTCAGTAAGTCTTTCTTTCTAAAGGTAATTACTGTTAACAAATTCTTGTATTTTCTTCCAGGGGGGAAAAAAACAAAAAGCACTGAATTCAATAAAAGACAGCAAACAAATTGAGTATAAAAGAAAAATTAATTTGTGTCTACAGCTTGTTATTATGAGTAATGCTGAAATATACATCTCTGTTGTATATGAATCTGTTGTGCACATCTCTGATTTTTTCCCTAAAATAAATTTGAACTGTACGCATTATGGACGTTATATGAAATTTTTCTTTCAACAGTTTATAAACTAAGTTTGAATGACGTCTAGATTTGTCAGTTTCTAATTTTGGCCCCAGATTCATAAAATTTAAAAGAAGTGTGGATTATGATCTATTCAAATCTATTGAACTTACGCCAAATATGGTTTGATACCACCTGAAATTGAAGGTATGTATCAAAATTAGAGAAAGGCGTGGTAGATAAAGGAAAAATAATTATATTATTGTTATTTATGGCATGACCAAGACCTTTAGTGTCATTATAACTGGAGATACTTGAAAATGTCACAGCCAAACAAACTTACCTGACAACTATCAAATAAAACGAATTTTACCTATTATTTGGCAAGGTACCAAGACATTTTAGAAGATCATTAGCCTGGCAATTAGAAGATGTGTCCCTGTTCTACCCCTAACTAGCTATGTAACCATAAAGGACACCACTAAACACACCGAGGCTCAGTTCTGCTCTTTATAAGATGGGGTGATTGGATACCCTGACCCCTATGGTCTAGCTCTAAAATTCTAAAATGAACTCAGTCTCCCATTCTCTTTACACAGAAGCCCCATATCAGATACTAGACTAGGATCTAGTTATAAAGGTCTATCTATTCAGAGAAAGCACATGAAGAAGCAAGAATAAATAGCTGTATGGCTCGGTAGTAATTCTAATGACACAACAGTGCTATCATTATAATGACAGTAACAATACTTTATATTTTATGAGACCGTACAGTTAAAACAATCTAGCACATCGCAGAGAAGAGATTCCTTGCTCCCTGAGAGTATATAAAACTCCAAAACACGTTGATGTATCAATCAATATAATTTAAAATATCTTAAAATATACATAAACCCAGATTACATGTCATGCACAGTTCATTGCTGGAGATGACACTTTTTAAGGCAAATCTAAACTCTCTATAAGGTGACCTGACCTCTGAGCAAGAGTGTGAATTATAAAAAGATTGACAGTCAGATGTTATGATGGCTCTACCCATGTAGGCCATACATGCTCTTATCACAGCTCCCAAATCTCTGTAGATTAAATGGTCACTTTCATTTTAAATTTCCTGCTTGTAATCTTTGCAAAGCACTTCGGCAGGAAAAGGATGACTCAGGGGTTTTCCATTGAGTAGAAGAAAGCATGGAAAAAAAGAAAAAAAGTCCAGTGATGATAAGCATTCAAATAAATGTCCTGGGAAAGATCTGTTTCATCTCAAACCAGATTAGAGATTAAGAATGTCCGGGATCCTGGACTGTGATTCCAAAGGAAGTCAAGACTTCCTTCTCCACAGCTGCCATCTAGGAAGCTAGTATGTTCCAAGTGTATCTTCTTTCACTGTGTTCCCCAAGGGTGAAAAGCAAAGTACCACCTCTCCTCTCTCGGATGCCAAGCCAGGGCGAGTTCCCAACACCCACTCCCCTCCAAAAAAAGGTGCCAGATCTGACATCCTGTCTGGTTGAAGCCACATCCTTAGAGAGCAATTGAAATTGCATCAGCCCTCACCTCGTTGAGGCAACTTTTCCTTTAAATGAAGGGCAAGTGACCGTTAAAAGTGGCTCCCAAAATAACCCAGTGGTTTCGTTGCATTTGGAGCGTCTGACATCCAGAATCGGGGAAGCGGATGTACCTCCTCTGAAGGGGGAGGGAAGGGCGGTGTTACCCTTCCCACTGTGACCCTTCACTCAGTTACTCAATAGGAACAGCTGCCAAACGCGCAGGAGCTTAAAAATCTAGACAATAGTTTATATTCCTTAGCTATTTATTTAAACATTAAATAAAAATCAGCCCCACCCTGAACAGAATGAATTACAGGCAAAGAGAGTTAATGGTAGTAAAAGCCTCTAATAAAGAGTCAGAGTTCTCTTATGACTCGAGAATAGAAAAATGTGGTATTAAAATGAAGAAAAAATGTAAGGTAGAATTGCTTCATATGGATTAACTTCTGTTGACAATAATAACTTTTTTAATTTTGAATTTCCCAACTTAATTTGTCATAATAAGAGAATAAAAGATCTTAATTTGTAAGAAGAAAATATGGACTTGCCTCTAAAATAAAACTCATAAATTGATAATATCATAAAGTTCACTGATCCTATAATATTAACTGTGTGAGCATGGCTAAGATGAATGAACTCCATAATGTAAAGAGAAATTATCATTGAGTAGTGTATCATGAATGGTTCTTATTATCTTTTTTATACTATTCTAGCTTTCTTTCCCCCACATAATAAGCTGATATTAGTTACATAATTTTTTAAAAACCCACAAAATTTGAAATAAAGCCCACAGGGACTTCCCTGGTGGTCCAGTGGGTAAGACTCTGTGCTCCCCATGCAGGGGGCCAGGGTTTGATCCCTGGTTGGGGAACTAGATCCCACATGCATGCTGCAAATAAGAGTCTGCATGCTGCAACTAAGAGTCTGCATGCTGCAACTAAGAAGTCCCATGCTGCAACTAAAGATCCCGCGTGCCGAAACTAAGACCCCGCACAGCCTAAATAAATAAATAACCCACAAAATACTCAGAAGACCTAAATGCTTTAATGTGAGAAAGGCTGATATTTTCTTTCAATCTAAAAAACAAAAGATAAATAAAAATACATTTCAGTCAGTCTGACCTATTTTTTGAGGGAAAAAAAAGTTTTCTCATGATTTCTTTTTTCCACCTGCTTTATTGAGATATAATTGACATATAACATTGTGTAAGTTTAAGGTGTACAATATGTTGAATTGACACAGCTATATGTTGCAAAATGATTATCACCACAGCATTAGCTAAGCCTTCCATATTGTCCCCTAATTACCATTTGTTTTGTGTGAGAACATTTAAAATCTACTCTTAGCAACGTTCAGTTAAATATATAATACAATATTATCAGCTATAATCAATCACCATACTGTACATTAGATCCCCAGAACTTATTAACTATAACTGGAAGTTTGTACCCTTTGACCAATATCTCCCCATTTCCTCCACCACAGTCCCTGGTAACCTCTCCTCTACTCTCTATGTCCCTGAGTTTGGCTTTTTAGATCTCACATACAACTGATATCATACAGTATTTGTTTTTCTGTCTGACTCATCTCCCTTAACATAAGGTCCATCCACGTTGTTGCAAATGGCAGGATTTCCTTCTATCTCATGGCTGAATAGTATTCCATTTTGTCTATACACCAGGTCTTCTTTGTCTATTCATCTGCTGACCAACACTTAGGCTGTTGCCATATCTTGGCTCTCATGAATAATGCTGCAGTGAACATAAGAGTGCAGATTATCTCTACCAGATAGATCTGGTAGACCTTTTTTTTTTTTTTAAATTTTTGGCTGTGTGGGGTCTTCATTGCTGCGCGTGGGCTTTCACTAGTTGTGGCGAGCAGGGACTACTCTTCATTGCAGTGCGCGGGCTTCTCATTGCGGTGGCTTCTCTCGTTGTGGAGCTCTAGGCACGTGGGCTTCAGTAGTTGCAGCACGTGGGCTCAGTACTTGTGGCTCACGGGCTCTAGAGCACAGGCTCAGTAGTTGTGGCACACAGGCTTAGTTGCTCTGTGGCATGTGGGATCTTCCCGGACCAGGGATCGAACACTTGTCCAATGCATTGGCAGGCAGATTCTCAACCACTGCACCACCAGGGAAGCCCTGGTAGATCTATTTTTAATTTTATGTTTTTTTGAGAAACCTCCAAAATTTTATGCTTTTTTGATGTATCAATTTGCATTCCCACCAAAAACACCCAAGGGTTCCCTTTTCTCCATGCTCTGCCAACACTTATGGCTTGTCTTTTTGATGATAGCCATTCTAAGAGGTGTGAGGTGATAACTCATTGTGGTTTTGATTTCCATTTCCTTGATGATTAGTGATGTTGAGTAAATTTTTTTCCTCTAGTAATTGTTTTATTGAAGGGTAACATAGATCCAGAACATAGACTGTTTTACTGAAAGATAACATAAATCGAAACTGGAACACTCTTTCCTGTGATCTCCCCCCAGATCAAGAAAGCAAACATTACCAGTACCCTAAAAGCCTACTTCAACTCATCTTCCTGTTACTTTCCTCCTCAAGGATAATGACTATCCCAACTTCTCCCCCCATAGATTAGTCAGTTTTGAGCATATATATATATATATATATATATATATATATATATATATATATATATATATATATATATATATATATATATATATATATATATATATATATATATATATTTCTTGTGTCTTATCTTCTACTCAACAGGATGTTAGTGAGATTAATTCATATTGTTGCAAGTAGTTGTAGTCTATTTTCACAATGCTGTATTCCATTGCATGAAATTACCACAATTTATCCATTTACTGTTGATGGACATTTGGGTTGTTTCCCTAATAACTATTATGAATAGTGGTGCTATGAATGAATAGTCTTATACATTTTTTTTTGGTGAACATATATATTGATTTCTGTAGGTATATGTCCAGGATCAGAATCTCTGGGTCATAGGATAGATGTTCAACCTTATAGTACATACTACCAAACAGTTTTTCAAACTGGTTGCTCAAATTTATACTCCCACCATCAGTGTAAGAGAATCCTGTCCTAGTTGCTCCACATCTTACCAACATTTGATATTATTTGTCCTTTTCAGTTTAGCCAGAATAGTAAGTGTAGTGTTATAGTGTTTTTTTATTATTATTGTGGTAAAATATACATAAAAATTTTACCATTTTGACCATTATCAAGTGTATACTTTAGTGGCATTAGGTACTCACATTGTGGTTTTAAGTTGCATTTTCCTGATAACTGAAGAAATTCAGCCTCTTTTCATGTCTTTTTCTAGTTAAGGTGTAGGAGTTCTTTAGACTTTATACATATGCGTTCTTTTTCCAATATATGTCGCAAATGTCTTCTTTCTTTTTACCCCCACACCCTTTTTTTTTTTTTTCCCCCCCCCCCTTTTTTTTTTTTTTTTTGCAGGATCTTAGATCCCTGACTGAAGATTGAACCTGGACCACGGCAGTGAAAGCACCGAGTTCTAACCACTGGACCACCGTCTTTTTACCCTTTTTGAAGGTCAAAATAATTAACTTTAATGTAGTCTAATTTATCATATTTTTCCTTTATGATTTGTGTTTGTGTGTGTGCATGTATGCCTTGTTTAAGAAATCTTTGCCTACCCTAATGTCATGAAGATATTCTCCAATATTTTCTTTTAAAAGTTGTGTTTAGTTCTATAATCCATCTAGAGTTGATTTGTTATGTATGATGTGATATAGTGGTCAAGACTCATTTTTTTTCCCATGTGGATGTTCAATTGACCCAGCACTATTTATCCAAAAGGCTACCCTTTCCCCCACTGCATTGTATTGTTATCTTTGTCATAAATCAGGTGAACAAATACAGATGGGTTTGTTTCCAGACTCTATGCTACTCCATTGGTCTATTTGTCTGTTCTTGTGCCAGTGTCTTAAATACTGTCTTAAATACTCAGTCTTAGATGAATCTTGATATATGGTAGTGTAAATCCTCCAGCTTTGTTCTTCAAGACTCTGTTAGCTATTTTATTTTTCCCCTGAATTTCCTTGTTGATGTAGTGGTTGTTTTAATAACAGCTTTATTGAAAGACAATTCACATACCATACAATTCACCCATTTAAAGTGTACAATTCAATGGTTTTAATAAATTCACAGAGATGTGAAACTATCACCACTATCAATTTTAGGATATTTGCATCACCTCCTAGAGAAATTCTTTACCCTTTAGCTATCATTCTATTATACTATTCCTTGCTCAACTGTCCCACCAAACTCTAAGCAATCACTAATCTACTTTCTGTCTCTATAGATTTGCCTGTTGTGGACATTTTATATTAAAGAAATCATAAAATATGTGGGTTTTTGTGACTTGCTTCTTTCACTTAGCATAATGTTTTCAAGGTTCATGCATGCTATAGCATGGATCAGCACTTCATTCCTTTTTATGGTCAAGTTATATTCCATTGTATGGATGTACCACATTTTGTTTATCCGTTCATCAGTTGATGGACATTTGGGTTGTTTCCACTTTTTGGCTGTTATGAAAAATGCTGCCATACATTTGCATAAACATTTGTATACAAGTGTTGTATGGATATATGTTTTTCATTTCTCTTGAGCACATAGGAGTGGAATTGCTGGGTCATATGGTAACTATATTTAACTGTTTGAGGAACTGCCAGATTGTTTTCCAAACTCTCTGCACTATTTTACATTCTCATGTTAATCTTTAAACAATTTATAAAAAATATTTTAAATCGAACACTTTATATACATAATAACAAAACATTCAAACAGTACCAAGGGCTACAAAATGAAAAGGGAACCTTACTCTCTATATATTGCAAACAGCTGGGTGGCTGATATCCTGCTCTGGACCACCAGGTGCAGAGGCTTACATTGTTTTACACACCTAATGCCTTTAGGACTGAATACTTTAGGAAGGGAAAAGGGAAAGAGATGGACTGAATGTGTATTCTGAATCACCTGAATCATCTTTTATCTCATTAAGCTCTTTATTCACATCTTATTTCTTCAAGTTTTATAGAACTGGAATTATTGGTCGAAGGGGCTTTTTTTCCCAAAGGCTTTAAAAATACATTCCCAATCTGCTCTCAGAAAAGGTTGCCCCAATTTAAAGTCTCATCAGCCCTGAACACCCATCTCCCTGTACCCTCGTCAGTAGACTAGTACTGTGTATTACCGTTTTATATGTATCTTTCTACTTGCCTGTTCCTTAGGCACAAGGAGTCTCTCGACAAGTTGTCTATTCCTCGACGTTGCCTCTAGAAATAAGAAGGGGTCCTTTTCTTTATTCGTTTTATTACTTCATCTCCATCAACGTGACTCGGCCCGTGGGCTACAGTCACCCCAGCGGAGGAGACCGCGTGGCGACCAACTGGGTCCAAGTCACCTCCCTTCCCGGTGGGTCCACCTGGGTGCCTCTGTGCGGCAGAGGGCGCAGTAGAGCCAGCGCCGGACCCCACCCCCAGGGTAGCACGCCGCGCCCCGTGACGTATTTCCGCGTCATCTGCCGCCGAGGCGTGTTCCCATTGGCTGCCGGCGAGGCAAAAGGGGCGGAGCCGAGTGGGAGTGTGGAAAATGCAGCTGCCCGGGGGGGGGGGCGGGGGGCAAGGCTTCCCCCTTCCCTATCCCTCCCCACCCCTCCCCCGCCCTCCAGGCCCTCTGGGACTACTGCGCCGAGTCGCTTGGAACGCGGCAGTGGCGGCGGCGCACTTTCCCGGGCTGTGGCTGGAGCAGCGCTGTGGTGCGCGCGCGGCGGGGCCCCTCGAGCTCTGGGGACCGGTGGACTGAGGGAGAGCGGGAGGGAATCCCGGGGCTGCGGTGCTGCGCCGGCGGGGAAGCCCTTCGGTCCCCTGTGAGCCGAGCAAGTGGGGCAGGGGTCTCCTGAGACCGCCACTGGCCACTCGGCCCTGACGGGACCGCGCAGAGCGCGTCCCCTGAAGGCAACCCCCGGGCCCGCGGCCCTGACTTGGCCCCGCGCGGCGGGCGCGGGGCAGCTCAGAGGGAGGAAGCAAGAGGGGCCGCCCTCCCCTCGGAGTTGCGAGCGCCTTCCCCGGGTCCAAAATGCCCAAGAAGAAGCCGACGCCCATCCAGCTGAACCCGGCCCCCGACGGCTCCGCGGTTAACGGGACCAGCTCGGCGGAGTAAGTCTGGGGGGAGGCGAGCACCGGGGCCGGGCTGGGGAGGCCGGGGCCCGGGCTCAGGAGCCGAGTCGGGTGTGCGCGGCGCGCGGGGCTCCGCTCGGGTCGTCACGTACGTCTTGGGCTGCCAGGCGCGAGGAACTCCCGGCCGCAGAGGTATCGGTGACTAAGCACTGATTGTGCGCCTGACTCAAGACCAGTCAGTGGACCCAACGAATCGCGATGCCCCCATCCCCACCCTTTTCCCGACCCTTTCTCCCATCCCTGATCTCTGGTCATTTTCCTTCTCCCTAAAAAGTAAAAACCGGTTCATCGCTCGCCCCTACCCAGCTCTTTCCCCCCAGATCCTCTGCATTTCTGGCCTGTAACCGGGAGAAGGGAGCAGATGTCTTGGAAAAATTAAGATCGCATCTAAGTCTTTGTGACCAACTCGGTATAGTGTGTGGAGTTGGGACCTGTGAGCAGTCCTCACCTTCGTACCTGACACCTGTGGGCTGGGAGTGCCTAGTTGCGGCCGCTGCCTGGCCAGCGGGGGCGTGTGAACACCGACATCACAGTGGATTTTCGCTTGTCGACTTTGGGGGCTCTCATTCCTTGGCCTTCCTGGAAACTCTCTTGTCTCGAAGGGAGCGGTTTTTCTTTTCTTCATCTGACTTTTTCATTCATTCATTCATTAAACAAATCTCATCAGTGTCTCTCCTGGCTGTTCCTTACTTGACCATAAGCCCTAACTTCCGACCTGAGACATGACACCATGGTCTTGGAAATCACGCACAAGGTGCTCCATCTCTGCAGCTTACAGTGTTGCTCACAAACCAGTACTTTGTTTCGTTAAACAATGATGCGGCTGTTTCATGTATGTTTCTGAGTTCCCCACAACTCTTGAGTCCTGGGTAAGGGACAAGACTGCCTGAGGGAGAAAGACCCGTCGAGCTGGAGAAATAACCAGAAAAGATTTAGTTCTTAATCTCTTATCTGCACACTGGAGACTTTAGGAAGCCAGCTGATGAAATGAATAGATTAGGCTTGGATCTTCTGCCCTTTGGTGATTTCTGTAACCTTCCTTTGACTCTCTCAATTTTAATCGCCTGGGGACCTGTTGGCTTGGTGGCTCTGTCCATCCCTGTAATGATCACAAGGCCAGTGGTGGACAGACCTGTGATGTGAGCTCAACCACATTCCTCAGACAAACTCCTTTCTTTTTTTTTTTTTAAATTAACTAATTAATTTTTGGCTGCATTGGGTCTTCGTTGCTGCGCAGGGGCTTTCTCTAGTTGCGGTGAGCGGGGGCTGCTCTTTGTTGCCGTGTGGGGGCTTCTCTTCATTGCAGAGCACGGGCTCGGCGCTCTGGCTTAGTTGCTCCGCGGCACGTGGGATCTTCCCAGACCAGGGCTCGAACCCTTGTCCCCTGCATTGGCAGACGGATTCTTAACCACTGGGAAGTCCCCAAACTCCTTTCAATACTGTAGTGTCTGTTTTGCATGATATTAACTTGTACAGGTTAGTGGATTACTTTGCAAAGATTGGTTCAGTTTTAGTGTGCAGAATTTTATCCCCTTAAAATAGTATGAAAGCCCCCCAGGGCAGGGAAGGACAGGACAAATTTTGAATGTTGTGGCCTGATCATCCTGCTCCCGTTTGATTTGGAGGAGGGTACTGAGTGGAAGTACCTTCTGTTGTTAATTGTGACACCACTGCTGTGTTCTTGCAAAGGGGAGGAGTTTCATTATAAGAAAACAATACAGGGAAGAAAAGAAGAAATTCTCCTGGAGTTGGTGGCAGATATGCTTGAGTGGGACTGGGAGATTCTAAACAGTGGTTAAGAGGTGGGATTCTGGAGTCAGGCTAAGTTTGTGGTTTTGTGACCTGGGACAAATCTCTCTCGGGCTTAGGTTTAGCTTTTTTCATCTGTGAAAATGGGTCTAATGATAGAACCTATTTAGAGTAGTTGTGAAGATTAAATGAGCTAATAGTAGGAAACCTTCCATGAATGTTAGCTGCTGGTACCTTTGTTACTGGGTAGAGAAGCCTCAAGGAAGCTAGAACGTAGTTTCCAGTCGTGGCGGTGGATATGTGTGTTAAGGGTGTGTTAAGGTGCCTTAGCTTCTGGATAAACGACTCTCCCTTGCTCAGTTTTCTGTGCCATGTGCACCTACCTCCATGACTCATTGCTGTGTTACAATAGGAGGCATCTTTGTGTAGGCTGCTTGAGACAAACAGGGACTGTTCCCCTACAGTTCCTGCCACTAATGGGGGGAAAGCTGTATACATCTACATTCTTTTTTTTTTTTTTTGCGTTACGCGGGCCTCTCACTGTTGTGGCCTTTCCCGTTGCGGAGCACAGGCTCCGGACGCGCAGGCTCAGCGGCCATGGCTCACGGGCCCAGCCGCTACGCAGCATGTGGGATCTTCCCGGACCGGGGCATGAACCCGTGTCCCCTGCATCGGCAGGCGGACTCTCAACCACTGCACCACCAGGGAAGCCCACATCTACATCTTTCACCTTTTTCAAGCAAAGCTGATGTACTCATGATTTCTGTGATTAGACTAGGGCACAGTTTTGAACATTATCATACAGTGTAAACGAAAGAAAAAAAATCCATTGACATTAAAGAACTCTTGGTCCTAAATTGGCAAGGTTGCTTCTCTGTGGCTTTCTGGCACCTTGAGACTGATCTCTAACATAGCACTTACCCCTTTCAGACAGAGCTGGGTTATGTGGGACCTGATGTCTATGCAAGTTCTGGGGGTCCTTGAAGAAAAAGAATGCAAAAATATTTCTTCTGCAAGTCTGTAAAAATATATGAGCATATTGCAAGGGTGCCAAGTTAGAATGAAATAAATTGGAAATAAGATCATATCATTTCCCTGTTTAAAATGTTTTCATGGTTTCATTGCCATTAGAATAAAATTCAAACTCCTTATATTGGGCTATGAGCCTGCTGCTATCCCCCTCCTGCCTGCCCCCCACTCCATCTCTTTAACCACATTTCCTGCTGCTCCTTTCCTACATTACCCTGGTCCTCTTTCACTTCCTCCACGGGATGGTCCATATTCCCTCCAGACCCTTGCACATGCTGTTCCCTTTGCCTGGAATGAATCATCCCTTCCTGTTCCCAAGCTAGGAAGGAAGCAATCTTCACCTCTCTGCATAAATGTCATTTCCTCAGAGTTGTTCACAGACCACCTAATCTAAAGTACGTCTCTCTTTCTCATGTCACCTGATTTTTTAATGACATTTCTTCACTGTCCATAATCTTTTTTAGGGTATTTTAAATATTTCTCTCTTCTGTACACCATAAACTATAAGCATAGGACTGCCCTTTTTGGATTCACTCTTCTGTAAGTAGTACCTAGAATAGTACTGACACATAATAAGTGCACAAATGTTTGTGGAGTGAATCAGTGAGTGAATGAAAGTTCTAATATTTGCACGTGTTTAACAAACCTTTTAATACCTTTTCATTTTTTTCTCTTATTTTCCCCTTTACTCTCATTCCCCCTTCCCCATTTACCTTTTTTTTCACAGGCACCATCTCACCCACTCTAGGTTATTTTATATATGGTCTTATAATTCCACCTGTTTGTTGGCTGTATGTGTGCCTTTGGGAGGTATTCAATAGATAGTATTGTTTCGTGTGCTTAGAGTGCTGAATGATACTGTACTATTATTCAGCCTCAAAAGAGAAGGGAATCCTGCCATTTGTGACACCATGGATGGACCTGAAGGACAGTATGCTAAATGAAATAAGCCAGACACAGAAAGAAAAATACTGCATGATCTCAGTTTATATGTGGAACCTAAAAAAGTGGAAGACATAGAAGCAGAGAGTAGATAGGTGGCTAACCAGGGGTGGGGAGGTGGGGGAAACGGGGAGATGTTCGTCAGAGGATACAAAGTTGCAGTTAATAGGAAGCATAAGTTTAGAGATCTAATGCTTAGCATGATTACTACAGTTAATAATACTGTATTGAATACTGGACATTCGCTGAGAGAGTAGATGTCAGGTGCCCTTGTCACGCACACACAAAATAGTAACTTTGTGAGGAGGTGTGTATGTTAATTGGCGTGTCTGAAATCATCATTTCACTGTGTGGATGTTGAATCATCGTGTTGTGCAGCTTAATTATATTCAATTTTTATTAGAAATCCTCTTGTGCTATAAATCTACATCAGTTGGGATAGACTAGAAAATCTCAGTAGTTTGACATGCTTGCAGGTCAGTGGGAGGCTCTGTTGATTGGATTCCATCAGGGACTCAGGCTGACGGACACCCCATGCCTGAAATATGCTTAATGAAAAGAATCTTGTGAACCACATTCTGGCTTTTAAAGTTTCTGCCCAGGAGTGACACATGTCGCTTTTGCTCCCATTTTTGTAAAGCAAGTCACATGGCCACGTTGACCTTCAAAGGGGGCAGGCGCCTTCTTGGAAGGAGGATAATCAACAATATTTGAACAGAAGCAATGACCACCCTAAACTTTTATTTCAGTTTCTTTTGTTTTAACCAAACACCATGTTTCTGCACACTCTGTTCATGCTGTTATACGTGTATCTAGTTCATCATTTCTCTTGGTTGCAGAGCAGTCAGTCTTGTGCATGTACCACATTTTACTTATTATTCCTCTAGAGAAGACAATTGTGTTGTTTCCAACCCCTTGCTGCCTCAAACAGTGCAGCCATCGCCATCCTTGGACGCGACTCCTTTTCGACTCTTGTAAGAGTTCCCTGTGGAATGTACTCAGAAGTGGGATTGCTGAGTCTTAGGGTACCTTGCCTCTCCTTCCATGA
The DNA here is from genome assembly GCF_003031525.2 of Neophocaena asiaeorientalis asiaeorientalis. Classification (NCBI taxonomy): domain Eukaryota; kingdom Metazoa; phylum Chordata; class Mammalia; order Artiodactyla; family Phocoenidae; genus Neophocaena; species Neophocaena asiaeorientalis. Next base: position 747,654 of record NW_020185332.1, on the reverse strand, counting down.
TAAGGCACATACTTAATCTCTTTGTGTTTTAAAGGAACGCTTTTAATCTCCACAAGGAGAAGTGTGAGCCCTGAGTAGAATTCGTGGTGGCAACGCAGGGTACTTCCCGAGTCCTCACTTTTCCTTTGACCTTAGGCAAGTCCTTTGTACTTTCTCTCTTTTAGTTTCCTTATCTGTAGAGTGAGGATGAGAATGGTCTACCAAATCTTTGCCTTAGTGGCCTACAAGGCCCTGCCTGATCAGGTTCTTCGTTTTCCTCCACTGTCCCCTTCACTTATGTGCTCCAGCCATGCTGTTCTCTGTGCTGTTCCACAGTCGGTTGGGCACATTCCTATCTCAGAGCTTTTGCTATTCCCTCTGCCTAGAATTCTCTTCTGCCAAATAGCCACATGACTTGCTCCCTCACTTCCTTCAGACCTCTGCTCAAATGTCTCTTCACAGAGACCATCCCTGATCACTCTAATTATAGCACTCTCTGTCATGCTCTACTCCTTTATCTTGCCCTATTTTTCTTCATAACACTTATCACTAATTAATGTTGCATTGTCCATAAGTATTTATCTGCACCTCACCCCGCCCGCACTAAAATGTATGCTTCATGAAGGTGAGGGCTTGATTTGTTCCTTGCTCAGTGAGTAGATCAGTATCTGGCCCCATAGAAGGTACTCAGTAGATATCTGTTGATTAAATGATTGAACCATTCCCACCTTGAAGGAGTATCATGAAGATTGAACAAGATAACACATACAGAAGTGCTTTGAAGGCCATATGGTGCTGAATAAACAAGAAGGTGCATTGCTTGGCCTTGGCGGCATCCACAGCTTTTGGATTTGGGGCTGAAACCCTCAGACTTAATTATTGCATTCAGAGCATCGTTCATAGCATCAGCAGTTTCTGCCACGTTTGTAGGGACACACAGCTGTTAGTGTGAAGGTCCTTAAGGAAGGGGACAGAAACATTGAGACAGGTGGTTGTGCTTTTGGGGGATCTCTTATGGCCTTACCTGGGATGTACACCGTGATAACTAGAAGCTTTTGAAGTGGTTTTAACTGATTTTGTAGTTCTGAACTTGGATGCTTCTACTGGTTTGTTGCTGCAATAACTAATACTGGCACAGTCTTTTGAGAACAACTTCAGGTGAAAAGTAGGGCCAGCTGAAGCCCGTGTCCTTGGGAAGAATGTCTCTGCTGTTGTTGTAGCAGATACAGAAATGGCAAAAAGGTTCATAAAAATGACTTAGCCCAGAGCAAGGAGATGTGTGGGGTGCTTGTTTGAACATAAACACATAAACAACATTTTACTTTCACTTACTTATGCATCTTTGAAAGAAAGGCAGAGAATACTTCAGTTAGAGCTACCCATCCAGCTCAGTTTTTCTCTGCCTGATCCCTTTATTGTCCTCCCATTGCCCCAGCACACTGCTTCTTACCTCTGTCCGGTCTTGCTCACATGGTTTCCTTTGTCTGGAATGCCCTCCTCCACTTTCCTGTGTGATTTTATTTTTGGCTTGTATTTGCCACCACACTTTCAGTGAGGGGAGGGACCTTGACTATCTTGTATACTGATATTTCCCCGGCGTCTCGCCCAGTGCCTGGAATGAATGAATGCTGCCCATCTTTCAAGACCTAGCATAGAGTTCATCTCCCATGTAGCCTTTTCTGAGTAACTCCATGCTATTCTAGGACCTGAGTTCGAGACTCAGTTATGCCCCTTCTTAATTGTTGACCATTGGCATGTCATTTAACTTCACTGAGCCTTGGTTTTCCTCATTAGTAAAGGAAGGATGATAATATAACACACCTGTGAGGGAAGGCGGGCAGGTACGCATCATCCAAAATAATGTGTATGAAAGCACTTTATGGTTGTTGGAATGCTATCCAAGTGGGAAGTGTAGTTAGTGGTGCCCGCTTTGGTTTCTTCCTTCTCAGCTGACTATTACCTTTTGTTCTTAATACCAAATTGCAAATGTTGATAAATCATGTTGATTTAGATGTTTTATATGCTGCCTGTTATTTAAAGTTTAACCCAAACCTGCATCTAATCAAGCCTTGAGATCTAACTTCCTGTTTACAGCAAATACAGGGATGGAGAAACAAATTAAATGATACCAGGAGGAAACAAGCATGCAAATTCAGGATGTGCAACATTCTCTAAGACAACTGACCCAGTCTCTTTAAAAAGTCAATGTCATGGGGGAAAAGTAGGGGAGTGGTGCTGTCAGAGAATTAAGAGACTAAGGAGACATGTCAACCAAATGTAACGAATGAACCTTGGTTGGGTACTGAATCAAAAAATGTGATAGCTGTAAAATGAATTCTTGGGACAATTAGGGAAATTTGAGTAGAGAATTAGGGCTAATTTTTTAGATGTAATAATGATATGATTATGTAGGAGAATGTTGTTTTTCATAGTTGATATGTGAAACTTACTTTGAAATGGTTCAGGGAAAAAATACACATACCCACATGGTAGATAAAGCAAACAGGGCAAAATTGTTCACAGTCAGTTTAGTTGGTTAGTGTGTGAGTTTCACTGTTCTATTCTTTCCATATTTCTGTATTTGAAAAAATTCATAATAAATTTTTTAAGAGTACCCAAGGATTAAAGTTCATCCTAAGCCTTATGCCCCTTTTAATTTTAACTCACGTTTTCTCTCTCCCCTTTTGTATTCTGGCCTATATTGTGTAACAAACATCACTTTAAATGCAATATCATTTTGAAGTCTTATGCTTTCTTATTCTCTAAATGTTCCTTATGTGTCTTTTTTCATTAATTTGATTATATGGGACCATACCTTTTTGAACCCCTGGGTCTACATCAATACACTCTTAATATAGTAAATCATTATTGGTAGATTGGAAAAAAACAAAATAATGTTTAAACAAAACAAACCACCACCAACAAAAAACCCTTCCTTGCGAGCTTCCCTCAGTCTGAATTGGTAGTTATTTCTACCACATCCATAGGAAGTACAGGTCAAGCAATGGTGAATCTTTCTGACATGTTGAGAAAACCTGGAGAACCCACAGACTGGGAAGAAGATGAGGTGAGCCTGAGAAGAAAGCTTAGCGTCCCAGTTTTGTTTCTTTTATTCCCTTCCAGAAGTTGCCAGTTTTGAAAAAATCATCTTGGTCTCTTTTGGCCACTTGATTGTGTTTTTTCTTCATGTCCTGTTCTTTGCCTGAAAGCCCATGAGAGCTGTTTGAAGGCTCACATACCTGTTTGCTAAGTTAACACCTCCCAGAATGAATTGCGTTTTTGTTTTTAAAAGAGGTGTTTTCTGAATCCTGGTGCAGGGCCTACTGCTAAAAATGCTGATCTCTGCCTCTCATTTCTTGGTGAAGCTCCCAGGGGTATCCTGCTTTGAGTCAGATTAAGAAGAGGTTACATGGGGGTTGAAGAAAAATCGGACAAAGGTAGAGTGATTTCTTTTCCCCCCAACTCCTTTTTGCATATTTGCCTGCTCAAGTACAACTTCAAAAGAAAATTGAATGTATCAGCACCTTTTTAAAGAAAGAACCTCCGACATTAAATTTTCCAGTTTAACTTTTGGTTATTCCGTTATAGGCATATATAGATAGCTGTGATCAGTTGATGGGTCTCTCCTCCCCCCCATTTCTACACATAGACATAATTCTAATGCTTGTCATTTATTTTTGGCTAAAGAATAGGATTTGGCTCCACAAATGACACTTTGTTGATTATTTAGGTGGCTTTCAAAATTTTATTATTTATTGTTACTCTTATGAATGTTTCAAACCCATTTGTTTTGTTCTTTGAGATTAATTCATACACAGAATCAGAGGCAATGAACCATGTTATGGCTTTTGTTACATATTAACTGAATATGTTCCATAAAGAGACAGAACCAATTTACAATGTATGTTTGAACTGGTCCCTCAAGCTTCAGGAAGTTGGCTTTTTTTTTTTGAAGTTTAATGATTTTTTTTTTTTTTTTAGAGGGGGAGGATATATTACAAGCAAATGATCCTCACTTCAGTCCCTTCTTTTTTTTCTAAATTTATTTATTTATTTTTGGCTGTGTTGGGTCTTCGTTGCTGTGCGCGGGCTTTCTCTGGTTGTCGTGAGTGGGGGCTACTCTTTGTTGCGGTGCGCGGGCTTCCCATTGTGGCTTCTTTTGTTGCGGAGCACAGGCTCTAGGCACGCGGGCTTCAGTAGTTGTGGCATGTGGGCTCAGTTGTTGTGGCTCGTGGGCTCCAGAGCTCAGGCTCAGTAGTTGTGACTCACGGGCTTAGTTGCTCCGTGGCATGTGGGATCTTCCTGGGCCAGGGCTTGAACCCGTGTGCCCTGCATTGGCAGGCATATTCTTAACCACTGCGCCACCAGGGAAGCCTTAGTGATTTTTTTTTGATAGTTTAATAGGACTCCTCCTCAGTCTGCTTTACGTTAATTGTTTGCCAGTCTGTATTTTTGAAATGGGATTATTTTCTCTATTTCATCGATTCAGTCTAAACTAATATTTAATGAATGCATACCAAATGTAATTTGCTATGCTGGATGCTGTAGGTGGTAAGATTGTCTTTGCCTCCAAGGATCTTAAAATCTCATATGGGAGGGGAGGGAGAGGTTGCAAAGACACAAGAAGAAGGAAACAGATGGCTGAAGAGTAAGAAAAGTGCCCCAGGAGAAGAGGTACAAAGAAAGTACTGTCAGATCATTGAGAGGAGGAAGAACACACATCCAGTGGGGAAGATTAGGAGAGCCTTCACAGAGGAGATGACATTTGAGCTGGGTCTTGAAGGATGGCTAGGATTTCCATGGGAATGGGGGAGGGGGGGCATGGCAGGAAGAGAGCTCAGGATGAGCAACTTCACACAAGTGGGAAAGCTTAGGATGTGTGGAGGAGCCGGCAAGTAGTTTAGTGTGCTGGGTGCATTGCTGCAGGTAGCAGGAGATGAAGCTGGAGAGGTAGGTGGGATGGTTTTGTGGTATCAGCTGAACATTTTGAAAAGTTTCACGCAAACTTTTCTTCTCCTCTGACCCTTCTTTAATAGATACGTCTATATAGCTTTGATGTGCTTTGTATTTTATTTATTTTTTGTTAGTTCATGTCTTTTATTAGCCAGTACAGTTACTTGTCTTCTGGTTTGTTGAAGCAATAGATCAGTGTGCTTTGTATTTTAAAGTTTTATAAATTATGTGGCTACTACATTGTCCCACTGCAATGTTTTCCTTTTATATTGTATTACTTAGGAAAAAATATTTTTTTATTTTGCAAAGCATGCCTTTTGTATGGTGTAGGCTACTTTTCTTTAGTATTAAGACATCTATCATCATGTCATAACTAATAGGAGTATGGGGCTTCATTTTCTTCTAGACTTTTCTGCCCCTTATATGGTCCCATCTAGGATTAATTAATGTTCTTGGTGTGAGGTATGGGTCTATGTTAATTTTTCTACATAGTGAGTTCTAATATCTTCATGGAGTTTATTAAATAGGATTTTTATCTGTTATATTTTCAGGTTTACTTTTATTTGGTCTTTATGGTATTTTTATCTCTTTCTAAAATTTCTTTTTAACTCTTATTTAGTTTTGATAGTCTTTTTTTTTTTCCCTTTTCTTTTTTTTTTTTTTTTTTTTTTTTTTCGGGGC
>NW_020185332.1:698221-741152 GCF_003031525.2 Neophocaena asiaeorientalis asiaeorientalis | reverse complement strand
TTTTTTTTTTTTTTTTTTTTTTTTTTTTGGTACGTGGGCCTCTCACTGTTGTGGCCTCTCCCATTGCGGAGCACAGGCTCCGGACTTGCAGGCTCAGCGGCCATGGCTCATGGGCCCAGCCTCTCCGCAGCATGTGGGATCTTCCCGGACCGGGGCACGAACCCGTGTCCCATGCATCGGCAGGTGGACTCCCAGCCACTGTGCCACCAGGGAAGCCCTTCCCTTTTCTTAAATTGGGTAGGGTTAAAGAAAACTTTAAGAATTGTCATGGTTTATCTTTCCATTTATTAATGTCTCCTCCTCTTTTCCTGTTATAGTTTCTTTTGAATAACTCTCTTGTGTCCTAAGTTAATATTTCAAATACCTAACGTTTTGATGCTGTTGTGATTGAACATGTTTAAATTTGTGTTTTCTCTTGACTGTGGTTTGATTTGTATGAATTGTTTATATCCTGCAGCTTTTTAAAATTCACTATTATATCTAGTAATTTTTTTTTTTTGGCTGCACTGCGCGGCATGCGGGATCTTAGTTCCCCGACCAGGGATGGAACCGATGCCCCCTGCAGTGGAAACACAGAGTCTTAACCTCTGGACAGTCAGGGAAGTCCCAGATATCTAGTAATTTTTTGATTGAATATCAGTATTTCTAGATTTACTAGTGTCATCTGCAAAACATAACTTAATTCTTCCCTCTCAATGCCATTTCTATTTTATAGCCATCTCAGCTTGCATTGCTCTCAGTAGCAGTTCTCATGTCCCAGGGGACCACTTTTAAGTATAATGAGGCTTCCCAGGAACCTTCTGTGCCAGGGGCTTTTCTGCTGTCTCCAAGGAGTCATGAAAATAGGAAGCAGCCGCCCAGCTTTATAGAAGGAGAGCCTGTTAGGGCTGGATGGGACCTTACAGGTCCTCCAGCCCTCTGACTCCTTTTGCAAGATGAGGAAACCAGACTGGGGGGGTGGGGGGAGCAGTGGGGAGAACTTGCTGGGAGTTCACACAGCTGGAGTGGAAGAAGGTGCTTGAACTTTTATCCCAACTTAGACATATTTTCACTTGGGATACTTACTTGGTTTGAAAATTTTCCAAGTTTACCCGACACTGAATTTTGGTAACTTTACCTAGTACTCTTAAAAATTTTTGAAAACCTCTTTTCAAGTAATAATCTGAAACACTGGAAAAGGCTGTCCCTCTATATCACCACTCTCCTAAGGTGTTTGAGGGAAAAGGGAATGAGGAAATGGGGGAAGGAAAGGGTATTTTATTTTAGTCCAGGATCCTTAGTAGGAAGGCCTATTTTTAAGCTTCATAATGTCAGTTTTTAAAGCAGTGGCTTTCAAAATAACCACAGACAAAAGTCCCTCTGAAATGATCACCTTTCTAGACTTGACCTGTTTTGAGTTTACCTGTTACCAAGAAAGGTTCAGAATTTCAAATGCTCTTAAGTGCATTTACTTTTCAGAAAAAATGGAACAATTGAGTTGAGTGAATGATCCACATGAGTTCCAGATTCCAGTCAAATCTTGAAATTTGGGGAGTTGTGAGGAGAAGACAAGACTAATCAGCCACATTGTTGTATTTACAGGTTGTCTGGATCCAGGTTCATTACGTTTCTTTATTGAGTTATTATTTATTTAATTTTTTTTTTTTTGGCTGTGTTGGGTCTTTGTTGCTGCACGCAGGCTTTCTCTAGTTGCGGTAAGCGGGGGCTACTCTTCGTTGCGGTGCACGGGCTTCTCATGTAGTGGCTTCTCTTGTTGCAGAGCACGGGCTCTAGGTGCGTGGGCTTCAATAGTTGTGGCACACAGGCTCAGCAGTTGTAGCTCGAGAGCTCTAGAGTGCAGGCTCAGTAGTTGTGGCGCACGGGCTTAGTTGCTCCGTGGCATGTGGGATCTTCCCGGACCAGGGCTTGAACCCATGTCCCCTGCATTGGCAGGCAGATTCTTAACCACTGCACCACTGGGAAGTCCCCAGGTTATTTTTAAAAAATTAGATTAGACCCTCACCGCATTTGAGAGTTCAGAGTCGAAATTATTTGCCCTGTTTGATTTCATATCATCCTTCAGTAAATAATCGTTCAAGAATATCCTTGTTGGGGGAGGCCTCAGAAGTTAGCAGGAATTCCAAGCTAACTGTAAACCTTTTGTCTAATGGCTTACTCAAATCCAGATCGAAATCCTACCAAAATGCTAGCCTGTATTTCAGCTCTTCTCTCTCTCTCTTTCTCTGAGTCTGAGGAATGCTAGAAAAACAAGAAGAAGAGGGTAGTTTAACATCCCAATAATTATTAACAATAGAAAATATATCCTGCTTATCTTAGGCATCCATTTGTGTCCACTGATAAAACTTGGGCATTGGAGCCACGAAAAAGTTCTATTCACCAAAGGAAGGACCAGCGGAACATTTGGACCAGGTTCATAGCTCATTATATTAGTTTAGATAGACAGTGCAACACTTTTATTATTTTACTAAAACACTCCTTTTAAATATAGTCTTTTGACTTGTTTTATTTTGGTAACTAAACTAACGCTGGGTTAGCCATAAATGTAGCTTGCTGCATTTTTATTTCTGAGTATTCTAAATCACTGAGCAATTATTTTTAAAAAGTCTTAAAGCATTTACAAATAAAAAGCTATAAAATATTGACTAGGGGAAGTCAAGGGGAGAGTTAGTGAGGAAAGTACCAGAAACCACGAACAGGTGTTTTGGCTGCACTGAACAAAGTTTCAGCTTGATAGGCAATCAGGGGGAAGGGTTTTGTGAATTCCTGAAATGTGAGGTGGAGGGGACACAGGGTAAATCAGCAGTTCCGGAGGCACAGAGGACTTGGGTACTGGAGGTGCGCCCCTAGCTGAGGATCTGGAACAGTTCCTGAGCAAGTGGCTTTCTTGAAAGAGAAGCACTTTATCTGTAGGACCCAGGCGTGGGGTAATAAAGTATGGGTCCTAGATCAGGAAGGAGCAGTAGGACGAAGGCAAAAGACATGAAACTTATCCCTGAAGGACATCATAACTGGAAAAATTACCGTTTATTGAGGGCGTATCTGATCTATTTTCATCCATTGTCTTGAATTTGCACTAAAAATCTGTGAGAAGGTTCATAATATTCTATTGTACAGATAAGGAAGATGAAGTTTAGGGAAGTTAAGTAACTTGCATAAGGTTGCATAACTAGTAAGTGGTGGAACTAAGTTTAGAACCCAGGTCTGTCCTTCTCTAACACCCATGCATTTCCCACATAGCCCTCCAAAGATTGCGTAAAATGCTGAAGGTCTTCTTAGAGCTACACTCACCAAAACTATAGCCACTAGCCATATGTAGCTATTTAAATTTTGATGAATTAAAATTAAATAAAGTTAAGAATCAGTTCCTCATTTACACTCGCCACACTTTGAGGACTCAATGGCCATGTGTGGCTAGTGTTTACTGTATTGGACAGAGCAGATTACAGCATTTTCATCATTGCAGAAAATTCTCTTAGCATCTAGAAGTCATCCAATTTTACTCTTATTATTTTTGCCCTTTTATTTTGCAAAGGAGAATATGAAGGACAAAGGAAGGAAGTAACTTGTTCAGTGTCATACATTTAATTAATCCAGGCCTTTGGACTTATTGCCTGGTGGCTTTTCCTATGTTCCACCCTCTTCCTTAAAAAACATTAGCAGAATAGAGATGTGCAAAAGGAGTGACTCTTACTCTCTTGAGCTTTGCCTGGCCTTCAAACTAGATTCTTCCTCCCAAAGTACAGTCCTGAGTTTTCCCAAGTTCAAAGGGCATGTTATGATTAGCCCCCCAGGGAAATGAAGGATGTTTGTTGGAAAGGAATTCCATGCTTAATATATGAAATAGCACTTTGATTCCCCTGGTTCTTTCTCTGCCTTCCTACCAAGAACTTTGTAATTGAACTCGCAGCTGCCAACCATTTGTCTTCCAAAGAAGGCCAACTTCAAAACCGTTCAAATGACAGAGGTATATATACTTTGAATGCCAGCAGCTGCTTGTTATTTGCTGTTTATTCCAATGACATTTGTGTTAGGGTCAAATAGATTTAGATTATGACCAGAATTACAACCATAGATTTCTAACTTGTATGTTTAGAAGATTAAGATGTATTAACATTCATTTAACTGATATTTAGTACATATCTAATATATACCAGGCACTGGGCTGAGAGATGGACAAAAAGAAGTTTTGCTGAAAATTGGAAAAGATGCCAGTGTTATTATGACTGAGTTGAATGCATTTTAAATATTCTGAGTTTTATTGTCAGTATTTGCTGTCCACATATCTACTCTTTAGTCCTAAAATTCAGTAAAAGCTCCAGTTTGGAGCATAGCTTTGAAGTAAAGTGAAGAATCACATGGGAATGTCCTTTTAGTAGATGCTATTAAAGACATTTAAATTATACATTCCAGTGTTTAAATGATAGTCTGAAGTGTATGTGTGTGTGCTTGGAGGGTGGGCATGTGGGAACAAAACCAAGGCATTGTGCTGGGGTAATATTTTTAGGAAGCCTAAATGTGATGTTTGATTTCAGTCTGACTCATGGCTTAGAAAGTTGTCTTTCAGAAACTGAGAAATGAAAGTTTTGGGCGCATGAGTATGCTCAGAGAAATTAAAAGCAAATCTGAATGTTGGCAAGGTGTCCAGGAGAGTGCCTGTCTTCCCTGAGAGTGCAAAGGTAGGGGCAGCGAGGACTTTAAAGATGGTGGGGACAGCTGGAAGGGATCCCAGGGAGCTTTGACATCTGGTCTTTCTGTCTGAGATCATAGGGGCAGACGGGCGGGGGAGGCAGAGCACCCAGAGGTCTTCCTGTATTGTTTTTTAGAGTAGGGTCTAATTTCTAGAAAGTTTTCATATCCTTGAGTCTGTCTCCACATCTGTAAAATGGGCACAACAACCCCTGCCCAGCAGAAAGGATTCATATGTGTGTGTAAACTGCTTTTGATGATTAACTGGACTCATGATAAAGGCAGGACTAGATTCCCAGCCCAGGGTGCCTTGTTTTCTATCAGGGGAGAAGGAGAGAAAATTCCCACCTCCCAAAGAACTTCCAGTGATGAGGCTCTTCAGCTGTTCTTTATCCACACAGACTTAGAATAGAGACAACGCCGGGCATACTTGCAATTTCTGGGGATGTGCAGGAAGCAAAAGAATTATTTTCAGTGAAACAGGAGGCTGCAAAAGGTGCCTAGTGCCTCAGTACAGCCTAATATAGACTCCTCCCAGCTTCTCTAGGCCGCCATCTGCCTGGCAGGCACCACCCAGGAAGCTCAGCTTTCTTCTCCAAGAGTTTAAAGAGGATTTCCTGGACTGCGCGTGTATATGTGCGTGTGTGTGTGTGTGCGTGTGTGTGTGTGTGTGTGTGTGTGTGTGTGTGTGTAGGAATAGGGAAGGGTAGTCACTGACATAAAGGGAAGGTAACACTCCCTTCCTGTGGCACAAACCAGATGTTGAGGGTCAGTTCCAGGTAGACCTAAGGTTCAACTTTTCCTTCATATTTCTTCCAAACATCTTCCTCAGTGGGCCCTGGCCTCTGCTCAGACTGTGTCTTCTACTGGGGATTCCCTTCTCCACCTTCAGTGCATGTTGAATCCTAATCTTGTTCAATTTATAGGTCAGCTCTTCTGTAAATCCATCACAGACTTGTCTTCCACCCCACTCCAGGTAGCAGTCATCAACTCCACCTTCCAGAGCACTCTGTACATATCCCATCACGTGTTAGTTGTTTGCATAACTCTGTCCAGTTGGACTGGACTTGAGGAAGCTTGGGACCGGGTCCTATTCATCATTATCTCCAGTGCACATCATGTTCCCTAGCACCTGGTTTGGTAAAATTTTTTTTTTTTTTTTTTTTTTTTTTTGCGGTACGCGGGCCTCTCACGGTTGTGGCCTCTCCCGTTGCGGAGCACAGGCTCCAGATGCGCAGGCTCAGCGGCCATGGCTCACGGGCCCAACTGCTCCGCAGCATGTGGGATCTTCCCAGACTGGGGCACGAACCCGTGTCCCCTGCATCGTCAGACGGACTCTCAACCAACCACTGCGCCACCAGGGAAGCCCTGGTTTGGTAAAATTTTGTTGAACGACTTAAGCCTTGAGATGACAGAGGGCAGAAGATGCTCCTCTCCCAAGGTCGAGACTCTGCTGATCCCTGCGAAGTCTGACTTTGACTTAATTAGTGGTTGACTATTTTCAGTTTATAATATCTTGGCACAGGAGGGTCACAGTGTTGGTGGTAATCATAGCATTTGTTCTGCGAGGCTCTGTGTACTCTTTATTGTTTTTACATCTATTTATTTCCTCATTCAACCACATGAGGCAGGCGGAATGTGTGTTATCTCTACCCAGTAGATGAGGAAACTGATCCTGGTTAAGGGCTGTGTATGTCACACAGGCAGTTAAGTGCCTGTAGTCCTTTGTACTGCCTTTTCAGTCGATAGTCCCTTCCTAGCCCAGTGGGGAAACTGGCAGTGACATTCTGTGGTGTTCCCTCAGCCCCATGCCTGGCACAGAGGAAGGCTCAGGGAATGTTTGGGGCTGGATGGATTGGCAGGCCTCTTTTGCATGCTGAGCTGAACACTTATTCCCAGCAACTGCTGGGCTCTCTGATGGATGTGTGACATCGGTGACTGAATATACACGGCACCTGTGGCTTTTCACACTCTCCCCCCACGCCTCTCCAGGGATTGGGATAGGACAGATGGCCACAGACGCAAGATTCTCAGCTCTGCATCCTCTCTGCAAATCATATTTGGGGAAAAGTTAAGTCTGTGCAGTAATACGATTTCAGTAACATGGTTTCACACTGCTGGTAAGTACTTTAACACTGGATAAATCACACTTCAGTAACATGGTTTCACACTGCTGGTAAGTACTTTAACACTGGATAAATCACACTTCAGCAGAACTCATTTGGGAAAAGAGTTTAATTTCACTGTAGGTGGCTGTGATTCCCACCCACCAGCCCTCCTGCACCCCCACCCCAATAAATCTAGGCTGATAAGGTGAACGCAGCACTAGGCCAGGTCATTTCCAGACCCAGGATAGCATTATGTTATATTAATCATCCTTTTCACCATCAACACCTTTCATTCCCTCTCCCCCAAGCACAGCCACCTGTCTGTCCTTATATGTTAAATGTGGAAAAGATTTTGATAGTTCAGTCTCCTGGATGTGTTGTGAAGAGATTGAGGTCCAGAGAGGCTGGGAAGCTTACTTGGTGTTGTACAGCTGGTGAAGACCTGAATCGAGATCCGAGGCCCCTGACTACTCTTGAGAGTGGGGCTGTTTTCTGCCCTGTCCCAATGCCTGCGCTTCGATCTGTCTTACAAGTAGGGCAGAGTCTGTATGTTCAGTTTAAAATGAATAAAGGTGATCAGTTGCTCATTGTTAAAGGCCCCCAGCACAGAGTGAGTTCATTTCCTGTTGACCCTCACAGCCTCTCTTGACATACCTTTGGTAATGGCAAGTAAAGTCTTGACAGATTTCTGTAGAGTCAGTGCAGCCTAGGGGTAATCCTGTGTGGTTTTGACTAATAGGATTTAACTTTCAGGAAAAAAAGAAAAAGAGGGAAGGATGATAAGTATATGTGGAGGGAGGGAAAAAGCTGTTGTTAATTTTTCTCTTCATGGTATACCTTTTGGCTCTTTGGATCTAGAAATCATCTGATTTTGATGTTTCAAATATGGCGAATAGATACATAATCCAAAGTCAGGTGTTGAGACCGCCAAAGATTAGTAAAATGTAACAGTGGGTCCAAGTCTGGAGCGTGAAAAAAATAATACTCCTCATTTGTCATAGAAGCTTCAGTGTTCTACATCTCCTGCCAGCGGACTCGGGGATGCTTGGGAGCTCAGCAGTTGGTGTGCCGTCAACTGGTCTTTGGTCCTCCCTTGTTAGGGGTGGGGCCTATTGTCTGAGTGGGTATTTTGGGGAGGGGCACACATGTCTGGCCAGCCAGAGGGGCCAGTTGATGATGTGCACTGCACTGGATGATGTGTCTAGCAGGAAGCCCAGCCGTAACAGCAGAAGGTAACCGTTCTCTGCATAGGATTCACTTGTAGTAGGTGGTCAGTGTTTATTGATTTCTTGATTTAAAAATATATCTGTATCTTCCTCTATTTTCTTTACTACGAAGATCTCAAGTCTCTTTAATTTAGGGCAAGAAAGGAGCTACTGATGCCCTGCTCCTCTTTTGATACCATGATGCGCTTCCCCACAGATACAAACTCTGTTCTGGCTCTTAGTGGGTGCTCCTTGCTCTGCAGGAGTGATCTGCAGAGGCAGACAGCTGAGGTTGGAGTCCTGGCTCCACCCCTAAGTTGTTGTGTCGATTGGGCTCATTACTTAACCTCTCTCACCCAATTTTATTGCCAATGTTTGGGAGGCTACCCCTCCTTGAAGGCTGAAGTCAGATATTATTTCGACCATGAAAGTTTGCGTGGTCTTCCTTGGAAAAGCTCCAGTGGGACTGTCCATGAACTACTCAGGAGACAAACCACTTGGGGGGGTGTGTATGTGTGGTGATCTTCACACGTGTCTGTTGTGTTTTACCACCTGCACTGTGAGCTTCTGGAGATCAGGAGTTCAGTCTTGATGCCCCATCTTTAGCCCAGGCCTGGTGCGTAGTAGGTAGTCTCTAAACATGGAATGAATGAATGTCGGGGTTAGCTTACAGAGCTCATGTGGGACAGGAGATTGGCTCCACTGGGCTTTCACTGATATCAAACGTAGTGTTATGTGCATTGAGTTTCTTGATACCTGTGCTTGAATCATTTCTACTTTTTGTCCTTTTTAACTGATTAAGCAAAGCTGGGCTAGTTGGAGACCCCAGATAGGACCAAGAGATGTGGCCTCTGCCTGACTCTGTTGTAGGTAAAGTGCTTAATTCCAAGCCAGCACAAAGAAAGTTGGGAGTATTAATTATGTGATCAAATAGAGTCTAGTTACTAGACTGTAAAAGATGATGGTGGGCAGGGATGTCATAAATGTCCTAGGGTCTGGGGGCCTGAAGGAGTTAAAGCTCCTCTCAGAATAGCCCAGGCAGCTCTTAGGAAGTAGCTTCTGAGGCAGGATGTGGCAAACCAGTGAGTAAATGAGAGCCATTCTCCTTTGGAAGAAAAGAAAGTGGGTGGGGAGAAGTGAAGAGGAAGAGCCTGGTGGACAAATCTTTTTTATCTTCTGCTGTTAAGAACATGCTTCTCTTTTGAATGCCAGGCAGAGCCTGCAGAATTTTAACCTAAAGTGACCAAGGTCCAAAGAACGCTTAACAAGGCTGTTTTTGCAGTTGTCTTGTTTTTCTCCACAGCTAATAACTCAAGTTTAATGTGCAGTGGAGTACCATCTTAGTAAATTTTGTTTTCTAATCTTAGTCATTGGCGTATTCTTTAATGCTCTTTGAGGATTCGCAATTAATGTGAGGTGTCCTCCACAGTCACACTCTTTTTTAACCAAGAATAAGTTAGAAGAAAGGTATTTTTGTTTGTTTGTTTTAGAAAAGTGTCTTGTTAGTGTGTTCAGCTATTTGTTTCAGAACATACTCTCACTGTGTGGGTAACAGTCTTTTGTAACACAGGACAAGAGGATGCTTCCATTTAATGCAGGTGAGAGATCTTGTTCAAGGATGGAAGGCTCCAGACCCGGGTTAATTCCACAATCTTGGTGTCTTTTGTTAAGAGCATGGTTATAGATTGGAGGCAAATTATTGACAGAGGGTGCAATTTTGCAAATAAAAATAGCCCTCTGGAATTCAGTAATGTGTATATGAAATGAAATAGGTGAACTGAATTAACATTTCAAGCATCACTGGAAAAGCAACCATCATTTATAACTGTATTGCATAGATAGCAATAATGTAAATCAGTGTTGGGTTCAGGAATTGGCTCCAGGACTGTGGTTTGTCGTGAGAGAAACACTTCTGTCCTTACAATGAGCTGGTATGCATGATGGACTGGATTTGACTTTACTGTCAAAGGCTTCTATGAGCCAGTCTTTGGACCAGGTAATGAGAGGTTAATTATCTAAAAGAGAACTCCCCAGTGGACTTTCAAGGACCTGGAAAGCTGAACTCAGCAGTTTTTAGACTTCAGGTTTCTACGCACTCTTTCTCTCAAGGAAGCCAATATCTCCTGAGTTGTGCAGCTCTTGATTCTATTTCTATGAAGGTTCCAAACTGGAATTTTTTTTAAATTGAAATATAGTCGATTTACAATAGTGTTAATTTCAGGTGTATAGTGTAGTGATTTGGTTTTTTGACAATTATATTCCATTATAGGTTATTACAAGATATTGAATATAATTCCCAGTGCTATACAGTAAAGCCTTGTTGCTTATCTGTTTTAGGTATCGTCGTTTGTATCTGTTAATCCCTTATTCCTGATTTGTCCCCTCCCTTCGGTCACCATAAATTTGTTTTCTATGTCTGTGAATTTGTTTCTGTTTTGTATATAGATTCATTTGTATTATTTTTTAGATTTCACACATAAGTGATATCATATAGTATTTGTCTTTCTCTGTCTGACTTATTTCACTAAGCTTTATATTCTTTAGGTCCATCCACGTTGCTGCAAATGGCAATATTTCGTTGTTTTTTATGGCTAATATTCTACTGTATACATGTACCACATCTTCTTAAGCCAGTCGTTTGTTGGTGGGCAATTGGGTTGTTTCCATGTCTTGGCTATTGTAAAGAGTGCTGCTGTGAACATTGGGGTGCATGTATATTTTCAAATTAGAGTTTTCTTTTTTCTGGATATATACCCAGGAGTGTAATTGCTGGATCATATGGTAGCTCTATTTTTCATTTTTTTAAGGAACCTCCATACTGTTTTCCATAGTGGCTGCACCAATTTACAGTCCCACCAACAGTGGGATGGAGCCTGGATGGAGTGCTTTTCCCTCTGTTGCAACAACTGATATCTTTCAGGTCTAAACGTGGACATTACATTTTCTCACCTTCACTTTCCCGTCCTCATCTTAGATGGAGTTGTCTTTTTTCTGTTCCCATACCCCACTGTGCCCACCTCACTTTCAGCATTATTGTCTCCCTTACCCCGTAGCTGTTGCTGTACTTGTTAGTACCATTCCCTGTTTTTGGCTTGCACTGTGATATCTCTCTCTGTCTCTCTCTCTATCATCTCTACATCTCTGTCTCCCTGTCTCTTACACACACACACACACACACACACACACACACACACACACACACACTCTGCCTGGTGAGGGCAGGGACCTTGTCTTCCTCATCTGTACCTCCCTAGCCTCTAGCGTAGATGATGCCTGTCACACTGTGGATGCTCCATAATGAATCTGCATTGCATTTTCACATCTGTAGACATCACAGCTATAAGCTAGATGTCTACTCCAGTTCCTTATCCCCTGCACTCCTCTAGATTAGAACGGTCTTGGAGACTTATATTCTCATGGTCACTTCTGCTTCTTTGGGGCTCACATGTCCCTTCCTGTGATTTTTCTCTTCTTTTTGCTCTGTGTTGAACAAACTTGGAATTTGGCCTCCTTTCTCTGCTTTCCATCAACAACAGTAAGAACAAAATATACACAAAGCTATTTGTGTGCATGGCAGATTGGACTGAAGGTCTGGGGTGGGGAGGATGTATTATAGCAATAAAGACAACTTAAAATCTAGTGGTATTAGGTATCTTTGGGCTTAAGTGACCTTTGCCACTCTGCCATGGTGCATTCTTTTCTTCCTTTCTTGCTGCTTCACAGCCACTCCCAAAAGAAGTCTCTCCCATTTTATTCTGCAACGTGATTCAGCTCTCCAGCTCCACCCCTGCGTGCTGTTCAGGCCTGCTTCTGCCTATGCCAAGGCTCAGAAGCAGGCCCTTTTAAACTATGGGCCAGCCTTCTGGTCCTCTGGTATCCTCTGCTCCGAGGGTGTTTATTCGCACAAACACTTATTTCCCCGCCCTCTACCTTCTTTTGTAAGACTTAAGCAAGCACTATCAGTTTTAGTTTTCATTAAATTTCATTCTCTCTGGTCCATGATGTTACTTCTACCAGCTACGTTTTGACCCCACGAGGCCAACTGCTCTTAATTGGAGAGCCTGACTAGTAGTTTTCCACACTCTAGTTTAAGAAGTTGAGTGCCTAAGTGAGCACTTGGTTGGACCTGGAGCCCTGATCCTGATCTCAGGATTCCCTGAGAGTTGCTAGAAAGTCACCTAGGGAGTGGGATTTTCCCCAGAGGTGATGGGTGCTCAGAGGAGAGGTTTGCTGACCTCTCTTGTGTGTAACTTTGGGCAAGGAGAAGGGCCTAGCTGTAACAAGCATGTTGGTCGTGTATTTAAGGAGGGAAACAGGTCTGGAGAATTGAAAATTTCTCAACATGGACTAGCACTGGAGATGTGTTTTGAGTGCTGTGTTTCTCCTGACTGCATCTTACTGCTCTTAGTTGTGCTTCTGGGCACTAGCTGTTGGTCTTTTTGCCCTGGGGACTCAGCTGTCCTCATGGTTCTGGGTAAGACTGTGGTCACGTTGGGTCCTTTCTCCCTGAAGAGCAAGCTGCACCTCTCATTCACAGAGCAGCACGGACCATTATTACACAGGGAGTTTCTAAAAGGTCTTTCTCTAGAGCAGGGAGTGGGTAGGGTCAAATACATCATCTTAATAAGGCCACAGTACACCAGCTTGTCCTTTCAGGAGCAGTCAGCCACTCCCATTCTGTGGCCACCACCAGACCCAGCACTGCCTTTGTTTTTCTGATGGTGACCGCACGTTTATTGAATTTTCTACCTGGGTTATCCTTGGTGCTTTCTTCCTTTCAGCACTTCCTGCCCCGTCCCTGCCAGCGCTCTCATGCCACCAGACTGTTTACTGCTTGTCCCGTGTGCTTCACCTGGGCAGTGTCCTATTGCTTCCCTTCCCTCCCCAATCAAAATGTATCAGCCGGGCTTCCCCGGTGGTGCAGTGGTTAAGAATCTGCCTGCCAGTGCAGGGGACGCGGGTTCGGGCCCTGGTCCGGGAAGATCCCACATGCTGCGGAGCAACTGAGCCCGTGCGCCACAACTACTGAGCCTGCGCTCTAGAGCCCGCGAGCCACAACTGCTGAAGCCCACGCACCTGGAGTCCATGCTCCACAACAAGAGAAGCTGCTGCAATGAGAAACCCATGCACTACAAGGAAGAGTAGCCCCCGCTCGCTGCAACTAGATAAAGCCCGAGCGCAGCAACAAAGACCCAACACAGCCAAAAATAAATAAAAGAAAAATAAATAAATTTATTAAATAAAAAGTATCAGCCTTGGATGTTCCGCTGAAAGAATTTCCTTTTTGGGTAGATTTAATTTGTTGTCCTCTCAGGGATTTTACCTTTTAGCAGAACACAGTTCTTACCTCAAAGGAATAGGTCACTAATGGGTAATTACCTGGTGTTAGGGATGAGCTAAGTGGGAGATTTGTTTAAAGGACATAAGCTCTTCAGCTGATGTGGAGAAAAGATCAAACTTTGGAATTCCAACTCTAGCCTTGGGTAAGTTACTTAACTACACCTGGCCTCCATTTCCATATCTGTAAAATGGGAACAACATGTCTATTTTTTGCTGTTGTTGTTTTTTAAACTATTTATTTGGCTGCATTGGGTCTTAGTTGCAGCACATGGGATCTTAGTTGCAGCATGCAGGATCTTTCCTTGTGGTGTGCCGGCTTCTCTCTAGTTGTGGCCTGTGGCGTGGGCTCAGTAGTTGCAGTGCGCGGGCTCTCTAGTTGTGGCACACGAGGGCTTAGTTGCCCTGTGGCATGTGGGATCTTAGTTCCCCGACCAGGGATTGAACCCACGTCCCCTGCATTGGAAGGCAGATTCTTAACTACTGGACCACCAGGGAAATCCCAACATATCTATTTTTAAATGTTGTGAGGAACAAATGAGTTAATGCGTGTACCATGGCTAGCATTTAGGAAGCTCATCTTTTAACTGCATCTAAATTTTCATTCTTTATCAGACTGTTATATCCCTCTTTTGTCCCTGTTAAGTAAAGGTGATGCATCACTTTTTGTCCTCTGTCTTATCTTTTTTTCTCTCTCTCCAAACTCCATCACTTTTTCCTTTCCTTTTTGTGCTTCTACGGAAGACTGGTCCTTCAGGAATTAATTCACATGTGGCTAATATGAAACAAATTTTGCCCACTGGGGTGGAAGGAACATAGGCTGTCAGTTCTTTCAAGCAACAGTATGACATCCCCTCTCTGATTCAGGATGTTGTTCAGTATTTAAGAAGAGTCTATGTGAGTGGGTGGTCCTGTCACTCCAGAGGTTCCTTTGTGTGTGTGTGTGTGTGTGTGTGTGTGTGTGTGTGTGTGTGTGTGTGTGTGTGTGTGTGTGTGTGTGTGTGTGTGTCTGTGTCTGTGTGTCTGCGTGTGTTTTTCAGCGTGTCTGTCTGCGGAAATGTGCCGTGGGAAGGTAATTTATATGATTTCAGAAGGCAGTTTGATTCCAAGGACTAAGTGGGGTTTTTTTTGTTTGTTTTCTTAAAGGATAGGAACACAGGATTCTTATCTCTTTTTTTTTTTTAATTTAAGTTATTTATTTATGGCTGTGTTGGGTCTCCGTTTCTGTGCGAGGGCTTTCTCTAGTTGTGGCAAGCGGGGGCCACTCTAAATCGCGGTGCGCGGGCCTCTCACTATCGCGGCCTCTCTTCTTGCAGAGCACAGGCTCCAGACGCGCAGGCTCAGTAATTGTGGCTCACGGGCCCAGTTGCTCCGTGGCATGTGGGATCTTCCCAGACCAGGGCTCGAACCCTTGTCCCCTGCATCGGCAGGCAGATTCTCAACCACTGCGCCACCAGGGAAGCCCCTTATCTCTTTTTAATTGAACTCATCCTCTCCACTTTTCATTTGTTTATTGGCTTGGAAGCTAGTTGATTTAAAATGAAATTAAAGATAAACATCTGTCCTAACTCTCATTTTCTGATTTTTTTTACTTTTTTTTGTTTTTTTAATTTGGCCGTGCTAGCTTGTGGGATCTTAGTTCCCTGACCAGGGATTGGACTAGCACCGTTGGCAGTGAAAGCGTGGAGTCCTAACCACTGGACCGCCAGGGAATTTCCTGATTTTTTTACTTTTAAGTTTTATTCCTCCAATACGCTTTGCTTACAATATTCTTACTCCCAGTTCTATACCACTGTCTACATTGTAGACCCTGTTGGAATGCCCTTTCTCCTTTTTTGCTATCTAAATTTTATATGTTGTCCTAGACCAATTTAGGTCTCAAAATCCTATAAAATTTACCCTGATTGCTCAGCATATCCTGAACTACAGAGCCATCTGTGTCCAAAGCCCTTTGTGAGAATTAGGGGAACTGTGGGACAGTTTTTGCTCCAGTCTTTTTTGGGAGTGGTGGTGAAACCAATCAAAGACAATAAAGGTAGTATTTAATTATATTGTGCATTTTTTCTGGATTACTTATTTATTGCATGAAAATGCAGGAATCTCATCAGTAAAATGGGGTTAACAGTGGGAATTACGTCATGGTGGTATTAGGCATTTAGGAGCTCATCCATATTTAGCAGAATACGTGGCATACAGCAGGTATAAATCAGTAGTAGTAGGTACTATCAAATCAAATCTTATTCTTATTAACCAGTAATTACTTGACAACAACATAAAATATTAAATATCACTTTTGGTGATTCCAGCATTTTTTTTTTTTTACATTTCACTCTCATTTAATCTCTGCAGTCACTTTTTTTTTTTTTTTTTTGTGGTACTGGGGCCTCTCACTGTTGTGGCCTCTCCCGTTGCGGGGCACAGGCTCCGGACGCGCAGGCTCAGCGGCCATGGCTCATGGGCCCAGCTGCTCCGCGGCATGTGGGATCTTCCCAGACCAGGGCACAAACCCGTGTCCCCTGCATCAGTAGGTAGACTCTTAACCACTGCGCCACCAGGGAAGCCCCTCTGCAGTCACTTTTATTTACCATCACATCATTGTCTTAAACTGCCCTTAGCTGTCTGTATTCCTTTCACTATTTCACTAAGGGTCTTGTAGTGTCAAGATGCATGCATTCTCACAGAAGACCTGGCAAGATGAAACAATTGATTTAGTATCAAAGGAAAAAGCAATGAGGATGGGATAACTGTCAGTGGGGTTTATATGTGGACAAGAAGTAATGACTAGGGTCTCTAACCATACAACACGGGAAGCCAACCACTGTGCTTACAGATGTCTATGGCCTTGGTACTTAGCTGCAGAGTTCTATCCTTGGAATACTACAGGAAGAATCTGATATTAGGATTGGAGAATTTTAACCCTGAAATGGACTTTAAACACCACTTAGCTTAACTCCCCTATTTTACCTATGAGAAAAATTGAGGGAAATTGACTTGTACAAGTTCACAGACCAAGTTACCATCAGAGTTGAACCCAGGTCTTCTGCCTCCCAAAGCCTTCACACCTATTTCCCAAGCACAGAGTGTCTGGCAGCCACATGCATGTTTTTTTCCTTTCAAGTAGTTTCATGTGCCATTGTGAAAGACCAGCTCTTTACTGACCCAGAAGCAGCAGATTTCCTGTATATATTTCTGGTCCTAGAAGTGGGTCTGGGGGCTACTTTCAAGAACAGTGACTTTGAAGTTTTTCTCATCTACACATCTGTCAGCAAGCTTAGAAGAGTAGGTGCCCAAGATGTGAGCAGCCAGCATCAAGGAAAAAGAAAAAAATACTTCTGCTAAATTCAGTGAAGCACATTATAAACGATACAAGAGAATGGCTGCACTGAAGCATTGCTTCCCATAGCTGCTTTAGAATATAAGCCCAAAGCTAGGCTCAGCACCAACAAGCAGAGATCTACAAAGGTCTACTATTGCTGGAGGAGGTATAGAAAACTTTGTTCTACCCAAGAACTGCCACAGACATGTGATAGAGTTTGGCTGCCATGGAGAGGAGGGGAAGTATATGCTCACAGGGCTTGCTTAAGACTAACGCTGGACAAGAGAGAATTTCTTTACCCCTACCATAAGCCTAGCACTAAATTAAAGTAATCGCAGTCTACCCCTGGAAGACGGCCAAGAGCATGGAGAAAGACCCCATTCTGTGGCCAGGCATTAAGGACAATTCAAAGCTGAGGGAGGAGTAGGAACACAGAAAAAAACCTATGCAGCTCAGGCTTCACTCTAAGCACGAGATACGACCCATCACTGGAGAAATTTGTAGCCTGTGGTGTTAACGTTAACAAGAAAACCCCAACTCAGCTCAACTTTGACTAATAGCCTAACACACACTAACAGTATGACAGAAGAGTATGTCCATTACCAAGTATAAAGATGATTACCTCAGTCTCTGTTCCATCACAATGTCCAGCGTTTAATCAAAAATCAAGAGAGAAAAAAACCAACCTATTATCAAGAGAGAAGGTAATCAGCAGAGCCAGACTTAGAGACGACCCAGATGTTGGGTTTATCAGTCAGGGGCTTTAAAATAACCATGATCAATATCTTAAAGTTACACAGCATACATGGACAAATGAGGAATTTCAGAGGAGGTGGAAACTAAAAATAGATTCAAGAAGAAATTATAGAAATTTCAAAGAATATGACATCAAAGGTCCACAGGCTCATCAGCAGACCGAACAGAACTGAGGAAAGAATCAGTGACTTTGAAGATGAGTCAGTAAAAATTATCCAAGGTGAAACACCTAGAGGACAAAAAAGAATAAAAGGAAATCAGAGCACAGCTTCCAAGACTGATAGATTGATCTGACTATCGAGAGATACTGAGATTGAGAGAGAGAAAGGAGACAGACAGACACTGACTGGAACTTTTAAAGGAATTGGCTTATGTGATTGTGGAAGCCTGTTAAGTCTAAAATCTTCAGATTAGGTTGGCAGGCTGGAGACCCATGGAAGAGTTACACCTTGAGTCCAAAGGCAAAATCTGCTGGAAGAATTCCTTCTGCTTCAGGGAGGTCAGTCTTTGTTCCATTAAGGCCTTCAACTGACTAGATGAGGCACACTCATATTATGGAGGGTAATCTGCTTTACTCAAAGTCTACCAATTTAAATTTTAATCTCATTCCCCCCCGCTGAAAAAAAAACACAAACCCAAAACCATTTTCATAGAGACATCCAGAAAAATGTTTGACAAAATATCTTAGGCACTGTGGCCCAGCAGTGTTGACACATAAAATTAACCATCGTATGCCCCCTTCTAGTTACTACCC
This sequence comes from Neophocaena asiaeorientalis asiaeorientalis, assembly GCF_003031525.2. NCBI lineage: Eukaryota > Metazoa > Chordata > Mammalia > Artiodactyla > Phocoenidae > Neophocaena > Neophocaena asiaeorientalis. Next base: position 722,990 of record NW_020185332.1, on the reverse strand, counting down.
TCCCCCACCAAAGTGTGATCACTTTTTTACTTTATTTTTATTTGTTTTTTTGTTCTTGGATTTTTTAAAATATTGAAGTACAGTTGATTTACAATGTTGTGTTAATTTCTGCTATACAGCAAAGTGATTCAGTTATATACATTGTTTTTCATATTCTTTTCCATTATGGTTTATCACAGGATATTGAATATAGTTCCCTGTGCTATACAGTAGGACCTTGCTGTTTATCCATTCTGTATGTGATAGTTTGCATCACTTTTTAACTTTATAATAGCCTAGATCAGTTTTGAATTTTATATAGAGGGAATGACATCGTGTGTATTCTTTTGCATCTGGCCTCTTTCACAGGGCCTGTATACATAATCCTAGAATTTTATTGCCTAGTTAGTTAACCAGCCCTTCGCGGAGTGGCCTATAGGGTTGAGGTGTGAGAGGGTATAAGCCCCTCTCCACCATGTTGTCTGGGGCTGCCCTGGTTGGCACACCTACACTCTCTAATACAGATGGGCTAGTTTAGTTGGAGTCTGGAAGTTGGTAAGCTACACCTTTGGCCCCCTTGCCTTCCTCATTCAGGCCCATTCTCCTTTCCTTTCTTATTACTCTTTGTAACGCCTCCCATCTCCTGCTGTCCGTGGTTTGACTGTATAGAGACCCCTGATGCCGGTTCTTATCTTTTCCTCACATTCTCCCCCTCTCCCCTCACCTACCCGGTTGAAGCTCCTCAACCCGAATACACCCTCAGCCTTATTCTGCACCTCCTCAGCTGGCCGTCACATTGACAGACTTCCTTAGAGACATCTAGACAAACTCACCACCCTACTCCCCATATACTTTTTTTTACGGGTATGGAAACCAAGGACCAGAAAAGGAGGTAACTCCCAAGATATCTCAGATGGGAATGCTATAGGGTGTAGATCAAAGGGTTGCAGCCTTAGTCTCTGGGTGCTGTTCCCTCTTAGCTTGGGTCTTTCTGCCTTTCCTTCCCTCTTTCTTCCCTGCCCTCTTGCCAAATGCCACAGGGAAGGGAGAACTTCACAACTCCTGGGCTCTCTGGTGAGGAGACCCGCCTGCACTGGGACCCATTCTCTCCTTCCAGCACAGTGATGTGTTGTCATCCCCTGCTCTTGCCTCTGTGCTTCCTCCCGGTGGAGGTGGGGCCTGCCACCTGTAGCAGCCTTGCTCAGGTTGGTGACAGACAGCTGGCTGGTGTTTGGCATGCATTTGTGGCCCATTTCTGTTTTGTGTGTGGCAGTTTGAAGACCCCATTCCTTGGTCTGGACATCGCCTGTCTCCCCCTTCAGTCATTCCTTTAGGTCAGCTTCCCGTTGCAGTGACCATCAGAGTTGGAGGTGGCGGTGTGGCACCTTGAAAGGAGCTCTATTTCAGGAGTCGGGAGACCTGCCACCAATAAGCTGTGTGACTTTGTCCTTTCTGGACCTCCGTTTCCTCACTTGTAAAATAGGTTGGATAGGGTGGTCTTTAAGGTCCCTCTCTGTGCTGCATTTTATACTGCTCCTTGATTTGAGCCATTGAGCCACGAATGAAAGATTCCTGCTGTGGTAGTGTAATTAGGCTGAGCAGATGGGTGAGATGAGAGAGAGGGAAGGAGAAGTTCTTGCCCAGGATCATCCTTTCCCTACCCGTTTCATTGTGCCTTCCTGGTGTTTTCAGAACACAAATGACAACCTGTGTTTTTCTCCAAGTTCCTTGTTTTTCCTCTGCGTTCCCATTTCAAGCCTATAATCTTGTATCTGGATGAACTTGTGTTTACTGTAAGACAGCCCTGGTGCAGAATTCATGTTACAGCATGTCGTTTCCTTTCTGCTGTGGGGAATGTGATGGGGGTTGGAGCCATCACAGCTGGTCCCTGGAGAGGGCTGTGTGTGTCAGAGATGTATTGTGCTGGGCTCCAGTTTCTTTTCTCAATCCCTAGTTCTGATTTTGCTGATTTCAGTTAAAACCAAAGATTGTGAAGGAGGCCAGTTCTTGTCCTCTGAGTGTTGGAGATTTGTGGTGTGGTTGAGGGGTGAGGGGCCACTCTCTTCCTGTTTCCTTTGCTTGAAGCATTTCACCTTGGGAGGGCACAAGTGAGCCTTGTTGAACACCATTCACTCCCTGGGTGAGAGGAAGCAGTACTGAATACCCATACCTCATTGATTGATTTCTTTTTAATGAGTCATGAAAGTCATTTTGATGCCAGAATTTTCCTTTCACCTTCAGATAAAATCTTTTGTCTTTCATTCCCTGAAAAATTTTTAGGGGATTTTAATAATTATTAAATTACAGGAAAGACAGTAATTTTTGAATCCTGCTGTTGCTGCTGTGGCTTCTCCTCATCTTCCAACCCACTCCCACCTGCCTTAACATTTGTGTAGAAATGTGTCAAAATTCCAGGGTTTCGTCCCATTCGTTTTTTATTTTGATCCTCTCCTGGTGAAGTAAGCATCTTGTTACCCCATTTTACAGAAGAGAAAACAGATGTCGAGTTAAATGACTTGTTCATGGTCACACAGCTAGTTGTCTTCCAATTTGGGATAAGAATCCGGAATTCCTGATTACTAATGACTTGTTAATTTGGCAACTCTGTCCCCCCACCCCCCCATTAGGAAAGTCTTGCCACCATAAGTGTCTCTTCTCTCCCTGGCTCCACCCTCTGAAAGCACAAATTAGAAGCCAGTTCCTTAGCTGACGGGGTAGGCGGTTGGACCATGGAGCATAGGAGAGGGGTGGGGAGGAAGGTGGCACAAAGCCCAGACTTAGGGTTTTTTTCCCCCGAAGGTGGGAGAATTCCTTATTTCTGCAGAGTCAGGAAAATGAGCAGAGTCAGCATCCCTCCCACCTTCCCACCATCCTAACCCCCCACCACCCCCAAATGGGTGTGGTTTCTTGTGGCCAGTGTTACTTGCAAGGTAGTTCAGATTGATGTACAGGGGAGACAGGATTGCATCTGGGGCAAAGGACTCTTCCTGTAGGTACACCATTTTCATGTCTGATTGAGCCCTGGTGTGTTACGTGCTCCACGCTAGGATCTTACCCATGTTTGCAAGTTGCCTCCCTTGGACGTATTGAACTTTTTGAAGAGGTAATATAGCATCATGATTAAGGTTAGAGATTCTCTCTGCCCAGGTTTGAATCCTGGCTCTGCCACTTAGATGTGCGACCTTGGACAAGTTACTTCACCTGTCTGTGTTTGAGTTTGCTATGTGTTGTAATCGTAAGGTTGTGGGTTAAATGCATTAATACACGTAAAACACCTTAAAAAGTACAGTGTTGTAAGGAGAGTGATTGTCCTTTCATCTAGCCCTCCTTCCCTCTCGCCCTCGTACACATTCAGTGTGATGTGTGATGTGTGTGTGTGTGAGTGTGTGTGTGTGTGTGTGTGTGTGTGTGTGTGTGTGTGTGTTCTTGACAGCAGCTTTTTCGAATCTGCATTTCCAGTCAGACTGCTGAGCCCTCCAGGCAGCTGTAACCTCCTCCAAGTTTTAGCTGTAAGGTCTGTCTGTATTTGACTTGTGTTTCTAAACGTTGTCATCAATGGGCTCCTTTGTGGAGAGACCTTAGAGAAGGGAAACCAGAGGGTGTGCACTGTGCACTCCCAGCCACACTGGTTCCAGTCCCCACACCTGAGGGACTGTGGGTAGCAGGGAGACTGAGTTCAACCTTTTAGCAGGATGAGAATATTGACCAGCTGTCTTAGTCTGCTCAGACTACATAACAAAATGCCATAGACCGGGTGGCTTAAACAACAGAAATTAATTTTCTCATAGCTCTGGAGGCTTGAAGTCCAAGATGAGGACTGGTTGGGTTGCCAGCATGGTTGGGTTTTGGTGAGGCCTCTCTTCCTGGCTTGCAGGCAGCTGCCTTCTTGCTGTGTCCTCACATGGCCTTTCCTTGGAGTGTGTAGGGGAAGGCCACCTCTCTTATAAGGCTATCAATCCTATCTGATTAGGACTCTACCCATATGACCTTATTTAACCTTAATTACCTTCTAAAAATCCTATCTCTAAACGTAGTTACATTGGAGGTTAGGGATTCAACTTACAAATTTTGGGGGGGACCAGGCACCAGGCTTCTTCCTCCAAGAGTTACCCAAGTGAGGAAGGTTGGGAAAGTCAGCCTTGTGTCCTCTTTGGCCCCATGTACTGTGTTATTTGTAAGGCGCTATTGGATCCTCCCATACCCTGGGGAGGCATTGGGTCTCCATCTCCTTGCCTTCTTAAGGTTTGGAGTGTGAATGACGAGTGGAAGATTATGCTTGCTCCTACCCCCAAGCTCAGAAATGGTGTGTATATTGAGGGAAGGGGGTCACCAACATTCTGATGTGTAATGATTGCCTGTCTTGTCACCTGTGTTGTTTGTTTAGACTAGGGACAAAAGTCAAATGAAACACGGTGGAATCTCTCTTTACCACCCTTCTCTTAACAAGCTCCCAGGAATAATGAACACCTCAGTTCTTTATGTAAAACACACTGGTAGGCTGCTGTCTGCCATACCCACTCACTCCAGCGGCCACTGGTTGAATTATGTGCTTACCAAGAGCTGGTTTGTTCCGAAAGTCATTTGTACAGTTGTAGCTGGTACTGTAATTAAGTAATGTATGTATTTAAATATCAGAGAAACTGATGAAATACGACTGCAAACGAAGTGGTTTTCTTTCTTTTTTTTTCCCCCACCTATGAATACTAGTTAAAAGCTGTGGAAATACTCAGTGAGTCCAGGTCACTAAAAAAATTACTGTCAGGAACTTCCCTGGTGGCGCAGTGGTTAAGAATCCACCTGCCAGTGCAGGGGACATGGGCTCGATCCCTGGTCCAGGACGATCCCACATGCCGCGGAGCAGCTATGCCCGTGCGCCACAACTACTGAGCCTGCACTCTAGAGCTCCTGAGCCACAACTGCTAAGCCCGCGTGCCACAACTACTGAAGCCCGTGCGCCTAGAGCCCGTGCTCCGCAGCGAGAGAAGCCACCGCAATGAGAAGCCTGTGCACTGCAATGAAGGGTAGCCCCCTCTCGCTGCAACTAGAGAAAGCCCACACACAGCAACAAAGACCCAACACAGCCACAAATAAATAAATAAGAAATGGTAATTTAAAAAAATACTGTTAAATTAGGTGAGCATTAAAATTGGGGGAAGTCATCAAACTCTTAAAGTTTTATTCTGAGATTACTCTGTCTACATTTTTATGCTAAAGAATCAGTATTTGGAAATTATAGACATTGTATTGTCTTCTGGTTTGTGTAAGAAAGATGATGTGGGGCTCTTAAAGAGAGGGTCTCGCCTTGTGTTAGCAGGTGGGTGAATGAATGCACTTTCATATGTTTTGCAAAAATAAAAATTTAGGTGTATCCTTTTTGCTCTATTTTGATTGACGTTGTTCCTGATCTGATCACAATGGAAGGGAGGGTTTCTACTGTGATTCAGTTTAGAGCCTGTTTTGATAATGTGCTTTGGTTTCATCTTAGTGGTTTTAGGAAATAGATTTTATTTTGTATATGGTGTTGTTTAAAACCAACACTAGTGGGTCTTTTGATACTGGGGTTTTAAAAACAAATTAAGGTGGCTCACTCTGGATTTTAGTAGATTCTGCAGTTTGTCTCGTAGGCTCATAGCATACTGAGAGAGAACTAATTCCCCTATTTTACAAATGAGGAGAGCAGGCCTTGAGAGGGGAAGTGTGTCTGTGGTGAGATGTGTGGGGTGGCGGAGTGCAGGGGGTAGAGCCACAGCAGATGGGACCTTCCCCCAAGCTTCCTCGATCAGTTCTCTCTCTGGCCCCAGAGCTGGAGCTCTCCACAGCAAGGGTGCTCCTCTGGGTGGACTTCTCTGATGACAGTGTTGACCTGTGCTTCCTACTTTGGGACAGGACCAACCTGGAGGCCTTGCAAAAGAAGCTGGAGGAGCTGGAGCTCGATGAACAGCAGCGGAAGCGCCTTGAGGCCTTCCTTACCCAGAAGCAGAAGGTGGGAGAACTGAAGGATGACGACTTTGAGAAGATCAGTGAGCTGGGTGCTGGCAATGGAGGTGTGGTGTTCAAGGTCTCCCACAAGCCATCCGGTCTGGTTATGGCCAGAAAGGTGAGGCCACTTTAAAAAAAAAAAAAAAAAGACTGACTCAAGCTTGCCTTGGTGAACAGGTAATTGGATTACCTTTTAGAAGACCTGGGGGCCTGGAGACAAGGGTGGAAAGAAGACTGACTTTTCATTCAGTACCCTTTTGTGCTGTTTGAATTTTGAACTCATGTTATCTATTAGATTATAGATAAACACACTCATGATGTGTTAGGGTATTTATCCTGCTGCCCAGACTGGAAAATAACAGCAAGTGACCATTTGTTAGTTTTCTCTGTGCTCTGGAAAGAAATCTGAGATGCTCGTTTGCCATTTATCAAGAGCAGAAGCTGCTTTCATTTACCCAGCCCCAGGGACACAGAAAAAACACTGATTTCATGTTGTTTCTGTGAGTTCCACCCCTGCCAGTAGTTCCCCTTCATCTCCCTGCAGTATGACATCTTGGCTCCCCAACATGGCATGCGGTCTTTGAGCTGGACTTCCCTTCCTGGTGTCCTCCTCTTTCTGGACAGCGAGGTTGGACTCTTGCGTGTTTCACAGCACACCATGTTCATTTCTGTCCACATATTTTTGCTCATGCTACTCCTTCCATCTTTTCAAACACTGCCCATCTTCAAGGCCCACCTCCCATCTAGCCTTCACTAGCTGCTCCCACCCGCGTTGCTTCCATGTCCTCTGACACTCATTGTCCATGGCTCTTTATAGAAGCTTAGCCTTATCTGGTAACCATTTCATGTATCTGTCACCTGTCTCCCCAGCTGAAACAAGGGACAACATTGGGGGTGGGGTGGTGGGGAACATAAGGTGGCCCCTAAGGCCTTGGCTAAATCTCAGTCACATCAGACCCCTAAGTCAAGGGTAAATCTCTAGGGCAGCTTAGATTGGCAGACCCAGTTCCTCATACCTTTCTGGTCCTACAACCCTTGAGTATCAACCAAGTCCTTATGGCCACTTTCCCCATATCTCGCAGTTGCACAGGTCCTTTTGTTCTTGGGAGGGGTGAACCCCCTCTTCCTCAGTCTTGGCTCCCAGGAGTAGAGGCACAGCTGGCCACTTCTCCAGTGCCAACACCTGCCTTGGTATGTTGGCACTCAGTGCTCTGGTTGGGCAGAAACTTGTTTGTTAAAACTTGCCTGTTTCCTCTCTTCCTACCTTTAAGAGTTTAAGCATTTAAGAAAGCTCCTATCCATCCATCCACCCATCCATCATCCATCCATATATTTTTTTTTTTTTTGTGGTACGCGGGCCTCTCACTGTTGTGGCCTCTCCCGTTGCGGAGCACAGGCTCCGGACGCGCAGGCTCAGCGGCCATGGCCCACGGGCCCAGCTGCTCCGCGGCATGTGGGATCTTCCCGGACCGGGGCACGAACCCGTGTCCCCTGCATCGGCAGGCGGACTCTCAACCACTGCGCCACCAGGGAAGCCCCCATCCATATATTTTTAAAGCTTCTCTTCCTTCTACCTTTCTTTTCCCAGCTAATTCACCTGGAGATCAAACCTGCAATCCGGAACCAGATCATACGGGAGCTGCAGGTTCTACATGAGTGCAACTCCCCTTACATTGTGGGCTTCTACGGTGCATTCTACAGTGATGGCGAGATCAGTATCTGCATGGAGCACATGGTATGTGGCAACCTGTCAGCCTCTGAAGCAGCGGCCTGGGAAGTGGGTGGCTCTGGTCTAATCTTTGGTCTGAGATGTGACCGGCTGCTTCCTTGTCCCTGGATCCAGATCACTGTCTTGGGCATGTGGGAAGCCTGGCTGTAGAAGTTGGAATAGCCAAGCAGATGACAGGCCTCCTTCCTAGGTCCCTGTCTCTTCAAAGAGAGGTGGCAGCAATCAGGTGTCCCTGGTGGTTGTACCAAGAGCACATCTCCCAGTTTTCTTGACCCCAAGATTTTGATGTGGGTAAAATCTGGTTAATATAGTTTAAATCCATTTATTACATGCCATGCTGTGTGCTAGGTACATGTTCTGGGGTTATGAAGATAAGTGAAACAGTCCCTGTTTTCAGAGAGTTTATAACCAGCTTTAAGAGCAGGGATAGCAAAACTATTACTGATAAGCTAGTATTTATTGGGTGTGTATCATATCAAGCACTACCCTAAGCAAATTAATATTTTATTACATTTTTATAACACCTTATTGAGTTGGGTACATTATCTACATTTTAAAAATGAGGAAACTGAGGCTCAGAGAAATGCAATAACTTACCCAAGGTCATACACAATTCCATAAGTGGAATTGGTAGAATTTAAACCAAGGCTGTCTGACCCCAGTGTACTTTGTTGAATCTTCCGGATAGTGACTGGGGCTCTGTTTCCATCCTTGATGGCCAGAATTTCAAAGAGAGAGGCTGGCTTCATGGTTGCTAATGCTTTTCTGTCCCCAATAGGCAGCATGGCACAGGGGACTTTGGAATCTGAGATGTTTATTCATATCCCCCTTCTCCACAAAAATCCAAGTGGACACCTTGTCTTGTTTGCCATTGTGTCTCCAAAGCCACAGCAGGTGCTCAGTAATTATTTGTTTGCAGATTGTCACCTTCTTGTCATGACCTTGGGCAGGTTTCTTTATCTTCCTGATTCTCAGTTTCCTCATCTATAAAATGGCCATTATTATACCTGCCTCGTTGTAGTGAGGATTGATTAAAATAAGAGTTGTAAGTCTTCCAGCACACTGTGTGACTCAGAGCATGCCTTCTGCAAACTTTAGCTTTTGCTTTATTCTCACTGGGGCTGACAGTTCAGAGACAAGGGCTGACATGATTGAGTCTACATGCTTCGTGGTTGCTCTGCTTTCAGTCCAGCCTAGTGTCCCTCAGCAACTTCTCCACTTCCTTCCTGACTCTCTAGACCTGCCCTCACGTCTGGAATGAGAGCCCCAGGGCCTGGTCTTAATGAACTCCAGGGGAGGTTTGTCCCTTGCTGGTGCCCCCATTATTTTGAACATCTCTTCGTTTCAATGATCAAGAAGTGCCATACACAGTGTTGCAGTCATGTGCTGACTTTTGTGGCGCCATATGGAACGTAGATTCTGAAAGTGTCTTCTGTGCGTCTGAAGGTCACCGAGAAAGCTCTCGTTCCTTCTTGCTTCAAGGAGAGTGAAGCAGTCTCTGTGGGAAGCATGTGAATGTTTCTGGCTTGGTCCTAGCCCTGGCCTGGGGTGCTGATTATTTTCCACTCGGGTTTTAACCTCCCTTTGGTGGGGCGGGGGGAGGGGCCTGCTCCTTATCCTTTGGGTTTCTTGTGCTCTTTGTGCTGATGATGGTTGGTTTTCCAGCTTTAGCCCAAGAGTTGGATGAAGATGTGTAAATGGCACTGGAGGTCCTTGAAAATTAGAAGGGGAAGAGGGTGGAGGTGATGGTGGTCAACCAGTGATAAAACGAGAGAGGCCAGAGTAGCCATTTTTCCTCTTCGGTCTTGCCAAAATAACGGAAGATGGGTGGTGGCATGGCTGGACATAATAGTAACTAGCTTTTCCATCTTCTACCACTTGTTGGGTCCTTTCCATGTTATGTGACTTCTTAATCACATCAGCCCTGTCATATGACATGGGTTGACCCCCACCCCCACCCCAAGCTGGTAGATGGAGAGAACAAGGCCTTGAGAGGTTTAGTAAGTAGTCTAAGTTGTATAACCAGTAAGTGTCAGAGCTGAGCTCTAACCAGTGTCTCTAACCAGGTCCGCTTTCTTTAAATTTCATAGTCTCTCCATTACATAATGTAAGTCATATACTCTCTCAAGATTTTCTCATTTCTGCAGAGAAATGTTTGGACCGGATGTTCTCTAGGGACCCCTCCCCATGCTAACATTCTGTGTTTCTATGGTTTTTGGCACTTGTAGCCAGTCACTTGATTACATTAGTTAATCAACATGGGTTCAGCTTCACAAACACTTATTTTAGTGCCTATTAGGGCAAAGTGCCACATGAGATGCCGAGCGGATGAAACCATTGAGAGCAGGGTCTCTGCCCCCAGAGCTGTTCACAGGCCGCATGTCTGTGTTCTAGGGCCTTCTCAAGTGAGGAGTATCAGTGTGTCCACTGTGAGGGCTTCTGAGCACAAGGTATGCGTCACCTCATGTCTGCTGTCTTCTGAACCATCAGAAATTCTTTCTTAAGTAACCTCCAAGTTCTGTTCCTCTCCCTTTAATAGAGGAACCAGGAGGCTATCTGTAGGTTTGAGCATGGCTGAACTCCAGGGTGCTTGCTTCAGAGGTTAAGATCAGGCCCTAAACGTTGATAGTCAGTGCCCTATTCATTTATTTAGATCCTGCTGGAACCTCTTTTATTGGCCTTTTGTGGCCTCTTGCCATGTGGAGTTCAGTCTTTCTGTCTGTGTTAAATTGACCTTTGCGGTACGCAGGCCTCTCACTGTTGCGTTGCGGAGCACAGGCTCCGGACGCACAGGCTCAGCAGCCATGGCTCACGGGCCCAGCCGCTCCGTGGCATGTGGAATCTTCCCGGACCGGGGCACAACCCCGTGTCCCCTGCATTGGCAGCCAGACTCTCAACCACTGCGCCACCAGGGAAGCCCTGGAATCCTTTCTTCACTCTGTATTCATAGACCTTGATCACAACCTCATGCTCCTTGCCCTTGTCCAGCCTTTCCCTCCTGGAGGAGGAGATGACACAGGATGTCACAAGGGCTGGTTTCCCATTCTCTTGGCCCATTTCTAGTACCTGCAGGTCAGTTGTTTTCCCCCATGGATTTGGCTCTCTGGGGATATTGAGATCCTCCCACGTAAGTCCCTGAAGCAGAAGATATCTCTGGAATTACCCTGGGAGGCCTGAGTGTGGAAAACTGGCTGTCAGAGACTGGGAGGGTCAAAACCTTTCTGAGGGCCAAGCAGAGTGTAGGGCACCTATTAGGTGATATGTGTTGAATGACTGGATAAGGGAAGCAGGATGGGAGAGTGCATGGTCAGAGCTCAAGAGAGAGTTAGGGCTCAAGAGAGAGTTAGGGTCTTCTGTTCCTGGGTATACACAGGCTCAGAGGGCAGCTGGAACTGTCTGCTAACCCTAGTGGAGAGGCTCAGAGTTGCCAGGGACGGGACCCTGTAAGGAAGCAGTTGTGGCCTGAAGTTCAAGTAGCCATGCTCCAGAGTAGCTTTCTACTCTAGGCTGGGCCCTCTCACCCCTCCTTGGTCCCTGAGCAAGCCCTCCTGCAGGAGAACTCCTGCGCTGGCTGCTTGTGATAGGAAATTCTCTGACCACTGGCTGCCACTTCTCTTTAGGGATTTCTGCTTTGTCTCAGCTTCCACATTTCAAAGGTGTTGTCATATAGAGCTCTGTTCATTAGCCGTATCCCAGCTTCTAAGATTCTTTGGTTCTCTCCGTGTCACAGTCTTTGCATGATGTTCCTTGTCATTGGCATTTTCCCCCAACATTTTACTATGAAAAATTTCAGAAGTACAGAAAGTTGAAGGAATTGTGTAATGTACACTCTAAAGCCACCACCTAGATTCTACCATTAACATTTTGCCATATTTGCTTTACCACGTACTGTCTACTTACGCACTGCTCAGATTGTTTTTTGGATGCAGTTTAAAGTAAATTTGTCATCAACGTGTATGGAGCCCCATCTTCTTAATGCACCTGGCTGGGGGCTGACCTTTTCTAGGCATAAGGTGTGTTTGCACTGCCCAGTCTGAGTTTTGAGACCCAAGGGGTACATGGATGCTGCCTGATCAGAACAGGAATGTTCTTGTCTTTGGGGAAGTAGATTCCTACTCAGGTGGTAGCTGAGCAACCAGAGAACTGGGGACTCAGGGTTGATGTTTCTCATGCAGGAGTAAAAGCTTTTGAGCTCTTTTTTTCCATAAAGCATTTGTCTCTTCTGTAGAAAACCTTCACAGAAGCACCACTGAATTAGTTAATAATTGGCTTCTAAAAATAAGCACAGTTTCAGCAGCTTTAGTCAGCAAAGGCAGGTCCTTGGCAACAGTGCAGTGGAATGGAAAGGTTGTGAGGTGAGTCACAGGCAACACTGGCTGATCCTGATGTGGTTCATGCTTCTTAAATCCTGCTAATCCCGTTGTTCTCTCTGTAACTCTGCTTGTAGCACAGAGGAGGTTAAAGGGTGGAGAGCCAGCGTTTCCTCCTTTTTGACAGAAATGTTTACCACAACCCCCAGGGAAAGTGTAAACCAAGACAGTTAGCTGGGCCGCCCTGTCCTGGCTGTGGAACCTGAGAACCACAGGCTAGCTCTTCTGCCTCGTTTGCATCTGATTTGGACAGAATTGCTCTGTTACCTAGTTTTAAGTGTATAGTCCTCCCTGATAATTAGGCAAAGTCGTTGAAACAAAGAGTCTGAAACCAGATTCAACTGAAAGCAAAACAGAAATGGCTGGAAACTTTCTGCACTGGAGTCCCTGTTCCTGTCAGTAAGGGAAATTGAGAGGCGCTGTGGCATTTCTAGGAGCCTGCTGACTTGGGTGTGGTTACCTGGGCTGTGGCGCTGTCCTGATTTGGCCAACAGGGGCCTGTGTCATTGTGGAGGCGAGCCAGGCTCAAAGGATGACTCAAACCCCAGCCTGGCTCACTGCCTGGGTTAGGGCTCTTCCAAGGGCTCTTGGAAAATGTGTGTTTACAGAGGAGTTCTGTTTGACTCTAGATTTATAATTCCATGCTCATATCCGTGTGGAGATTATGGCCCATTTGAATTTTAGGTTGAAGTTTGAAATCCTCTCCTGTGCTCCTTGGTTGTCCGTTAGGGAGTTTATTATGATGAGAAGTTTAACGTATTCAGGGGTATTAGTGTGCATTTGAGTATACACCTGTACTGTTTTCTTTTTCTATCAGCATCCACGATCCAGAGTTGATCTGTGATAGAAAGTCATTGGTCCAAACTATCCTTTTTATAAGCATAGAACTTTTAAGTTGATAATCTATTTTTAGCATTGTTTTAGGTAACATTTCCTGAGAGCTCTGTATCCCTGAACGAGTCTTACCTATTTTCTCACCTCCTTTAGGTAGTGTTGTAGCTATCTAATAATGCCTTTGTACAAAATGGGCGCTCAGTAAGTATCTGTTAATTGATTTATAGATTTAATTCTCCACTTTCATAAATGAGGTCAGTAATTTTAAAAGGTAAGACATTTATTTATTGTAGAAAATGTATAAGCCATAGAAAAGCACAAAGAAGAAACTATCGCACAACAAAGACCCCTGATAATCTTACTATCTAGACTGGAACATTTTGGTAACATTTTTGACATTCTGGTTTTGTGTGAGTATATGCACACTTTTTTATTTTTATAAAAATGGGATTATTCTCTGTCCTTCTTTTCTTTATTATAGTATGCATTGTTCTGTGACCTTATATTGCATGGCTGCATCTTAAAGGCTGGGTGGTTTTGAAGGCAGGATGTCAGTGGGAACACCTCTCTGCTTCTCTGACCCAGATCTCGCCCACCTCCAAAGCTCAGCTTCCGTGTGTCACTCTTGTCGTGAGCCCTTCCCTTGGCCGCTTTGTCCAGGAGCCGCTTCCTCCTCTGGGCACCTGTAGCAGTGTGTGTTCTCTTCATTCAACTGTTTGTTCCCTGCCTTGTTCAGAGGAGGATTTAAGGTGCCTTGCCTCTTTATGAATATGTTCTGTCTCCCCAGGCAGAGGGTATTTTTTCCTGTACTTACAGTTTTTCCCATTCCTAGTCCCTCATGTATCCCTCTGCCTTACACAGAGGTGATTAAGAGATGATGGTTGACGATGGTAGCTGCCCAGTGTAGACAGTGTACTTTAGAAAATCAATCTGAGTTTGTAGGAATTATCTCTACTTCTAGGGTAATTTTATATTGTGACTGATAATTGGCTACACCCGAAGCCATAGAGGCAGGAACATATTTCTGTCTCAACACGTGAGGGTTCCTTGAGTGAGCATTTTTTCAAGATCTCAGGTTACAATGTAGCCTCCACGGATGGGAAGGCCCTTGTATGCGAGCCCTACAGAAGCCAGCTTCACTCCACATGTGTATCCCCTCTTGCATACTCCCTTTCCACCGCCTCTGTCCTGGGTCCTGCTCATGTCATCTCCGCCTGATCAGCTGCTTGCTAATTGCCCTGTCTCTTTCTCGCAGCTGCTACGGTTTGGGTACCTTTCCTTCTGCCTCCGTAAAGTCAGGTCTTAGTTCCTTGGTGGGGCTCCATGATCTGGCTACAGATGGCCATATCCAGCCTGGCCCATCCCTGCATTTCTTCGTACGCCTACAGTGAATGAACCGCATGTCACCCCAGGAGTACTAAGCAAGTTAATGCTTCTCTGCTTTTGATCTTGTTGAGATACCCTGTTCTTGGGAATTCCCTGGCGCTCCACGGGTTAGGAGCGTGCTTCCGCTCTGTTCTGTTGTCCCCTTGCCCCTCTCCTTTTCCAGGTATGGAGATCATGCTCATTCTTTGAGTAAGATTTCAGCTCAAATGCTATCTTCTAAGTGAAGGCAGAATTCTCCCTTCTTCTGTGTGTGTAGCACTTTTACTATACATGTATTCTGTTTTGTTATATTTTATTAAGTCGTATGTTTCTCCTACTAGTTTGTAAATTTATTGAGGACAAGAGCTAGGTCTTTTTTGTATCTTTATTCCCCACAGAACCTAACACAATGCATGGCATTTTGTAGGATTTGTGGAATGAATGATTGCTTTCTATGATATTTTTCTTTGGATTTTATTAAATATAATTTGTTAGGATAATGCCAAATGGAAGTTGTGACTTACACAATGGTGACAAACTGGCAAACATTTATTGAGCACTTACTATGGGCTAGACATTGTTCTAAGGGCTTTATATATATATGAGCTTGTTTAATACTTATAATAGCCCTATGATATCATAATATCCACTTATAATTATTATCATCCACATTTTACAAGTGGAGTAACTTGTTCAATGTCCACTAGATAGTAAGAGCTGGGATGCAAACTTAGACAGTTTGCCACTAGAGCCTGCACTCCTAACTGCTACTCTATTCTGTCAGTTCAGTAGAATTAGTAATTTGACCACTGAATTAGTAATTTTTGACCACTAAATTAGTAATTTATTTAATGATTATTCATAGGATTTGAGTTATTAGTTGTTTGGCAGCTCCCACAATGTTTTGCATTCATGTCTTACTTGATATCTGGAACAAACCGAAGGGTGCCCTTCTAGGAAGATTTTGTCATGTGTGAGATTTACTTTCCTGCTGAAGTTTAAGACTTGAAAGGATAGTTAGAAACATTGTCGCTAAATGGGCTGGTATTCTTGTTCTTAGGATGGGGGTTCCTTGGATCAAGTCCTGAAGAAAGCTGGAAGAATTCCTGAACAAATATTAGGAAAAGTTAGCATTGCTGTGAGTATATTGAGAAGTTTTTCTTCCAGGTTCCCTCACTGATAAGTTGAGTTGGTAGGAAAAGGACAAGGAGGAAGGTAGGAAGTCAACAAAGGGAAGGTTTGTAAGAAAAGTTAAGTTTTTCACCAGAATTTTCTCTATCTAGATTCTAGGTACAATATCTCCCCCCCCCACCCCCAGCTCTTTCTCGCTAAAACTAGCAAAGTAGATTTCTGTATATTAAAGTCTGTCTTGAAAATAGGACAGGGTATCCAAAAGAATTCCCATTTGTGGCATCAGAAAGCCTCTTTTTTAGATTGCAGATTTGGAAATAAATGAATTCAAGCAAAGTGGGGTTTTTTTTACAGTTGTCTAAACTTGCAATAATCAATTTTGCTTAAAAATCATACTCTATATACCACGTAAAAAGATGGTTTCTTGATAAAACAGGTTAAAAAATCAAAAGAGAGAAGAAAAATAAGGGAAGAAGGCAAATTTGTGATGTTAGATGAAATATTTCCTAGATCATTTTAAAATAGAAAGGTTGAGTATTTTCTAAACACCGCTATTTCAGTTTCCATCTTTGTACATTTCCTTTCCGCTAGGTAATAAAAGGCCTGACATACCTGAGGGAGAAGCACAAGATTATGCACAGAGGTAAGAATTTATTTGCTAGTTGTTACGTTTTGGATTTTTGCTGAAGTCTAAAAGTTGTTGCAGCCTCTTTTGTGTTTTGTTTTGGTATCAGAGCCATTTGCTAGTATTTTTGATTTTTACTACCACTCTTTGACTATTTAGTTTGATATCTGGAGCAGCAAGAACCATCCTCTTTTTAGTATGTGGTATACCTGTTACCTGGAGCTATGACAGACATAGTCACCCAGTATGCACAGACCAGATGCCCAGCTAATACTTAGTTACCCAACCCCCAGTGTCCCAGGCTGCCCACTGGACTAGACTGTGTGTAGGCCCAAAGCCATGACTAACTGGATATGAGTTTGACTCTAAAAAAAACTCTGGGTTCTTTTAATAAAGGTACACATACACTTATCATATAACCATACCACTCTTAGATATTTATTCAAGATAAATGAAAACATATGTCCATACAGACTCGTATACACATGCTTAAAGCAGCTATATTCATAGTAGAAATAACTAAAATGTTCTTCAACAGGCAAAGAGATAAACAAATTACAGTATATCCATACAAGAGAGTATTATTCAGCAATAAAAATAACAGGCTATTGACACATGTAGTTTTGATGAATATCAAAAACACTTCTGCTGGATGAAAGAAGCCTGACCCAAAATAGTACAAACTGTTTCTATGTATATAAAATTATAGAGAAAACAACACAGATCTATAGGGGCAGAAAGTAGATCAGTGGTTACCTGAGGGTTTAGGGAGAGATTAACATCAATGAGGCATGACGGGACTTTCTGGGGTGATGAAATGTTATATCTAGATTGTGGTGGTAGATACGTGGGTATATGCATTTATCAAAAGTCAAACTTTCCGCTGAAGTGGTTGCATTTTACAGTATATAAGTTATACCTCAATAAAGTTTATTTTTTTTTTAAAGATGAAGAAGCCAAAGGAAAGACAGATGGAAAAACACAGTGCTCTCGGCCATGTCCCTTTAGCTACAGTGTGCTAATAGTGACAGGTCTAGGGAGGGATGGTGGAGGAAGAGAGGAGTGGACTGGTGAAATTGACTGGCCAGCTTATGAGCCACTATATATTAGGTAATACATTCTAAATTTTAGAATAGGTATTGTTTTCTTAATTAAATTTTTAAACTTGTAAAATATACATAACATAAAATTTATCATTTTAACCATTTAAAAATGTACAGTTCAAGTAAAATTTAAAAAAAAATAAAATATACAGTTCAGTGGCATTAAGTACATTCACATTGTTATGCAACCACAACCACCATCAGTATTCTTAAGATGTCAGTTTTGCTTTATTTGATCTGTAGATTCAAAACCATCCCACTGAAAATCCCAGTAGCCTTTGTAGAGTTGACAAATTTTGTCTAAAATTTATAGGGAAATGCAAAGAACCTAGAATAGACCAAACAACTTTAAAAAGGAAAAACGAAGTTGGGGGACTTAGACTACCTGACTTCAAGGTTTATTAGAAAGCTACAGTAATCAATAGAGTGTTGCATTGGTGTGAAGCTAAGCATAATAGATCAAATAGAACATAATGAAGAGTTCAGAAACAGACACATACATAAAGAGTCAATTGAGTTTTGGCAAAGATTCCAAAGTAGTTCAATAGGCGAAGAAGAATCTATTCAACAAATGGTGCTGAACAATTGGATATCCATATGCACAAAAATGAACCTCTACCATTACCTCACTCTATATACAAAAATTAACTCTCAGTGGATCGACTTCTAAAACTTCTAAAAGAAAACATAGGAGACTATCTTAGTGACTGTGTTTTAGCAAAGAGTTTTAAAATGGGACATAAAAAGCACAAACTATAGGACTTCCCTGGTGGCGCAGCGGTTAAGAATCCGCCTGCCAGTGCAGGGGACACGGGTTTGAGCCCTGGTCCTGGAAGGTCCCACATGCTGGGGAGCAACTAAGCCCGTGCGCCACAACTACTGAGCCTGCGCTCTGGAGCCGGTGCTCCGCAACAAGAGAAGCCACCGCAATGAAAAGTAGCCCCCACTTGCCGCAACTAGAAAAAGCCCGCCTGCAGCAACAAAGACCCAATACAGCCAAAAATAAATAAAAATAAAATAAATTAATTAAAAAAAAAACCAATGAAGTTTTAAAAAAAAGCACAAACTATAAAGGAAAAACCAATAAATTGAGCTTCATCTAAATTAATAACATTTGCTTTTCCAAAGACACTGTGACAAAAATGAAAAGGCAAGCCATGGACTAAGAGAAAATATAGGCAAAACATATATCCATCAAAGGACTTTATCTAGAATATATAAAGACCTCTGACAACCTAATAATAAAAAGATAAACAATGCAATTTTAAAAAAATGGGTAAAAATATATATGCTGTCTACAAGAGACCCACTTCAGACCAAGGGACACATACAGACAGAAAGTGAGGGGATGGAAAAAGATATTCCATGCAAATGGAAATCAAAAGAAAACTGGAGAACAGTATGGAGGTTCCTTAAAAAACTAAAAATAGAATTACCATATGACCCAGCAATCCTACTACTGGGCATACACCCTGAGAAAACCATAATTCAAAAAGATACATGCACCCCAATGTTCACTGCAGCACTATTTACAATAGCCAGGTCATGGAAGCAACCTCAGTGTCCATGGACAGAGGAATGGATGAAGAAGATGTGGTACATATATATAATGGAATAATACTCAGCCATAAAAGGAACAAAATTGGGTCATTTGTAGAGATGTGGATGGATCTAGAGACTGTCATACAGAGTGAAGTAAGTCAGAAAGAGAAAAACAAATATCGTATATTAACGCATATATGTGGAACCTAGAAAAATGGTACAGATGAACTAGTTTGCAGGGCAGAAATAGGGACACAGATGTAGAGACACAGAAATAGAGACACCAAGGGGGGAAAGTGGCGGGGGTGGTGGTGGTGTGATGAATTGGGAGATTGGGATTGACATGTATACACTAATAAAATAGATAACAAATAAGAGCCTGCTGTATAAAAAATAAATAAAATAAAATTCAAAAAAAAAAAAAGACAAGAAATAACAAATGTTGGAGAGGATGTTGAGAAAAGGGAACCCTTGTGAAGTGTTGGTGGGAATGGAAATTGGTGTAGTCACTATGGAAAAGAGTATAGCATTTCCTCAGAAAATTAAGAGTGGAAGTACCATATGGCCCAGCAATCCCACTTCTGGTATTGGGGTATATCCCACTTCTGAAGAAAAGGAAAACACTAATTTGAAAAGATATATGCACCCCTATGCTCACGGCAGCACTATTTACAATAGCCAAGATAGGGAAACAGCCCATTGTCCAATGACAGATGACTGGATAAAGAAACTGTGGTACAGATATACAATGGAATATTATTCAGCCAAATAAAAAATGAAATCTTGCCATGTGATAACATGAAAGGACCTTGAGGGCATTATGCTAAGTGAAATAACTCAGACAGAGAAAGACAAATACTGCATGATCTCCCTTACATGTGGAATCTTTTTCTTTTTTTGCATTACACGGGCCTCTCACCTGTTGTGGCCTCTCCCGTTGCGGAGCACAGGCTCCGGACGTGCAGGCCCAGCGGCCATGGCTCATGGGCCCAGCCACTCCGCGGCATGTGGGATCTTCCTGGACCGGGGCATGAACCTGTGTCCCCTGCGTCGGCAGGCGGACTCTCAACCACTGCGCCACTAGGGAAGCCCCATGTGGAATCTTTTAAAAAAGAAAAATCCCAGCTCATAGAATAGACTGGCGGATGCCAGAGGCAGGAGGTGTTTGCGGTGAAATGCCTGAAGGTGAAAAGGTACAAACTTTCAGCTATAAATAAGTCATGAGATGTCAGAAACAGCATGCTGACCATAGATAATAATACTATATCGAATACGTTAAAGTTGATAAGAGAGTCGACCTTAAAAATTCTCATGAAAGAAAAAAAAGTACTTATATGTGGTGACAGATCTCATTTAGACTTATTGTGGTGATTATTTCACAATATATACAAATAACGAATCCTTATGTTGTACAGCTCAAACTACCATAATGTTATATGTCAGCAATAGCTGAAGGAAAAATAAACTATGATATCCTTGGAACAATAAAGTATCAGAACTAGTTGTGACTTCTGAAAACAAACGGGTAAAAGATTTGAACAGACACTTTACTAAAAAAGATACGCGAATGGCAAATAAGCACATGAGAAGGTATTCAACATCATTAGGGAAATGTAAGTTAAAGCCACAATGAGTTACTGCTACACACCCACTAGAATGTCTGTAGAGAGTAACTCTGTTATTGAGGACGTGGAACCACAGGAGCTCTCAGTCACTGCTGATAGGAATGTGAAACGGTGCCGTTGTGCCGGAAAATAGCTTATCAGTTTCATAAACTGTTAAGCATGTATCTATGATACATTCAACCATTTCACTCCTAGGATTTTCCCTAAAGAAAAGAAGAAAGCAGAGGTCCAATCAGGCCCTTGTACCTGAATGTTCATAGTAGTTTTATTCGTAATCGCCGAAAACTAGACACAACCCAAATGTCCATCAACAGTTGAATGCATAAACAAATTGTGGTATATCCATACAATAGTATACTGCTTAGCAATAAAAAGAATAAACCGTTGATAACTTGCAGCAGTATGGATGAATCTTAAAAGAGTGATGCTGCATGAAAGAGACAAAGAGCTGTCACATACTGTGTGAATCTATTTACATAATTCTAGAAATTGCAGACTAATCTGTAATGACAAAATACATATCAGTGGTTGCCTGGAGAATGAAGGAAGGGGAGGAAGGGAAGAATTGCAAAGGAGCATGAGGAAACTTTGGGGGGTGATAGATATGTTTATAATCTTGATTGTGGGCATGGTCATATATGTACTCATCAGGTGATACACTTTAAGTATATGGAGTTTATTGTATGAAAATTATACACCAATAAAGCTGTAAAAAAGCAAGAAGCAAAAAAAAAAAAAAGAAGTCAAGTTGTTGAAAATCAGTGATAAAGAGAGATTCTTAAACACAGCCAGGGAAGGGAACAGTCTCTTGGAAAACAATCTGGTAGTTTCTTTTAAAATTAAACCGTACAACCCACCAACTCCATTTCTCAGTATCGACCTAAGAAAAATGAAAACATTTGTCCGCACGAAGACTTGTGCACAGATGTCATAAGCATCTTTATCCATGATGGCCTCAAACTAGAAACAACCAAAATATTTCACCAGCTGAGCAAGTAAACAAACTTTAATATATTCCAACAGCGGAATACAGCTCAACAATAAAAATGAACAAATTGTTGATACACACAACTTGGACAAATCTCAAAAACATTATGCTGAGTGAAAGAAGCCTTATAGAAAATAGTCCACACTGCATGATTCTACTAGAACTGTCAGATTTAATCCATAGTAACACGGTAATAAAGTAGATCAGTGGTTGCCTGGGGATCTGAGGGGCTGGAGTGAGGGTGAACTTCAAAGCGGCATGACAGAACACTCTGGAGTAATCAAAACATTACATTTTGATTTGGTGGTGGGTTCACAGGTGTATACGTTTTTTCAAAATGCATCAAACTATACACTTAAAATGCAAAACTGTAGAAAGCCTTCTGCTTTCTAACTACACTGGCTACATTTTGTCTTCTTTCCACTGACAATTAAGAAAGTGTCAGTAGGAGGTATGGTATGGCTTGAGGCGGGGAGCAGTTTTCCAGCAGTTTATGGACCTTAATCTGTGTTTTTTTAAAGACCTCTGTGTTTTATGTTAGAATATTTTAGTGTGTCAATTTCTAGGAAATAGGAGTAGCTGAGAGGAGAGGAGGAATCAACATTTCTTGAGCATGGGGCTGTGTTCTGGGGCTGCGAATAATATGTGTAATCTCACTTAGAGGGACCCATGAGGTCAGTGTTGTAGAAGGATCTGGTGGAGTAAAGGTGTTCCGTTCCATTCCATCTATAAAATGGAATCCTCTTGCCTGCTCCTAGGTTGCTGTGAGGATTAATGAAATTATACATATGGAAAACATCTGGCAAGGTGTTTTGCATATAGAAGGGCCTAACAAATGCAAATTGCCCTTCTTATTCCTTTATATAAATTGTGAGGAAACTGAGATCCAGTGAGATTGAATTCCTTTTTTGAGCTGCACCTTTGCTCCTATTATTGCCTTTCCTGGCAATGCTGATTTTCTAATCCCCACCCCACCCCCTCACACTCATAACTTTGTTAGACTAAGTCTGCTCATCCTTTTTTTTTTTTTAATATATCAGTATATCATGTCTATGTTTTTTTAATTGAAGTATAGTCGATTTGCAATGTTGTGTTAATTTCTGCTACACAACAAAGTGATTCAGTTATACGTATATATGCATTCATTTTTTTCATATTCTTTTCCATTATGGTTTATCACAGGATATTGAATGTAGTTCCCTGTGCTATACAGTAGGACTTTGTTGTTTATCCATTCTATATGCTAATCCTTTTTTAAGTATTATGGCACGGAGGCTTGGGAGTCAGCCAGTTAAAGTTGAAATCCTAACTCCCTTACAGATAGGGTGTATAAACTCTCTGAGTTATTTATTCATCTGTAAAATGAGGATAATTCATGCCAGAGAGCGATAATTGCAAATTATATACTTATATAGTCGTGAAAATTAGTCAAAGTCATTAATGAATGATAGCTAATTGTAATAATGTTACTGTTTAGCTCAAACATCTCTTCTTACAAGAAGCTTTCCCATGAACCAGCCCCTTCCCTAAGTGGATTGAGTGTTCTGCCTCTGTATTCCTTTGACACAGTGTCCATCCCTTTCTTGTAAAAAATAATGATCATTGTTTACTGAGGACCTGTTATGTGCCAAGTGCTGTATTAGGTGCTTTATGCAGCTTATCTCACTTATTATTCCAAACAACCTTCTGAAATAGGTGTTTTTCCTGTTTTATAGATGTAGAAACCAAAGCTCAGAGAGTTTATATGTCTCTCTCACTAGTCTGTGAATTTTTTCAAATCAGGGAACACGTCGAATTCATCTTTGTATCCCTAGTCCCCAACGTGATAGCAGACTAGCTCCTCCTGAAAGGTCTGTTAAATGGGTGGGTGTGTGACCGACTTGTGCCAGAACACACAGGAATCAACCGTGAAGCTGGGCTAAGAACCCACGTCTTCTGCTTTTAACCCAGTCATGAATCTAGTCCTGGTTTTTTCTCTACCATGTGCCTAGTATGTGCCATGCTCTGCATTGCTGACGGAGGGCTCACTTTATTTTCGTTGCAAAGAGAGGAAGGTTTCAGCTCATTCCTGGAATAACCAGCTTGCTTTCCCCTTCCGCCTGGTGCTGCTGCTCCCACTCTCCCAGGAATTTCTTTTCTGGCTCCACCAGTTATTGCTGTTTGGCATGCAGAGCTGCTTTGTGAGCCAGACGGGTCTCTGGACAGATGTCTTGGTGGAGGGTTCACTCCCTGCCCAGCCGAGAAGGGGGAGTCGCTAGAAGGACTTCTGCTCCAGTGAGCAGTGTGTGTGCAGGCAGCCCTGGCCTGGCCGCTCAGCTTTTCAGCCTCCTGCTGTTTGTGGGTCTTCTCCAGAAAGAATCCTGAAAGAATTCACTGGAAGGCCCTGGCCTGGAAATGGTACTCTTACACAACTCGGTTCCTTAGCCAGAAGCACAATGAGTGAACGATTCCTGGAAGATGAGTTAGGGTGAGAATGAGAGAGAGAGACTCTCTGCCTCTGTCTTTAGGCTTTCTCACTGCCAGTAAGTTCCTCCTCTGCTCTAAATATATTCTTTCCTGATGAAATTAAAACTCCATTTCTTCTCATTCTGTCCTGGAGGAAAAAAGGGGAAGAATAAAGAGGCTTTTTCTCTGCCTCATGTTTTTTTAAAATTCTTTACTTGTTGATACTGACTTGGTGGGGATAGCTCAGTGATTATTTCAGTTAGTTTTTGCTGTGTAATAAACCATACCAACACTTAGTAGTTTTAAAACAACAACAGCTTATTACCTTGTACAGTTCTGTGGGATGGCAGGGCCTTCTTCTCCATGTTTTCAGTCATCCTCTGGGAGGCTAAACCCTTGGCTTCTTCCCATGACGGTCTTAGGGTTTCAGTAGCAAGTATTGGTAACCCCAGTACTCAAGCACCATTTAAGCATGTGCTTGTGTCCGGTTTTTTTGTAATGTCTTACTGGCTAAAGCAAGTCACGTGGCCAAGCCAAGATTCAGAAAGTAGAGGGATGCACTTTATCTCTTGTTGGGAGGAGCTACAAAATATTGTGGCCAGTTTTTTCACTCTGTCACAATGATAGAAGTTCAGGGTTCTAATGCTGACTGTGCTACTTACTGTGTAACCTTGGGTGAGTAATTTAACTTCTCCAAACCTCAGAAAAGTGGAGAAAATAGAGCCTACTTAAAGGTTGTGAGGATTGAGATAACGCCTGCAAAGCACTTAGAATAGTGCTTGACACATGTTAGCTGCTGCTTAGCAGATGAATGAGTAGGTTTTTATGACTGCCAACAACAGAAACCAGCCTAACTTGGTTTAGGCTTCTCAAAACATATTCACTGGAAGGAGCCTGGAAAAGTATAGAGAAGCCTTTGAAAAGCTGAACCCCCAGACTGTGTTGGGATAGGGACCAGGGAGGGCTCCTCTGGTTTGGGTGGCTGGGTCACTCAGGCAGAAAAGCAGCTGCCCGAGTCCACGGCTCCCGCAGGGATGCTGCTACTGGGCCAGCG
>NW_020185332.1:666700-698206 GCF_003031525.2 Neophocaena asiaeorientalis asiaeorientalis | reverse complement strand
GGGGGGGGGGGGGGGGGCGGCTGCAGGCTGAGTCACCTCCCACAGGGGGCCACCATGACTGCCCCTAAGCGTACGCTCCCACGACAGTCATGCAAGTATCAAGCGACCATCCCTTCCTACTGAGTGTGGGTACGGGTTGGCAAATCCGTGGGCAAAGGTGACAGGATTTTAAATTATTAGGTTGAAAGTGATGTCTAGGTGTGCCCTGTTCTAAGTAAAACTAATGTACAAAAGTAACTTTTAGCACAAGTTCCCTAGGGGCACTTCTTTGCTTTTTCAAAACATTCACTAGAGGAATTTTCAAATCCAATTTCTCACAGACTCTTCAAGAAGGCAAGCAAATTATATCAGTTTGATTCAAACTTTTTTTTTAGGGGGTGGGAATATGTCAGTGATACAAAATTAGGCATACCTGCACTTACAGATTACTTTTTAAGTGAGAGGAAGTACAATAATGGTATTTGGGGGGTGAGCAACTGTTTTCAGGTACCGTTTAGGTCCTGTTTTTCCAGCTAGGTAGTAGCCTCTTGAAAGTTTTTCAGTTTCCTTTCTCCGACCAGGTGAGCGTGTCCTGGTGCTAGTGAGCTGCACTGCTGTGAGTGTGCCTGTGGCTGCCTTTCCTATGTTTCTGATGTGTCCATGCTGTACGGGAACCCGGAGATCAGGAGGTTCTCACTCTGGTTCCTGAAGTGCTTGGTCTCTGCCATCGCGGAACAGGACTTCTTGGGCAGGACCAGTAGAGGCAGTATTCCCCGTGTCTGAAGTTGTGGCCAGCTATTCTGGATTTCATCCATGGTGAAGCGGTCCACTGTGATCTGCCTTGGTGTCGTGCGGACATTGTATTCTGTTTCCTCCGGGTGTACAAAGGGAGCAGCCGTCTGTGCGGCTCAGCCTGGTGTGCGTGGCTTATGGGCTGTTGGTCGGGAGGTGGGGATTAGATCTGTGGTCCCTCTGGGAGTGTACGTTTTTTCTGAAATCTCTGGGTGACATTCTGGTGGATAGTCGTGGGTAGGTACACACACATGTTCCTCTGTGTTTACTTGCCCTTCTCGTAGACATTTCCCCCATCAAAGAAAAGTTAATTTGTATTGTAAAATATTCACTGAATACCTACCAAGTGCAAGGTACTGGGTGAATCACTGCAGAGGGCATAAAGATGGCTCATAAATGACTTGTGTCCTCTGGGGGCTTAGAGTCTAACAGGGGAAAAGAGACATATCTGTAAGTGATTCTAACGCGTGCGTGGTGGAGCACAGCCAGTGTCATTGTTTTGTGCATGAATCGCCATGCTGCCAACTGTCAAAAAGAATCTGATGTGATATAATTAGTCAGGATTCTTTGGCTGTGTCAGGCACCTAACTCAATATTACTTAATCAAAAGAGGGAGTGCATTGGCTTGAGTTACCAGGAGGTCCAAAGGCAGGGATGAATATGGGGTTGAAATGATAGCCTCAGGACTCTGGTCACCTCTTGGCTTTACTCCTCCTTACGTGGGCTTCCTTTTCAGTCAGATTCTCTCCACTGGGGGCAGCACGGACCTCACTAGCCCGATACTTCTAGTCCTTAGTGCTCCGTATCCCAGAGAAAGCTCCGCCCAGCCTCCTCAGCATCTAGGTCAGCGCTTGAATCACTCGTTGGCTCTGCTTGGAGACCCCGCCCAGTCCTGGACCATTTGTTGTGTCCAGGGGACTAGAGTAGTGTGGTGGGCCATCCTGAGTTACGAAACCACCTCTGGGGCAGGATTGATGGGGTCCCTTCATTGGCACCCTAGCAGGAACACTTGCTATTGTGGAGGAGCATATCCCAAATGAAAAAGAGGAGTTCTATAACTAGACGATGGGAGGAACAGATTCTGAAAGCAAGCAAATTACGGTGAAAAAAGTTGTCCCACTATAGATAATATTAAGCATTGGGTCAGAAAGACAGAAAACTGCTAACACAGGATCAAAACAATAATTAAGCGTTTAAGGCAGGGGTGGGCAAAATGGGCAGCGCACAGCCTGCTGGCTATTTTTGTATGGCCTGCAAGCTAAGATTTGTTTTTCAGAATTTTGTGACACATGATAATTATGTGAAATTCAAATTTCGGTGTCCATCAAGACGTTTTATTGGAACACAGCCAGGCTTATTTTAAGTGTTGTCTGAGGCTGCTTTTGTGCTGTAATGGCAGAGTTGAATAGTTGCTTGTGAAAGAGATTGTGTGGCCCTCAAAGCCTTAAAATATTTTCTCTCTGGTCCTTTTACAGAAGAAGCTTCCTGACCACTGAGTTAAGGGGAAGAAGAATCCCCCAACTGAGAAAGCTTTAGAATTTAAGCACAAAAGTCAGCTGTGAGTTGATTAACTTGAGGTGCTTCATGAAATCGGTGTATGACATGGGTAGGAGAGAGGGTATTTCCCCGATCCTGGAGCTCTGGGAGGGCTTAGCTCCAAAGGTTTCTGTGTAGTCTTTCCACTCACTGTGGCAGGAGGTCAGAGGTCTAGTTCAACCAAAGCTGACCTAAGTAGTTAGGCTATGAGTTAAGGTGTGTATGGGGGGGCTCAGATGCAGCTGTGCTTCATGCCATTTAAAGCAGTGATTTGCATTGCCAGCCCACCATGCTTCTTAGCCCCCTGTCATTATCAAGATCTTGTTTTGGGACTTCCCTCGTGGTCCAGTGGGTAAGACTCCATGCTCCCAATGCAGGGGACCCGGGTTTGATCCCCGGTCAGGGAACTAGATCCCGCATGCATGCTGCAACTAACAGTTTGCATTGCCGCAACTAACAGTCCTCATGCCCCAACTAAGAAGCCTGCATGTTGCAACTAAGAAGTCCACATGCCACAATTAAGAGTCCACGTGCCGCAACTAAAAAAGATTCCCTCATGCCGCAACTAAAAGATCCCAGGTGGCGCAACTAAGACTTCGGTGCAGCCAAAATAAATAAATAAACAAACAAACAAAAAATCTTGTTTTGATTAAGACCCTGAAGAAGCATTATGTGATTTAGATCAATGCAGAGTTCATACAACTTAGCTGGTGAATAATTTCTGCCTTGGAGTTGCTGGCAGATGAAGAGCAGTAAATGCTGAGAACAGTGTTAAATTAAGTCTCAGCTTATTTTTCTCTAACTTTTGTCAGATGAAGCGGTGTGTAATCTCCCTGATCTTTATGCCCAGCACTGAATTAGTGGCCTGGGCTGTAGTGTACCGAGAAAGCTGGCCTGAGGGGACGCCCAGCCAGACTGTGATTGGAGCAAGCTGCGATGGTTCTCTGCAGAGCTAGAGTCGTTTGTACCTTGGGACCTTTCGGCTCCGAGGACCCTCCAAAAGAGTTCCTAATTGCCCGGGATGAAGAGTTTTGTGAAAACAGGGAGCTCTCAGGTCAGGATGAGATTTAAGCCCTCTGCAGAGACTATGAGAGTGTTTTTGGATCCTAGGCCTGGGGACAGCTGGGAGTCTCCGAGGCACTTCGAGGGATCCCAGCAACAGCCTCCAGAGGAACAGGGTCCTCACAACAGTCAGGATTTCAACCTCTAAAGTCTTCCTCTCCCTTCATTCAGACTTGCCATTGGCGCCGATAGGCAAGATTTGAAGTGGCCCAAGTTTGTTTTTGTTTTGTTGTTTTACAAGCTGTTGGTGGCAGACGCGCATGTAATGAGTTTCTGAGTGGCTGCTTCAGTGACCCTTGCAAGGCACTGTCCTCCCTGCCAGAGCTTTCCTGGCATCCTGCCAGCCAGGCTTCCCTGAGGAGAGTCAGGGTGGCCCCTGAGGCTGCGCACAGGGCTCTGTCCTGAGCACAGTCCCTGTCCGTGTGTGGCAGGGGAGTGTCATCTGAGCCTCAACCCATAGGTTGCCCGTGGTGTCCAGCGGGTGGCCTTGGCTACACGTCTGCTTCCTTTGCCCGCCACTCTCATCCCCCAGCCATGTGTTGACAGCCTCAAGGGGGCAGTGAATTTACAGGGAGAACAGATTTCTTTGGACTCTGTCTAGACTGCCCCACCTTACAGATGGAGAGAAACAGAGTGGCTGATTGATAGCTGGAATCCAGTATGTGGTCTCTGGTTAGAAATGTGAGTCACGGGGCTTCCCTGGTGGCACAGTGGTTGAGAGTCCGCCTGCCGATGCAGGGGACACGGGTTCGTGCCCCGGTCCGGGAAGATCCCATGTGCCGCGGAGCGGCTGGGCCCGTGAGCCATGGCCGCTGAGCCTGCACTTTCGGAGCCTGTGCTCCACAACGGGAGAGGCCACAACAGTGAGAGGCCCGCGTACTGCAAAAAAAAAAAAATGTGAGTCATGTTCTCTAGAATTACCTCAGTGCTAGACCCACAGCGATGGATTATGCCTCCAGACAAGTTTGTTTCTTAGCATCTCAAGTGAGGCAGATGGGACGCTGGAGGAGGGAAAGCGCTTCCTCAGATCCCTTTCGGGAAGCATCGTGGAGGAGGTGGTATTTGGGCTGAGCTCTGAAGCATAGGGAGAAGTTACGCAAGTGACAGTGTCAGTGAAAGGAATTCCAGGTAGAGGGAAACACATGAGTCATGATGACACACAGGCAGGGAAACATAGATATATGTCCTTGCAGGAAATAGCAGGTCGTTCGGGGTGTTTAGAACAAAGGATTCCTGGTGGTAATTGGTGGGAGTTAAGTGAGAATTAGTTGAAGCGATTGAGGAGGATCTTCCCCGCCATGCGCAGGGACTGGATTTTAGCCTGGACAGTGGGGAGCTGAGGGGCACTCCTGCACAGGGAAGGGAGGCGGGAGGCAAGCTGTCCTTGGAGGAGGAGGCCTCTGGCTGCTGCAGCTAAGGTGAGGCGAGAGGGGAGAGAGGTCAGTTAGGTGGCTGTTGACATGGTTCCGGAAGAAAGAATGTGGGTCTGAGTCAGGGTTAGTCACCGAGTGGAGGGTGAAGAGGACACAGGTTGGGAGAGATTATCCTGCAAAGCCCCTGAGACCAGAGGCCAGGTGCTGGTATGGATGGATGGGGAAGGCAAGGGAACGAAGCCGCAAGGTTTGCCCCATGGCCCTCCCCAAGGCGGGTGGTGGAAGGGACCCAAGGCCTAAGGCTGTGCCTCTTCACTCTAGGAAAGACCTGCTACTCTAGGCTGAGAGGTGATCCCGGCAGAGCTGTGTCCTGTTCCTTCTCACATCACAAAGCCTCATTTCTAAGGGAAACTCGGGGCTGGGGGTACTGCCGCTCTCCCCAGTTACAGATAACTTCCTGAGGAGGACTGTGGGCCCAGGAGAGCTGGTTTGACTTGGAAGTCTGGTGACCTGGTGACCAAAGAAGGGGCAGATTTTGTTAACCACTGCCCTAGCAAGGTGGAGCCCAGCTCACCATGCCCAACGCTACAGAGTGACAACGTAGTCTATTGGAGCGTCTCAGCTTGAGGGTGGGAACCAGCATTAGGCTTAACAGCACCGGGTTAATTAGAAACAAACATGGTGGGATTTGCTTTTTCCATTTGGAAACAACATGTTTCAAAATTTATTGTTGGAGGTGCCTGCCGCCTTGTGAAGTGTATGCGGTGCTGTCATTGGCTGGTAGTGGCAGGCAGTGAGTCCTCAGAAAGCTGCTACCCACCAAGTGGCCTCAGAGCCACTACTTCCCTTTCCCTTTAGCGTCCTGGCTGCAGACAGAAGCTCATGGAAGGTTCCCTCAGGCTCGGCCATTGGCTCCCTGAGTGATCCTGTCAGAGTCCCTCATCACTTCTGAGCCTTACCTTCATTCATTTAGTGGTAATCTTGCTTCCTTCTCCATCTCCTGGAACTGTCCTCAGGACCAGATGAAGAGGAAACTCGTGGACCATGTATGTGTAACAGAGTCAAGTTTGTGGCGTTTAAAAGCACATTGAGGGGCTTCCCTGGTGGTGCAGTGGTTGAGAGTCCGCCTGCCGATGCAGGGGACACGGGTTCGTGCCCCAGTCCAGGAAGATCCCACATGCCGCGGAGCGGCTGGGCCCGTGAGCCATGGCCGCTGAGCCTGCGCGTCCGGAGCCTGTGCTCCGCAACGGGAGAGGCCACAACAGTGAGAGGCCCGCGTACCGCAAAAAAACAAACAAACAAAATTTATGAATGAAAATGAATTGACATAAGGTCTGGAATTTGCCTTAAAATATTTGTTCCCTCCCACCCCACGAAGGAAAAACTGAGGGATTTGGTTGAAACAAGACTGGCAATGCGTAGATAATTGTTGAGGCTGATGTTGGGTACATGGTTACACTCTCTCTACTTTTGTGAATGTTTGGATTTTTTAAGAGGAAAAAATGTGACTAAAAGAAGGTGGCAAACCTACTGACATGATAAGTGACATACATGGTAAGAGCTCCAGGGAGAAGGGAGCCTTGTGGGTGTAGAGGGGTCAGGCGAGGCTTCCCGGAGGAGGTGGAAGCCTCTTGGTGAGTATTCTTTGTTACAAGTAACAGAAACCAACTTGAGTCAGTGTAAACAGAACAGAGGACTTCCTTATAAGGATCTGGGGGCCCTTGGGCAGCCCAAGGGCCAGATGTTGCCAGAGCTCAGGAAGGGACGGGGCAGGAATGGAAGACCACTGGGATCCCAGGCCACCTGTCTCCATGTTGGGCCGCCTTGTCCTGCATGCTCTGAAGCTTGGCTTTCTCTGCTTTGTCCAGGGGCAGGAGGAAGGGCTCCCACCCCCACCGCAGCTCCCAGCGAGCATCACGTCCATCCCAGACACAGCCCAGGCCCAAGTCCCTGAGTATTCTAGCAAAACATACCTGGAGCAAATAGTTGGTGGAGCTCCCTTCTGTAGGTGAAGGGAGGTAATTAAGGGGTTACCTTTGAGGTAACCCTTTCTCCCCCCTCCCCTCCAACAAACAAAAAAGACTAGAAGGATGGTAGAATAAATATGAATACAGAAGGCATCTGGATTAGAGACTAGCAAGAGTGAATGATTCAGAAACTATTGGGGAACAGCATGGATCCTCTTGGCACTGACGGGGTGGGGTGGGGGCTTGGGGAGGGCCCACATAGGTAGGAACCCCACCCAGCAGGACCTGATTCTCTCTGTTGCTTGTGTTTTTTCTCAAACAAATGTTAGCTCTTATTTTTCCCCCAAGCTTCAGAGACATTGAACTCTACATTCTGTGTATCTCATATGTAGTTCCTCTTATTTACTGAGCCCTTAGTACCTACCATCAAGTAGGAATTACTGTTCCCACCTGACAGCCAAGGAAACAGGCTTCAGGAGGCTCTGTAATTTGGCCTCCTGCAGGGTCACACAGCTCGTGCTGGTAGAGCTAGGATTCAAATCCAGATCTGCCTAACCCCAAAGTTGGTGCTACCATTTCCACACCACACTGTATACCTACTTAATGTAATTTTTGATGCCAATTGATGGTAAGAATCAGTGGATGTTAGGGTTCTTGGTTGTTGGTGAACACGAATTAGCTCAAACAATAAAAGAGGTTTTTTGTTTTTGTTTTTTGGCTTAGCTCACCAAACCTCAGGAAGAATAAGAATGCAGCTTGGCCTTAGGGAAGATTGTGTCCAAGCACTCAAATGACATTAGCTGCTATACTTCAATTATGGTGTGCAGTCGGTTCTCTATACCTGCATCCTTGGATTCAACCAACCTGCAGATCAAAAATATTTGGGAAAAAATAATTCCAGAAAGTTCCAAAAGGCAAAACTTCATTTACATAGCATTTACATTGTATTTTTAACTATTTACATTGTATTGGGTATTGTAAGTAATCTAGAGATGATTTAAGGCATTCAAGAGGACGTGCACAGGTTATGTGCAAATACTGCATCATTTTATATAAGGAATTTGAGCATCTGCAGATTTCGGCATCCTTTTCCGGGGGTGGGCGGGGGTGGGGGGTGGGGGGGAATGTCCTGAAACCTGCTAATTCTCTCTCATTTGTTTCTCTTCTGATGTTGGCTTTATTCTCTCAGGCCAGCCGTCTCTACCACATGGGAACCACTGCCTCTGGGCTTTAGTCTCATTATCAGGGAGGCAAGATCTCTTCCCAGCTTCTGTTAGAAAATCCTAAGGAAGGGCTCTAATTGGACTAATACTGGTCACATACCCAGACCCGCCAGATCACCATGCCAGGGGATGGGGGAATTGGGAGTGGCCCAGCCTGCGTCAGGGGACGGGGTTCCGATTGTCACGCTCCACCTGGAGCAGCTGGTTGGAGTCAGGGAGGAGCACTTCTCCCAGTTAGTGTATGTGGTGGGGAGGGTCCTTCTCAGTAGGTCACACAGGATGTTCCCGCTCCACTTAGCTTACGTTTGTCCTTACCTGGCAAGAGCGAATGACTTCCTAGGCATTTCCTTTAGGACCTGTCTCAAGCTAAGCTAGGAACGACTGGTGAGTGACCTTGACTTCACGGGTGAACCATGCTGACCCTGACCCAGGCACAAATGGCAATGCCTTACTTTGGTGCAGCTTGGATCACCATAACTATGGTGATATTATTAGAAATTCTCTCCCACTTTCCATTTAAAATTGAACAGATCTCCGACCTACCTCTACCGTTCCTTTTTCCATCTTTTTAAAAAATTTCCTCTCCTCCTGCTGAGCAAAATTAGCTTTCAGCAGGTCAAAGCAGGTTTTTAAGCTAATTTCTCTTTCTTGAAGTACAGATGATAAGCATCCAAGCTAGCCAGTGTTGTTTTTCTGCCCACAGGTGGTTGATTGGCTTTGTGATAGACTGAATATCTGCTTGTCTCCTGAAGTCGCCCACGTAGTCTAGAAAGGGAAGTATACTGCTCTAAGGCATGTTCTTTTAATGGGAAGGTTACTCTGTGGTCTTTGGCAAGTGGCTTCTACTTGAGCCTTAATTTCCATATCTATAATATAGGGCTGCTCTGCCATGCATTAGTATGGGTTCATTAGAAATGAGAGATCAGGGAATCCAGGATCCATAAACTCTTGCCTTTACTGCCCCCTTTTCCCTTTTCTTTTTCTTTTTTTTTTTTTGCGGTACGCGGGCCTCTCCCCGCTGCAGCCCCTCCCGTTGCAGAGCGCAGGCCCAGCGGCCACGGCCCACGGGTCCAGCCGCTCCGCGGCACGTGGGATCCTCCTGGACCGGGGCACGAACCTGTGTCCCCTGCATCGGCAGGCAGACTCCCAACCACTGCGCCACCAGGGAAGCCCCCCTTTTCTTTTTCTCTCTCCCTTCTCTCCCTCTCCCTTTATTGTAACCCCTATACCTTTTGCTGTAGCTATTGTTACTACCTGATTTCAAATTTGTGCTGATGAAAACCAAATCCTGAACTCTTGCAACATCATCTCTTGTTTAATGGTCAGCATTTGTGTGCCTTTTGGGTCAGGGATGAGCACTGCATTTGCAGACAGGGGTACACAAAGGTAGAAAATGAAAGCATTTCAAAACTAATGAATCAGGGACTTCCCTGGTGGCACAGTGGTTAAGAATCTGCCTGCTAACGCAGGGGACACGGGTTCGATCCCTGGTCCGGGAAGATCCCACATGTCTCGGAGCAGCTAAGCCTGTGCACCACAACTACTGAGCCTGTTCTCTAGAGCCCGTGAGCCACAACTACTGAGCCCACATGCCACAACTACTGAAGCCTGTGCACCCTAGAGCCCACGCACCGCAACGAGAGAAGCCACCGCAATGAGAAGCCTGCACACCGCAACACAGACTAGCCCCCACTCGCCACAACTAGAGAAAGCCCACACGCAGCAACAAAGACCCAACACAGCCAAGAATAAAAAATTAAAAAGAAAGAACAAAAAAAACCTACTGAATCTTGGGAGGGAAGCAGAAATTGAAATGCAGTTGCTGGACGTGGTTGCAAAACTCTTGAAAGTGGAGAGATAAAAATAGCTGCTCGTTAGGACCTGGCACACGTGCTCCGAAGGCTCACTGTTTGAACTCACTTGTTAATCAGGAGGTGGGAAACAGCCTCTAGTTCCTGCTGTCAGCACGTCTCTTGCAGTTAAACTTGTCAAGGAGGAGGATAATGAGCTGGAGCTGAGAAGGAAGCGCTTTGCTCACTAAACTGGAGCTCAGAATTATTTTCTCTTACAACCAGATTTTAAGGATTTCAGCCTACCCCAAGTCAGCTCCTATTCCCAGATAAAGCTTGTTTCATTGGTAATGTGAGTGATCCCCCCCCCCGCCTGCTTCCCAACCACAACTTTTTAAAAAATTGAGATACAGTTGACATATAACATTGTATTAGTTTCAGATATAGAACATAATGGTTTGATATACATGTATATTGTGAAGTGATTGGCCACAAGAAGTCTAGTTAACATCCATCACCTTACATAGTTACAATTTTTTTCTTGTGATGAGAACTTTTAAGATATACTCTCTTAGCAACTTTCAAATATACAATACAGTATTGTTAACTGTAGTCACCATGCTGTGCATTGCGTCTCTAGGACTTATTCATCTTATAACTGGAGGTGTGTGCCTTTTGACCGCCTTCACCCACAACTTAGTAATGGCTTTTCTGAAACTTTGGAGTACAACCCACTGTGGTTTGCCATTTGCTCTGTTGTTGAGACCCAGATTAGCTAGCCTCTGGATAAACAATCTATGGCTTCTACTCTGGCCTCTGCCATTACCTTACTTTGTAACTTTGACAGATAACTCCCAGACTCTGGGCCTCAGTGTTTCTCGTCTGTGCGCAGGGGTTAATAATGCTTACTTCACACCATTGTTGTGAGGATTAAAGAAGACAATATATTTAAAAGGCCTGGCATAGTAGGTGCTCAATGAACCAGAGCTGTTGTGGTGTGTTCCGAGGTTGGCTGGCTTCTAATTGGTTGAGTTCTGTCTCCCCTGGTGGTGACAGCCTGGACAGGGACAGGGACCTGTCCTTCTTACTCATAGCTCAGTGCAGGTACTTTATTAGTGTTTATAGAATAAACAAGTGACCCCGCTGAATTCTTTAATCCAAAGAGGAGTAGAAAATGCTTAGAAGTCGGGGCATCTCTGGTGGCTCAGTGGTTAAGAATCCGCCTGCCAGTGCAGAGGACACGGGTTC
This sequence comes from Neophocaena asiaeorientalis asiaeorientalis, assembly GCF_003031525.2. Lineage (NCBI taxonomy): Eukaryota > Metazoa > Chordata > Mammalia > Artiodactyla > Phocoenidae > Neophocaena > Neophocaena asiaeorientalis. Next base: position 687,236 of record NW_020185332.1, on the reverse strand, counting down.
GAGCCCCGGTCCGGGAAGATCCCACATGCCGCGGAGCAACTAAGCCCGTGTGCCACTACTGAGCCTGCGCTCTAGAGCCCGTGAGCCACAACTACTGAAGCCCACGCGCCTAGAGCCCGTGCTCCACAACAAGAGAAGCCACCGCAATGAGAAGCCCGTGCACCGCGACGAAGAGCAGTCCCCACTCGCCCCAACTAGAGAAAGCCCATGCGCAGCAACAAAGACCCAACACAGGAAAAAATAAATAAATAAATTAATTTAAAAAAGAAAGAAAATGCTCAGACGTCAAGTTAATATCATGTGCTCATGGGGGAAATCTCGGGAGGCTTTGAATAGTGGTTATTTCTGGTGTAGAGAATAGCAGAGAAGAAAATACTTTCTTCCACTTAGTTTTTTCATAACACCTCCTTAATCATTTTTGAAGAAGGAGGGTTTATCCATCTTCATTGCTGCAGAGCCGGGGCAGGATCTGGGTCTCAGACCTTAGCATCTTGTAGGTTTCCTAGGGAAGCTTGTCAGCCTGGGAGCTCAGAGAGTGGTGGATGCTTGCTGCGGAATACAGAGTGTCCCACCACACGCTGGGGCTCCTCCCAGCCTCACTCTCCTAGTATTGGAGGGTCAGAAAGAGAACCCAAGGCCGGAAGAGGCCTCAGGGAGTAGAGAGGGCTTGCGCCTGTGATGTGAACAATGTTTGAGGTTGCTGCTAGGGAAGATGTGGCAGGAAAAGCCCGATTAAACCTCCCAGGGCTCCAAAGCATGGCAGTATTCCATGCTGGGAAGGGCACTCAAAAGAACCAGGCGCCTGGATGTAGAGGTGAACGGGTGGGTGGGAAAGGAGGAGGTTTTAGGGGTGGGGACCAGCACAGAGAGGCAGGCGAGCCCCAGCCTGGGGAAGGTGGACACGGAGACGTGCTGCAGCAAGAAGTTGCAGAAGTGAGCAGGACAGCGGGCTTGGAAGGGCAAGCTGAGGGGCCTGGACTGTACTGCCAGGCAGGCTCTGTGCGGGGGGCTGTCCCATGGGAGGAGTGCCGGTCACTGTGCAAGACAGGCTGGGGGAGGAGTTGCTGGGCACCGGAGCAGAGGAAGGAGAGGCAGTGACTGTGGGAAGCAAATGCAGGAGGCTGACAGTTGGAGGAAACAATCTCTCTGGCCTTATCTGACCTCTTTTCTGCCCGTAGAGAAGAGCCCGACTTGGCCGGGGCTGCCGGGAAGGAGCATGTCCTGGCCTGGCTGCTCTGGCCACACGCTCTGGAGTGGAGTGGAGTGCCCAGGTCTCCAAGCAACTTCTTGTCAGGCCTTCAGGGTCACCAGGAGGGGCCCTGTGTGTGCATCTGCCTTCCAGGATGGATGTGGTCCAAGCAGGGAGACCCCCCGTGAGGGTTTCCCTCTGCTCCACTCTGGCCCCCACCCGCATGGATCTCTGCAGCCTCCCCAGGCAGCGAAGTTCCCTGGGGCAGGTGGCGGAAGCAGGAGCCACAGCCAGGGAGGGAGGAGAGTGGCGTTATATAAGTCTGCAAAAAAGGAGGCTGGCTTGCCATGTGACTAGAAATCAGATACAAGGACAGTCACAGAGGCAGTGCAGCCGCTCTGGAGCAGCAGTTGTGGCCTGGAGAGTGGTGTCTGACCAGCAGGGGGGAGTGAGGGAGTGGGTGTCTGGTGCTGTGAACTGCTTGTCTTAGAGGGCAACCCGTGAAAGAATCATTTTTTGTGATCCTGTAACGTGTGTGCTATTTAAATGCCCACAGTTCATTCGATTGATCCTGGTCTCCATCTGGTGAGGCTGCGAGAGCTGGGATTGTTATCACTGCTTTACTGATACACAGACCACAGACTACAGAAGTGAAGGGACTGGCTGAAGGCTGCACGTAGAGCAGGCGGCAGGGCCAGGATTTGAATACAGGTCCCCTGTCTCTGTAGCCAGTGCCACTCTTTTGCTTTATAACAAGGCCTAGCAGGTCATTTCTAAACCGGCCATGGGAACGTTGGAAGGTGAGGGAGCTCAGGGCTTCGTGGTCCAGTTGCAGGAAGGAAAGGCTGGGACGTTCTTCGGTGGAGGGAGGGACTCATGTTGGGGCGCCTCCCTGTGCCCAGCTCTCCCGGCTCCGGCCTGTTACTCAGCCTCACTTTGCACACACTGGCCTCCAGGGTCAGGCATCTGTCCTCTGTTGGAGAAGGGTCTTGGTGCTGTGGAGACGAGGACCAAGGGCTCCTCGGCGGGAAGTGTTTGTCGGGGCCGGTCCTAACCCCAGGCTTGGGAAGAAACAAATGAAAAGTTGTTTCCTGAGCCCCTGAAGTTTATAACCTCCCCGTGTGTTTGAAATAATTTTCCAGGAGGCCGAACGGTTCACCACGTGACTTCCCCCGGGTCAGTGCTCCAGGGCCATCCCTGCACACAGGCCTTCCCTCATCTCCCTGTCGCAGCAGCAGCCTCCTCACTGTCTGGGCTCTTACTAGGTTTTGTTACTGTTTTCTTCATGGACTTGAGACCACCTGATCTGCACATTGGTTTGTTGGTTTGCTTAGTCTGTCTCCTCACACTAAAGCGTAAGCTTTGTGACCGTGGGAACTGGGTTAGTTTGCTGGCTGTTGTGTCCCAGGTACGTGTGTGGTGCCGGCATGTGGCAGGAGCTCAGTGGACACGGGAATGAGTGATGTGGCAGCAGGGAGGGTGGGGAGAGGACAGGTCCAGGCATCACAAGGTCTGAGTTCTGGTTCCTGCTCTATCCAGTTTTTGCTGTGTGACCTCAGTCAAGTTCCTGGATCCCTTTGGGCTGTAGGCTTTTCGTCTCCACCATGAAGGGGAGGAACCAGATGCCCTGTAAGGCTGTTTCTGATGCCTGTGTTCTGAGAGTCTCTACATGAGAGACACGGGAGGTTGCCAAGGGGTTTGGAAAGATCTCGCATCCTGCGCTGTCGTGTCTTGTGACACGTTGAGGGCTGGGTCTTAGAAGACAGCACCCGTGGTGCTGAGTGTGTGCATGTGTACATGGTGAGTTTATCTCCGTTCACTCACAGGCATTTTGGAGCACCTCCTATGTACCAGATACTGTCCTAGCTCTGCAGTTACAGGGGCGAGGCAGATAGCCAGCATCCCTGCCCTGGTGGAGCCTGTGGTGGGTGGAGAGAGGCTAGAGCTGGCTGGGGGCTGTGGTTAGGACCTGACCCAGGCTGGGGTTGATGAGGGGAGGTAGGCAGGTGAAGGACGTACTGGGATATGAGAGGGTGATTTTTTTTTTTTTTTTCAGTTTACGCTTGGAAAGATACTTAAATGGATCTGTTAGAATCTGTTTAAGGATAAATAAACACAGTCATATGAGTATTGAAGGGGAAAATAATAAAATGTTAATAGTGGCTCTGGTAGGTTGGAATTATGGGGGTTTCATTTTTTTCCTCTGGTTCTCCAGATGTCCTATATCGTGTCTGTATTACTTCCGTCAGATTCCCTGGCAGGGTTTACGATTTTGCTCCTGGGTTTGGCCTGCTCTTGAGCCGGCCTCATTGTTTGCTTTGCTGATGTCTGTCCACAAAGCCCTGGGGGCCTTTACCAAGTCTCAGTAAGTGAGAATTCTTGGCTCTGCTCTGCCTGCTTCACGGGGCAGTTGTTTGAATCAGAGGAGATGGTAGAAGAAAAACATTTGGAAATTCACCTCTTGGCAAAGGGAAGAGCCAGTGGACTAATATTGGTGATGGGAGCCAGGGCGGGCCGTGGGGATGGTCCGAGTGCAGGGAAGGGGAATGGGGCTGGTGCTGGGGGCAGTGCCTTCACCCTGAGGAGCAGCTTTCAGGCCTCCCTAGTTCTCTGGCCTTGGTAGCAAGAGACTCTCCCTGACTAACAGGTAGATGGAGTTGAGCAGGCTGTTAGGGATGTGACTTCAGTGAAAGAGAATCAAGAGCTGGCTCCCAGCCCCTGGCACACACATTTATAAAACCCACATGCTCTGTGCATGAGGTCAATAATAGGAGTTCCGCCACCGCAGCAACACACAGCTCTACCCACCACCAGCCCCTCCCATCAGGAAGCTTGCACAGGCCTCTTGGATAGCCTCATCCACCAAAGGGCATACAGAAGAGGCAAGAAGGTCTACAATCCTGCAGCCTGTGGAATGAAAACCACATTCACAGAAAGATAAACAAAAAGAAAATGCGGAGGAATATGTACCGGATGAAGTCACAAGATGGAACCCCAGAGGGACAACTGAATGAAGTGGAGATAGGCAACCTTCCAAGAATTCAGAATAATGATGGTGAAGATGATCTGGGACCTCGGAAAGAAATGGAGGCGGGGATCCAGAAGATGCAAGAAATGATTGGCGAGGACCTGGGGGAATTAAAGAACAAACAGACAGAGATGAACAATGCAGTGACTGGAATGAAAAATACACTGGAGGGAATCAATAGCAGAATAACTGAGTCAGAAAAATGAATGGGTGACCTGGAAGACAGAATGGTGGAATTCACTGCCATGGAACAGAATAAAGAAAAAGGAAAGGAGAGAAGTGAAGACAGCCTAAGAGACGTCTGGGACAACATTAAGCGCACCAACATTTGCATTATAGGGGTCCCAGAAGGAGAAGGGGGGGGGGAATATTTGAAGAGATTATAGTTGAAAATTTCCCTCACATGGGAAAGAAAATAGCCACCCAAGTCCAGGAAGTGCAGAGAGTCCCAGGCAGGATAATCCCAAGGAGAAACACACGGAGACACATAGTAATCAAACGGACAAAAATTTAAGACAAAGAGATTATTGAAAGCAGCGAGGGAAAAGCGACAAATGGCATACAAGGGAACTCACATAAGGTTAACAGCTGATTTCTCAGCAGAAACTCTACAAGCCAGAAGGGAGTGGCACGATATATTTAAATTGAAGAAAGGGAAAAACCTACAGCCATGGTTACTCTACCCAGCAAGGATCTCATTCAGGTTCGACAGAAAAATCAAAAGCTTTACAGACAAGCAAAAGCTAAGAGAATTCAGCACCACCAAATCATCTCTACAGCAAATGCTAAAGGAACTTCTCTACGTGGGAAACACAAGAGAATAAAAGGACCTGCAAAAACAAACTCAAAACAATTAAGAAAGTGGTAACATGAACATACATAATGATAATTACCTTAAATGTGAGTGGATTAAACGCTCCAACGCAGAGACACAGGCTCGCTGAATGGAAACAAACAAAAAAAGACCCATATATATGCTGTCTACAAGAGACCCACTTTAGACCTCGGGACACATACAGACTGAAAGTGAGGGGATGGAAGAAGATATTCCATGCAAATGGAAATCAAAAGAAAGCTAGAGTAGCAATACTCATATCAGATAAAATAGAATCTAAAATAAAGAATGTTACAAGAGACAAGGAAGAACACTACATAATGATCAAGGGATCAATCCAAGAAGAAGATATAACAATTATAAATATATATGCACCCAAGATAGGAGCACCTCAATACATAAGGCAACTGCTAACAGCTCTAAAAGAGGAAATCGACAGTAACACAATAAGAGTGGGGGACTTTAACACCTCACTTACACAAATGGACAGACCATCCAGACAGAAAATTAATAAGGAAACACAAGCTTTAAATGACACAATTGACCAGATAGATTTAAGTGATATTTATAGGACATTCCGCAAAAAAATAAAAAAATAATAGGAGTTCCTGCCTCCATCCCATCCTCCTTTAGTCTTTGGTCTGTAGCCTCAGCAAGCATCCAGGTCTTATTATGTCTTCCTACCTTATGATCCAGCAGCAGATATTGTGTCTTGCCAACAGGGGCAGTTGAAACAACAGAGCTTGAAATCTTGATTATTCATGGTAATTGACTCCTTCCTGTGGGTCATCTGGCCCAGTCTGGATTCTCAAAGAGTGTAAAACACTGGCTTTTTGTCCCGCTTCTACAGCAGCTTCTCATTCCTCTGCTGACAGCCCTTCCTCGAGCCCTGAACGAAGGGCAATAAGGGGCCTTGGTGTCCAGTGCTCCTAAGCCAAGGGCTGGTTCTGTGATGGGGGCTGGGGTGTGTCGTGGCATTCGTGGTCAGGGCTGGTCTGTCTGGGGAGCGCTGACCTTCCCCTTCCCAACCTACCTGTGTCAATTCTCTACTTTTCTGTTTTCTTTTCCCTACAGATGTCAAGCCTTCCAACATCCTAGTGAACTCCCGTGGGGAGATCAAGCTCTGCGACTTTGGGGTCAGCGGGCAGCTCATCGACTCCATGGCTAACTCCTTCGTGGGCACAAGGTCCTACATGTCGGTATGAGCACCTCATTCCATTTTTCCAGCTTCTTATCTGATCAGGAATAGAAGCCAAGTGGGTGCCTTCCCCTACGGAGCCAGACCCTTGTGCTTGGGTGATGGGGGTGGGTGAGAAAGAACGAGGGATGAGGCATTGTGGTCCCCTCCCAGAGGAGATCAAAGTCTGATGGGGAGATGGTCTTGGCCTTTCACAGGCCTTGGAGCATGGTTGGGGCCCTGGGGCCCTGACTCAGTGGAAGAGATAGTAGGATCACAGCTTCAGCTCTCACTGGCACTTGGATGTTTCCCAGAGCTTGGCTTCCATTCTGAAGACATTGAGCTCCAGCTACCCTCAGGACCTCTGCCTGATCGTCTTCAGACCCTCAGACTGACATGCCCAGACATGCCCCCACCCCACATTGCCCCACCATTTCCATTAGCAGTAAATGGCATCACTGTTTCCTTAGTTTTTCAAGGTAGAAACCTGAGCATCAGCCTTTAACCTCTCTTCCCAGCTCCCCATCCTTTTAGCATCTAGCAACCCCCAACTCCTGTGAGTCTATTCAGAATTGTCTCCCCAGTCCAGCCTCTTCTCTCCCTCCTCACTGCATGTCTCCCAGTTACCTGCCCATCTCTCACCACAGCACACCTACCTGGTGTTTCCTGCTTCCAGCCCTGCTGGCTTCCACCACGCCCAGGGGTGACATTGGCATGTTCTCTTGCTTCCCCCATACAACCAGCTCCCTGGGGGGCAGGGATAGGGCCGGAGGTGTCTCTGTTGTCCCAAGCGTCTGGTTTGGCTCCTGGCACGCTGTAGATGTTCAGGGAATTCTTGGCAAGTGAGTGAATGTTTGGTTGACTGAATGAGTGAGTAAATGGCTAACACGCTCGTGAGTACAATTCAGAAAGGGGAAATGTGGCTCTGGGTGAGTGCTGGCCAGGGCAGAGTAGAGGAGCATTAGTTGGAGTGAGTGGGAGGCCTTCGCGGAGGTGGAAGGAGGGGCCGGCACGGGGGCTCAGGGCATCTTAACGCGTTGTGTTTTCTGTACACTCTTCAAGGACTTTCACATCCTGGAGTGGTGACCCTCTTTGATCTATATGGTTGTCCCATGAAGTAAAGATTAGTGTACCCATTTTAGAGACAAGGAAATGTAGACTCAGGGAGGTGAAGTGACCTGCCCACTTCACCTTGCAGAGCCGGCGTTGAAAGCCAGGCTTCCTTGCCGGTCAGTCCCCCTTTGCACTGCAGGCTCTCACTTGCCTCTTAGGTAAGATTTGGCAGCTGCTCCTGACCGCCCTGTGTGGAAGGTCCTGCTCACACCCTCATTCCTTCTTGTCTGTCCCCTGCCCACACTGGCTCCAGCCACTGGTAACATGACTTACCTGGTGCTGACCCACGTCGCCACCCCCTCCATTCCAGTGGCTAAAGGCATGAAGCCCGTCAGCTCTTCAGCTTCTTCCCTAAATGTCTAAAAACTGAGCAGCTAGCACCCTGGGCTACTCAGCTGCCAACTATCAAGTTCAAAATCGATGAACAGGCCCTGGAACTTATATCGATCCAGGGTTTAGTGATTTGGGTTTTTGTGGTTACATGGTCAGTTCCAAAATAGTTCAGTGTTGGAGTTAGTGAAAAATCCTATGGGTGAAATGAATTTGATGTCTAAATAAGTGCACGATGGTCAGAATAAAGATTTTTGTTTTTTGGTAGGGTTCTTGAAATACATGTACTATTTCAATTAATGCTCAGTAAAAATAATTTTTGTATAGCACTATATATAATATTTATATTTATATATTATATATAAGAAATATTTCTTTCTCTTTGACTATTCTCACCAATAACAACTCATATTTGCATAACATTTTGCAACATCTAACATACATTTTCATTTGATTTGACCTTTCCAGTGCCCTAGTTAGTAGAGCAGGTATTTTGTTATGTTGTTACTATCATCATTAGCCCCATTTTGTTATGTTGTTAGTCCCATTTCATTAGCCCCAGGAAACTGAGGCTCAGGATCACCTAGCTTGTAAGTCCCAGACTTGGGACTTGAACCCAGATCCTTTGCCTTTTCTACTCTTCGATGTTGCCCAAGAACAGTGAGTTAGTGGCAAAGCTGGTCTTAGAACTCAGCTTTCCTTACTCTCAAGGCCAGTGTTCTTTCTACCCACTGATACCTCATTCATGACCCATGTTCCAGAAGCTTCATGTTTTTGGACTCAGGACTCAAGATGAGCCTCTCATGCTGGGCTTTGGATAAGCTGTCCTGCACATGCAAGACAGTGACGAGGATGAGCAAAGCTGGAGCCACAGCTGAAGCTTAGCCAGGGCCCAGCTGGGTAGGATGCTGTTAGTTCAGGGCAGGTTATAGGGGAGACAGGAGTTAGGGGTCAGACCCACGGGAGCCAGGTAGGATTTGGTAGATACAGTATGTGAGGGCAGGTGGGAAGCCAAATTAAAGAGGTTAGTGGAGGTCCTGAAACAGGATGTGAGCTCTGGAGAGGAAGGGGCAGAAGAAGATAAAATGCGTCAGTGGACCCAGGGCTGGGACCAAGCAGGGCAGCCCTGCACTCTCTTGCAGTGCAAGCAAGCCTCAAAGGGGCAGGAAGCCCCAGGTATTCATGAGGACTCGCCCATCCCTCTTCTGCGTGGGCCAAGCTAGCTCACAGGTGATAAATGTGTCTGTCTCTCCTGCAGCCAGAAAGACTCCAGGGGACTCATTACTCGGTGCAGTCGGACATCTGGAGCATGGGGCTCTCTCTGGTTGAGATGGCGGTCGGGAGGTATCCCATCCCTCCTCCAGATGCCAAGGAGCTGGAGCTGGTGTTTGGGTGCCAGGTGGAGGGAGATGCGGCTGAGACACCGCCCCGGCCAAGGACTCCCGGAAGGCCCCTCAGCTGTGAGTGGCCTGGTGTGGCCCCAGCTTGGCCTGTGGGTGGTCTTTTGCTGTCAGGGGTTTCTGGAGGGCTGATTCTCTGTCTCTGGACCCAGGCTGGGGCATGGGTCTCCAGGTGTAGGAAATTATTATTACCAACAACTTCCTACCATTTGTTGAGTGCCCACGGTGTTCCTGGTACTGTGCCTAGTATTTTTTATGTATTGTCTAATTTTAAAAATCATGACTTTGTTTTAGGTAGATTTTTTTAAAAACTGAGATAAAATTAACATAACATAAAACGCACATTTTAAAATGTACGGTTCAGTGGTTTTTAGTATATTCCTCCATGTTGTACAATCATCACCACTGTGTAATTCAAGAACATTTCCATCACCCCAGAAAGAAACCATCTCCATTAGCAATCACTCCCAGCTGCCCCACCCAGACCCCCGGGCAATCACCAGTCTACTTTCTATCTCCATAGATTTGCCTGGCGTTGTCTAATTTTAATAGCACTACTCTGATTTCCATTTTAGATGTGAGGAAACTGAGGCACAGAGTGCTTGGCTCGCCACATGCATTTATTTGTAAGTGGCCAAGTCTGACTCTGAGGTGGTAAGCACTGTGTAGCACTGCCTGCCTTTCTGAACTGGGAAGGAAACCTGGTGTTGGAAGATCCTGGCCCAGCTATCATCTTCTGATGTAGCTCCTGCTAGGACATTCCTGTCTGACCAGGGAGACCTGGTCTTTACCTCCATGAGGCCCACATGGGAGAGGGCATGTAGGAAAGGAAAAACAGGAGGGGGCAGGGGTAGCTGATGGCAGGTTGTTGCAGGGGCTGGTGGCTGTGGCCCCAGAGAGCCAAGAGGAAGAGACCCAAGTTCAGGGAAAATGAAAACTAAATAACTCTAAAGGATTTAGTTATTATCTCATTTGCTCCTCTTTCAGTGTAAGGAAGGGGAGAAGGGCGGACATAATTTTTACCCATCTCTACAAAACTCAAAACGAGGCTCAGTGGTCAGCTGATGTACCTAAGGTCACAAATCTTGGATGCGGCAGAGCCCAGACTCCAACCCTGGTCAGCTGACTCCGTGGCTTTAGCTGGTCCCCTCTGTGTTCAGGCCTTATCTGTGGCTCTTCTCTCTTTATCGTCCACGACTCTGTTCTAGTCATTAGGGTCCATGCCCACCCCTAGCCTCCTATTGGCAAATAACCTTCTGTTTCTGAGAAGTGTTTTCTTTTCTCTTTTTATAAAATCTGTAGCTTATGGAATGGACAGCCGACCTCCCATGGCAATTTTTGAGTTGTTGGATTACATAGTCAATGAGGTAAGGTACTGCATGGCTTTTGGAATTTATTTGCTCCTCTTAAGAAAAAAACTCACAGTTGATTTGTCTGGGAAACCTCTGAACTGTCCCCACAGTGTGGGCTGCCTGGGCTTCAAGATTTGTGTGTCCTGGTTTGTGCATCATGATCCTGGAACTGAGCGGCTGGTTTAGAGGCTGTAGAAGTCCCTTCCCCAGGAACATCTTCATGCAGCTCTGAGTCCCTCCTCCTCTCTCCGATTCAGGAGCCTCCCCCTGCCCATTTACATTCTCATCCTTCATTCACCAGGCATTTCCTTTTTTTCACCTAGCATTTCTTGTGCACTTACTATGTGCTAAGCACTGTGGGGTGGCGGTAGGAGTGAGATGGGGATCCACAAATGGAAAAGCAGTCTCAGGTCTTAAAGACTGTTAGATTGTGTAGGGGAGGCAAGGTAAATGCATGTGTAACTGCAATATATGGTTTTCTCCATATAAAGCAATGAACATAAAAAGTGACAGTGCAGAAAGATATATGGAAAATATCCACTATTAGTTGTGTGAAAAAAGCAGATTATAAAATAGTATGTATACCATGATTGGTTCTTTAAAGAAATCTATGTACGCATGTATGTGCACATAAAGCCTGGAAAGTAACATGATATAGTGATTGTCTTGAAGTGATGGAATAACAGGTGATTCAATTGCTGTTGGCTAACTTTAATACAAAGACGATATATTATTTGTGAAATATATATACCAGTATGTTTAAATGTAAAAAGGATCAAGGAAGGGACTGACAAGTATTCATCAGTTTGGGTTTGGGGGAGCGGGAAGCTAGGGACTAGCACCCTGGCTGCTCAGAGGAGGGTGGGGCAGGGCTGGAGGAGCCTGAGGGCAGGACAGGATTTCAGATGATTAAGGAAGGCCAGCGCTCTCAGTGTCCGGAGCAGCATGGGTAGAGGAAGAGAATGGTCTAGCTCTGACCTGTTTGGGAGGCAGCTGGAGGCCTCCCACTCGGCTGAAGTGCATGGTAAAGGGCATTCTTCTTCCTTGAGACTAGTGGAGTTTCATGCTTTCTTACTGCTCTCTAAAACCAGACCCCCAAAGGCTCAGATAGGTCCCTTTGTTCATTACAAACTCAGCGGGGAAAATCCTGGCTCACCCCAGCAGTTAAAAAATCACTGTCACTGGTTCAGTCTACTGGAGAGCTTAGTTCAGCTCTCTTTACTGCCTGGCTGCACAGCTTTATGCTAAGCACTGTGGGACACAGGAAGTTCGGGATCTGATCCAGGCTGCTTAAGGACTCAAGGCAGGCAGAATGTGTTGCATTTGTGTTCGGAAAGCCATCCTCTCCTGCTGGGACCTAAACTGGGTCGTGCTGGGTGGGAGCCACATTAAGGGAAGGGATGGCTGAGGTCAAATCGTTGCCAGTCACCTAGTGTGCACCGATTTCTTAGATATTTTCACATTCATTTTCCTACTGAGTGCTCCAAGCACTGCTCAGGTGGGCCAGGTTGGTTTTGTTATCCTTTTTATACAGCTAAGGAAACAGGCTCCAAGATGAAAAGCAGCTCAGGCCCGTCCCCCCTAGTGCTCTTCCTTCCTTCCCACCTTCTCCTCTTAGCCCCCATCCTACCTCCCAGGAGGCTGGGCTGCACGGTGGTGACAGGTGGCCTGCACCTCACACTCTGCTGGCACACAGCCCCTCCCTTGCCTGGCCTCTCCCTTGAATAGTCCCTTCGTCCCCCCTCAGCACCGTGGGCCCCAAAAGCTAGGCTTTAGGCCATGACCTGGGATCAGGCTTATTCACCTGCTGTTCTGATAAGGTGTTCAGGGGAAGAGGACTAGGCTGGACTCCTCTGGTAACGTTAGTGTTTGATTTTTAGTCTCCAATCACCTGTTGACTTGGGTTACACATCAGAGCAGTATCTGGGAGTCAGCTCACAAGGAAGCTGCACAGAACCCCAGTACGGGTCACAAGAAGGGTGGGGGGCTGTGTGGTGCACGAGCAGGGTGCCCCAGGGCCTTGCCCTGTGTGATCTCCACCATACACCCTGGAAAGAGGAGGGCTACTGCCAGTGTGCTTGCTCTGATACCTGCAAACACTCTCATTCCTGCGGTGAGTGTGTAGGTAACATTCTTCCAGACCCAGCTCTCGCCAGTGTGCTTGCTCTGATACCTGCAAACACCCTCATTCCTGCGGTGAGTGTGTAGGTAACATTCTTCCAGACCCAGCTCTCTGCCAGTTAATGTTTTTTTAACCTTTGTGTGCTCCTTCAGAGCTCAGGACGGGTAAACATTTTATTATTTAGCCAGCCTTACAGGTGCTGTCCGGGCTGGGCTATGCCTAGTGGTTTGCACACCCCCTAGCTGCTGTTCCTGGTAATTGATGGTTCTGTTTCCCTGCCACACTCCAAGATGTACAATGGTAGAGCCTCCGAGCTAAAGAGGGCCCCAGGGATTGTTAAGCCCAACCTCCTCGTTTCACAGAAGGGTCATCTGAGGCTCAGAGAGGAACAGTGATTTATTCAGTCACTAGACAAGTGAGTGCTCAGAACACTGACCTGGCCCCAGTTCTGACTGGTTTGAGATTGATGGTTCCAACAGGGTAACCCGGTAGCAGCCACTGGCCTCTCACCCGTGCCTTTCCTTGACTGGATAAGGGCAGCACTGCCCAGAGGTGGGAGTGGGGAAGGGAGAGATGGGTGGAGCAGGACACCGGGCATTTCTTATGTCTTCACATGTACTTGCAGCCTCCTCCAAAATTGCCCAGTGGAGTATTCAGTCTGGAATTTCAAGATTTTGTGAATAAATGGTAAGTCACCTCCTGTTCTCTGAAAGTACTTTGGTTTTGTCAGGCTCCCCATCCATCTTGGAGAGCACAGCTTTGCCTTTTACCCTTTAGCTGCTGCCCTTCATCCAGAGTGCTAGGACTTCGGTGACCTATCTGACTGTAGCAGTGGGCAAAACAGCTGCTGCGCTCAGCACTTACTGTAAAGGGACTGGCATATTGCCTTTTGGCCTTAGTTTAATTCAACAAGCGTTTATTAACCTGCTGTGGGTGTGACACTCTGCTAAGAAAGGAAGGTGGGTAAGGCTTAGGCACTCTTCCTCAGAGCCTATGGCGTGTGGGGAGGACGGGCATGCATGCACATGTAAGTAATCTGAATTAGAACCAGTGCCAAGCAAGAGCTCTCACACTCTTTCTTCCTTTAAGCTTAATAAAAAACCCTGCAGAGAGAGCAGATTTGAAGCAACTCATGGTAAGTCATTTATTTCAGATTCTTACACTGCCACCTGCTTACTCATTTGTTCTCCCGTCAGTCATCTATCCAGTACTTCCAGAGCCCATACCCTGCTCTGCCTTGACCACTGTAGTCCAGCTGATCAGGGGCCTGCAGGATACCCAACATATCTCCCCTGTCCTCCTATCAGTTTAATGGAAAAGCCGGGATGACCCTGCAGCCAGAGGGAGTCCAGGGAAAAGGGCCAGCCCACCCCTGCAAGGGGACAGGGCCTTTTTGTAGTACTATCTTAGATTCAGTCCCCTCACCAAGTAACTTTGTCTCCTACGTGGTGGTGGTGGTGGTAGGAGGAGGAGTGGGATACTGAATGTCTGAACTCACATGCCATGTAGAGCCTGGTCAGCGTTAACATGCGCTTTCAAGTCCATCAGTTCCTTTGCTCCTTTCACAACGCTGCGAGGCACTGCAGGCATAGCTGCTGTCTCCATTTCAGAGAGAGTGGGCTTGGGGAAGGGGTAAGACCAGCAGAGCCAGGGGGTTGGGCCTGCAACTGGCCAAGGGCAGGCTCCCAGAGCACCTTCCAAATGTAGCACAACCTCCAGACCCAGGATTCTTGAATTTTCCTCCTTGGTTTTTAAATACACTTTCTGTCCATCTCCTCACACACAGGTTCATGCTTTTATCAAGAGATCTGATGCTGAGGAAGTGGATTTTGCAGGTTGGCTCTGCTCCACCATCGGCCTTAACCAGCCCAGCACACCCACCCACGTGGCTGGTATCTAAGCATTGGGGAAGAGCCAAGTCCCCTGCCCAGCAGCATGCCATGTTGCTTCTGGGCCTCCTTCCCATGCCTGTCTCTGTTCAGATGTGCATTTTACCTATGACAAAGGATGAAGAACACAGCATGTGCCAAAATTCTACTCGTGTCATTTTCAATATTTTCATCTTTATTCTTATTACTATCGTTATTCCCGAGTGGACTGGCTTTGTGCTTGGGGCTATTTTTGTGTATGCTGATGATCAAAACGTGCAATGTTGAACTACAGTGAAACTTTGGTGACTGTGGGTCGTCCTTCTTACTGAAAACTGCACTGCTCTCCCACACCGTGACTGGCTGGCTGCCTGTGTTTTCGGGAGTCTTTGACACTTGGTGGTACTTCATTCTTGCCAGGCTTACCTTCTTTCCAATTGAGTAGGAAGGGCCTTGTAAGATCCTTCACAGGCAGTGCATGTGAAGCATGCTTTGCTGCTATGAAAATGAGCATCAGAGAGAGTAGATCATGTTATTTCATTATGTTTTTGCTTTTGGTGTAGAATTCAGCGGTTTCCATCAAAATCTAGCCAGAGCCCTTCACTGCCATGATAGCTGGGGCTTCACCAGTCTGTCTACTGTGATGATCTGTAGACTTCTGGTTGTATTTCTGTATTTATTTTTAAATATACCCTGTGGGATATTTAGTGCTATGTCTCTTTAAGTTTGGATTAGCGTTTCTAAAATGGTGGAGTTACTCTGAACGTTACAGATGGATCAAGGCATTAACATGTATGAGATTTATCTTTCCCCAAATCCAAGTACTGATGCTATTGTAAACAACAGTGTGTATAGTGCCTAAAAACTGTATGGAAATCCTTTTACCATTTTAATCCAGACGGTTAACAAATCTAATCTCTTATTCTAATAAATATACTATCAATTCAAAGGGTGAAAGGTATTTCTGCTTTTGTGGAGGGATTTTCAGTATCTGTAGTGCATAAGAAATCAAGGCATTTAGCAGCCACACATTACTGAGAGGGAAAAGGCAAAGACAGGAAGGAGGCTGGAAGGCGGAAATACCACACTGAGGACAAGCTCAGTGCTTTGGACTAATGCGGCTTCCTGTAATTCTAATCTTTGGACTTTGTCCAGTTCTTCTCAGCAAGCACCCTTATCTTTCAACCACTTTTCCTGTGGACCTGTGAAAAGATGCCACTGATTCCTTCCGTCTTTTTATACAAGGGAAAAACAGTAGGTGGGGGTAGGATTGGGGGGCGGCCGGTGCCTGACTGGCACTGGAGCCTCCACCCGGGACTGTGCCGTGCTGCTATGCTCCACTGAGCAATGGCTTCCCTTCTCTCTCCAGTTACACCTGAGACACTTTCCTGGAGAGGAAACAAGTGCCTGGCCCTGGGTTTGTCCTGACTGTGGGGCGGCAGTGAAGCCACAGAAAATGAAGCTGTGTCCCAATTGGCTACCCTTCTTTCTTTGAACAGTAACTTCTGAGATTTAGGTTATATGTGAGGCTGCCTTCCCTCATTTTCTTCGAGAGCAGGTGACAGAAAACCAAAATAAATATATATTTAACAATAAAAGGCCTATTTCGTTTTCAAATTAAAAAACAGAACTTAGGTAAATCTCCTGAGTAGGTAGTTCCACTCTAGATCTATCAGAGCCTGAGATACAACCAGGATTTTAAAAACTGGTCAGTGCTATATATACACAGCTGCCTCAGCCAGTCATTTATTTTTTCTCACTGCAAGGCTAACATCCGTTCTAGGTCAACAGCCTAACTTACATGTTTTCAATACACAAACATTCAGACGAGGTTTAAGACCCACACCCTACTCACACCCAGGGTCTTTTCCTAACAGAGAGGATGTCACCACCACTGAGAATGTCTCACTGTGTGCCAACTAATGAATGGGGTAACCTGGTGTCTAAAACCTGGATCTGAACACTTCCAAGGTCAATTTCTTTTGAGGGGTGTTTTAAATCCTCTATTCACATCCAAAGGTATTTCATTTTGAGAGTCAAAAAGATTTCTTCCTAGTACTTTTCACCAAGAATGATCTAATTCTCAAGAACGATGTTCCCTACATCACTCTTGCTGTGTTTTTTGAGTTCCTCAGGCCAAATTCCTTACTCAAACTTCCTTACTGAGATGCCAATAATAGTCAGATTTTTTTCCCCAGCCGCCACAAGGCTTGAAGGATCTTAGTTCCCCCACCAGGGATTGAACCCGGGCCCTCGGCAGTGAAAGTGCAGAGTCCTAACCACTGGACCACCAGGAAATTGCCAATAGTTGGATTTTTAAAGGATGCCTTGTGAGTGTCTCACAAGGACCTGTAAAACTGCTAGAGCAGATACAAGTACTCTCATTTTATAGATGGGAAAGTGAGCTGCAAAGGTGAAAAGCAAGCAACCAGCTGGTGGTCAAGCTAGAATTCATACCCAACTTTTCTAGCTCTTAAAAACCCATGCTCATGTTTTAAGTTAGACCCCAAAATGTGTACCTTGATGCTTTTTGTTGCAAAATAATTTTCACACTGTGTTTTCCAAGAAACATGCTCACTTAAACTTCTGGCTACTTCCTGTAAGAGTAGCTCAAAATAACTTTAATGAAATATTAACAAATATGTCTGTGCTCTCTTCTGGAACAGTTTTGTAAGGAGCTGTGCTTGAGGAGGATGTTTGTGTTTTGTTTGGCTTTTCTGGGCAGGGCCAATTACTTTTATAAAATTAAGCAACTACTTGTCTGTACATTCAGTGGAAAAGGGACAGTATGCAGAAATGAGTCTCAACTTCAAATACGAAGTTTAACAACTCTTACTCTGTAACTATCATCTCTTTATTAGAAAATCCAACCTCCCAAGCCTAGTGATCCTTCAATGGCACATTTCCTAAGTCCAGAAATGGGTTTTCAACCATCCTACTATATTGTTCGCCCCAGAGGAACTGACCCTTTTCTGTTTCTGTCTGGAAAGCAGCAAGCTGCATGACGACTATTTATCTTTATTTCTAAACACATTTTACCATAGTGATGTCTCAACCTAGATGTGATAACAGCCATACAAAGCATGTTAGTAGGCAGTTTTACGATGTCACTGAGAGGTGGCAACAGCTTGTGCTCTCAAGTGGCCCTCTGTCCTCCTCTTTGTCATCTTTCTCTCCCACACTGTGGCCTTGCTCTGCTCACAAGGGTTCAATGGCATGCAAACAGTGTTTATAATTGGTTTTCTTAAAAGAGGCCTTGTTGATTGTAAAGGCTGGCTTGTATTTAAACTCTGCCCTTTTTGCAAATGCCAGACCTTCTCAATAGCATTTCAGAGGAAGTTTTTGGTTTTGAACACAATTACTGAATCTGACCGGAATATAAACACAGCACCACCCATACTGCTCAATATTGAAACACTGCATCTCAGCTTTTCTGTATGTCACTAATTTTGGTTAAAGCACTCTGAAACTTGAGTTATTGATGGAACCATTTCTACAACTACACATCCTCCTAAAGTTCTTGCTTCCTTTTAAAGGAGGCTACAGGGCCCATGGCAAGAATTCTTTGAAGAGAGAAAGTTCCTACGGCTTAGAACTTAACTCCTGTGGCTAACCCTGGCTCTTCTCCCCTTCAGGAATCTGATTCTTCCTCTTCCTCCTCCTCCTCCTCTTCTGGCACATGGCTCCTTGTGCTCAACTCCAGTGCGGTCTGGTTGATTGATGCTTCATTGTCTACATGCACCAACATCTGCTTTAGTCAAGGACACATTATGGATTAGTAAGAAGAACACTGGCCTCAAAACAAATTAATGTTTTCAAATAAAATCTCAATTGCATCTTCATCCGCAATATTTATCACTAAGAACTGTAGCCAGTTTCCTATTTCTCCAAATTCTACCCTGACCCCCCAACCCCCATTGCCAAAATGGGAGCAGAGTAAATGCCCTAGATTTGATAGACTATTACCTGATATACAAATGTGGTTTTTACATAAGAATTATGCTGGCTTAGATGTGCTGCTTTCCAATAGTTTTACATGCTTAACACACATCTGGGAGAACTGTTCAAATATGGTATATTTAGAAGATGATTTTCCTGAGGGCATTTGGTGAGAGAAGGATATGATGAGGACAAGAACTCATTTTTTAGCACTAGGCTTTGTAGCTGAAGCTACACTCTATTTTTAAATCCCAAGCTTGCTTATTCACAGAACAGCAAGAGTTTTGACATCTTCCTGCAAAGATCTTCACACTCTCCCCGGTTCACTGGAGTGACTAGAGAAAGTGGATGAATAGGAAGGTCGAGGCAATATAAAAGTACAGTCAACCACAGTGTAGCTAGCTGGTAGGTGTTCCCTGTTGAAAACAGTAATACAGAAAATCCAGTTTATTAAACTGGAAAGTTCTTAACACTACTTCCCAGAGTCCTTTGGGCTTGATAATGTAATTTACAATATTTGATGGCTAAGCAGCGTTAAGAGCAGAATGGACTCCCCAGGCCCACACTTGATTAAGCTTACATCATGTGACTGTTCAGGCGCAGGTTGAGAAGACAGCATCTCATCTTCTCTCCCAGAACTAATCATTGACTGGAGGGCCAGTTCTTCAACCTGGAAAAGAAGAGTCAAGGACACTTTCCTTACTATGTCATTGGGCTACTGATGTAGGTGAGATGTACTGAGCACGCTGTAAGCTGTGGGCATCATGAGAGGAAGTGAAAACAGTATAAGCTCTGTGAAGCTCCAGAGGGAAGGGTGGGCTCCTCGAGCTTTCCCCACCTCTTAAGGAAACAGCACAGAAAGCTTCCAGCCCCTTTCTCCTAGGGTGAACAGGTGGTCCAGCTAAGCCGAGGCTTCCACTCCCCCAGACCTAGCAGCCCAGGGGAGAAAACACAAGCATGCGCTAAATAAAGCCAGGTGTCTTCTGATTCCACACACCCGAAGCTTGTCTACCCCGTAATGAGAAATCGAAGGCAGGAAGACTGGAAAATGGGAGCGTTCCCCGGAGCACAAAGGAATCTAGGCTCTGGCCGCGGCCATCGTCAGCACGCTCACGTTAGGCACTGGTACAGGCACTGCGGTGATGTCAGAACATAAAGAAGTGCAGGCCATTACATGTACCCTAAGGGAAAGCGCACTGTTTTCATAGGTCGCAGGTGGACAATACTACTCAGTTTACAAACAGCCGTCATAACCCTCATCTCACTTGGATTTAGAGAGCCTGGAAGTGCCTAACAGGAATTAGCAGGAGCGTCTCACTGAGGCTGAAGGGGGTGACTTCCGCAGAGGCCTGGGAACTGCCGCTGATGGGTGTCAATCTCAACTCGTCAAGGCCATGGAGTCGGTAACAGCTCCGGGGATAAGAGCTACCGGGAACTACTTTGTGGCTGGTCTCTTCTCGCAGGGCCTCACCGTTTCCCTTCGCAGAGTGGGCGCATCCGCCAGCCGGTCGGCTTTGCGAGACTAGAGCTGTATCGAGCGACCATACTAGGTAGTAAAGAGAATAGGGGCTCGGGAGGGGAGGCCGATGGGGGGCTGGGGCAGCCTAGGCGAGCCTGCGGGAGGTCTCCCTTCCTCAGCGCGTGGTGCGGCCGCCCGCGTTTCCGGGGCTGCAGGGGTCCGGTGTGGGGGTGGGGGAGGGTGTACTAGCCAAACTGATGGCTGAGTCTCAGCCCAGACCTGCGTGATCAAGATTCTTAGAGGGCTGGACCCACAATCTCAAATCCAGCCCCCCAGGCGCCGGTAAGCCACCAGGTCCAGCCGCGAAGGCCGGGTGAGTAAGGGCTAACCGGCGGCAGCAGGCGGGCGCCGCAGACGCCTGGGCTCCGCGGAGAGCCGGGCGGCCCGGGGCGCCGAGGCGACGGAAGGGAGGAGCGGAGTGGGGGGCGCAGGGTCACCTTGAGCCGGTTCAGCTGGTCGTGCAGGGCCGCTTTCAACCGGAGCAGCGTCTCCTCTTCCTTGCGCAGCTCCTGAAGCCGGCTCAACATCGCGCGTCTTCGCGCTGTCTGCCGGCCGGGCACTCGCAGATGACGCCACCTCCGCGCCGCGCTACCGGAAACGGAAGAGCGGGTCGGGCGGGGCTGGCGGCACTTTGGGGCGGGGCGGCCGCTTCCTGCTGGCGGCT
>NW_020185332.1:584657-666607 GCF_003031525.2 Neophocaena asiaeorientalis asiaeorientalis | reverse complement strand
ACTTTGGGGGGGGGTGGCCGCTCCTCCGCGGACGAGCTCGGCCAACGGACGAAGTGGGGTTTTAAACCAAAAACCTAGACTCCAATGATGAGGATTCCTAAGGCAAAATGCGTCGGAGCTGTAAAGGACCTAGAGATAAAAATGGTCAGATAGCATGTGTCAGGTGCTTCAGTTGAACAGCACTGTTGGCACCCTTCCACTGGTGCTGCGTCAGGCGGCTGCTTTCGCTCCCGCAAACCTGCCGACGCGTTTGAAGGCAGGGACTATTGCCAGCGTATAGTGGTGCATGGTACAGGAGCCCTGTGTTGAAGCTCCAGGCAGGCGAGGATTTTCAGTCACGTGAAAGGGGTTTCCCAGGAGGCCTGCGCAAATTAAAGCGCGGAAGACAGAGCGGTGTTTTAACAAATTGGACGGTGTCTTTTCATGCTAAGGAACTGAGATTTCTTGATCTATGAATACAAGGATAGACTGCCAGCGGGAACAAAGCCAGATGCAAAACAAGACCCAGACATGACAAAGTAGGGAAGGACGAATGTTTGGGTACATTCTCTGCACATGCGCATGCTCGGTCAACACATTCATGCCTACTAAAAACGCACACGTGGTTGTGAAAAAAAGCTCCTAGCACTTTTCATACCAAGGGTCCAGATATCAAAAAGGTGGCAAGCATTCCCTCCATCAACTGTATTCTAACACCAGGTTGTAACACCTCTGAAGGAAACGTCAGTTTCTTACTGCTATACTTTCAAAAATGTATTCTGATTCTGCCCTCTAGTGGTTACTGAAAATGTCAGATCTTTAACCGAACTTCACCCATTTTCCAAGGTGTTTTTTTATGGGAGAGGGGAGCTAAAGAGTTTCTGTGTATTTCTGGGATAAGTCTTTTAAACATCTGTTTCTCAAAACATTGTTACTTACAAAGTGGATTTTATATCTGGATTTATGGAATATCCCACTTCTCATTCAACTTCGTGGATTTTATACTAAATCCAAGGCTCCATTTTATACCAGACTTAAAAGGCTTGAATTATAGACTAAAAGGCTTGAATTATGAAGAACAAAGTGTCAGTAAAAAAAATTCTAACCAAGATTCACACAACACATCCAAGTCATGTTTCTCACTGCCTCTTTGATCATCAGGTTTTTATTCAAAATTAGCTGTCCAAAATGATTTGACCTTTACCGAATAAACAAATTTAAGTTTATGCAGCCTTCTTTTCCTCTGTGGTGGGTTTCTTTTCTGTGGGTTTCTTTTCTGTGGGCTTCTTTTTAGCAGGCTTTTTAGCAGGCTTCTTTTTAGCTGCTGGTTTCTTGGTCACTGCAGCCTTTTTTCCCACCAAAGGCTTCTTTGGCTTCTTCGGCTTCTTCAGCTTCTTAACGCAAACAGCCTCCTTTCCCTTCTTTCCCATCACAGGCTTCTTGCCTGGAATCCCCTTCTCATCTGATTTGGCTTCTAGTGCTGCTGCTACCCTATCCATCCGGATTTTGTGCTGCAACAAATTAGGAAGAAAATCTAAGAATCAAATCTTTCTAAAAACTCAACATAAATCAGCAAAACCCAAATTACTGCTTACATTCCTGGCCTGGCGAAGAATGGTGTTCCGGCGCATGGTCTTTGCATATGGGTTTAGCTTCAACATGATTCTCAGGTTTTTCAGTGGATTCTTCTTCAAGACTCTGCGATGAATCTTCTTGCTATAAAAAGGTAGAGACTATATTTATAGTTTATTTACATTACCCATATTTCTGAAATACCCAATAGTGTGAGGCTAGGCAAGAATTACAGTGAATATCACAACTTTACCGTGGTGCTCGGAGGGCTCTTTGGATCTCTGGGCTTTTCAAGATTCTGCTAAGGTCTGTATTGAGCATCTTGTGCATGGGGAGGCTAAATGAAAACAGAAAACACTGACTAGAGAGGCTCAACTCCTATTTCTCATGTAACTGACTAAAAACCATGAACCTCAACAAAAGATTACTTTTAATCATTTAAGCTCGACAGAATACAATCAGAATTTCCACTATACTATCACTTCTCAGAATCTCACCATTTCCACATATTGCATCTGTTTACAAGGAGGAAATGGCAACACAATCCATTATTTAGAAAATATGCAAACCAATTCTCAACACTATCCACAGCATAAACACCATGTTTAATATATGAATTACACTCACTTGTAGTTACTCTTGAGGGAGGCAGATTTACGCCAAGTGCCATACAGCTCATCTAACTTGCGGAAAGCACTTTCAGTCCAAATGCAGAAACGTCCCACGTGCCCACCAGGAGCAAGTTTCAAAATGTTCAGTTTGCTTACATTAAGCAGAGTAATTCCTTTTAAAGGGAAAACAAGAATTAGGGAGCCTGTATTTCAACAGAAGAAACACAAATCATCTTTATAGCACCCAAGAAGTATTTTAATCATGAATTTCAACCATCAATGGCTCATTCATTCAGCCAAGAATCAGAAGTTCCACAAAATCATGAAGTTTCAGAAACACAGACCATAAAGTGGAATCTCATCATAATAAAAGCTGAGTAAGCTTGCATAGCATAGGTAATTAAAACACGTAAGCAGTACAAGATTTACCAGGGATGTTTCTGAAGGCCTTGATGATACCATTGTCCTCATTATAAATGATGCAGGGTCCCCTGCGCTGGATACGGCGACGGTTTCTCATTTTGCCTTTGCCAGCTCTCATTCGCTGCGAGGCGTAGACCTAACAAAGGGAGGTTTGGTATTTTGACTGATATATGATCCCTGCAATAAATCTTCATAGTTTAAAAAACTTCATTTTACAGATGACCAAACTAGAGGCAAAAATGACTTGCCTAAATTTAACACAGCAATGATTTCAGGTTTCAAACTCAGGTAATTTGGTTCCAGAGTCCTTGCTCTCACATCCACTGCGGTTTAGTTATACTGTCCCCTTCAGTAATCTTTTGAAATTTAAAATCTGGCAACAAATTTGTGTGAAGGACCACAAAATCTACCTTTTTGATATCATTCCAAGCCTTAAGTTTCTTCAGGAGCAAAACAGCCTCCTTGGTCTTCTTGTAGCCTTCAACTTTATCTTCAACCACCAAAGGAAGTTCAGGAACTTCCTCTATACGATGACCTGACAAAGCCAATTAACAGTGACCTGGTTACCCTGCACCCTTTGAAAAACTGAATCGAACCCACAAAATAAAAATGGTGTATACAATTTGCCAAATCAGAACTTCCACAAATATCATGTGTTTCAGAAACACGGACCAATCAAGTGGAATCTCATCACTTTTGACAGTTAAATAAAAAGAGAAAGCAACATGACAAAATGGAAAAGTTTTCTAACAATATACGACATCACTTTATTTGAATTAGTTCCCCCAGTTACACAGTATTCACTGATGATTGAGCTGGATACATAGTATTCACTGATGATTAAGACTGAAATGATTATAACTAGTATTTAGCAGACGGAAATTTAGCCAGACACTCTAGGATGAGGTGAATGTACACAGGCTGTTAACACCAATGAAAAGGGTCAGGTAGAGAAAAAAAGGGATATTTTATATGACTCCTAGAATATAAAATATCACAAACCTTTAGACATGACCAGAGCTGGTAAAGCCGAGGCAGCCAACGCAGAGCAGATGGCATATCGCTTCTGCGTTGTATTCACTCTGCGGTGCCAACGTCGCCAGGTCTTGGTTGGTGCAAACATGCGGCCCCCACGACACATCTGTTTTCCCAGTTAAGAATCACATTTCTCAAATTTTAGGAATTAAAAACAGGTTATGCCTTGCTCAGTAAGAATTTTCGTCACCCTTCTGAACCAGCTTACTGACAGCAGGCAACTGTCGCTGAGAACAGAGTAAGGCGCAAATTACGACATCACTGCAAGCAAAACCTCCTACTGTCAAACCTGTTGGCTTTAAAAATTATGATGGAAAAATCTTCCAGATTTCAAATCTGTCTAGAGAAATGTATAGTCTGGACACTAGCTTCTTCAGCATAAATCATTTTGCAACTACTAACAAGAAAAAGACAGGTCCAGCCTGCTAAATGCCACAGCTGACTAGTCTAGGTGGTTAAACAAAGGATACATTTCCAAAAGCACCCTGGCCAGAACGGTGAGTGCCGCCACCTCGAACCCTGGGAATTCGAGCCACAGCTCTGCCAGTACCCCAAGACTCAGCACTGGTTTGATGACCTGAAATTGTGAAGAAACCCAAGTTTTAGCTACCCAACCACACCATTCTGACTACCATGCACGGTAGCAAACAGCATCAGAACATCCAGGAAAATCATGTGGTTCAGAAACACGGACCAATGGAGTGAAATTTCATCACTGCTGTTAAGTACCTCTTAAAAAGTCAACCCAGGAAAGATCTAAATCCGTACCTGCTAATTCACTGACAGCATAGGGCTGTCTGTTGTTTTTGCGCAAGTTGGTGTGAACAAAGTTCACAATATCTGGTCGAATGGGAGCCTTGAACACAGCAGGCAAAGTGACATTTTTGCCAGATGACTCCCCCTTTTCAGAGTACACTGATATCAGTGGACGAGCACACGCCTGGGAAAAGAAAAAAAATATTTATATTGACAAGCAATGTCAGAGGCACTTTTCTCACGTGCCAACAAAAGAATTAACGGTTCAGTTCCAGAAGAGACTAGAGTTTGATGAGGTAGATAACACTTAAACCAAAAACAAAGGCTAAGTTACCAACACACCATCATGTCTATTAACATCAGTAAATACTTGAAGGACACTTATGATTCTCAAGTTATGCCACAGAATTTTCATCATTTTCAAAGAGAACGCTTTATGATTAAACTTTTAAATGAGGCCTTAGAAAGCAAAATAATCAAAACCATACTGTAAGGTTTGAAAATGCAATTTAATACCATCGTCCAAACTCTTTCATCCCAAATGTCAGCAAATCTACCAGGGCTCCACTCCTCCAAACATCCATCCTTGCCCCCTTCATCCCATTCCAAACATTACTAGTAAAAACAACAGCCCTCTTACTTCTTGCTCAATCTTCTCCAAAGACTTACCACCTGAAAGTAAAACATCCCAAGCAGGATGTACACAACCTGCTCAACCTCGCTTTCCATACTCTTCCAGATGCTCAGGCCTACACTCAGGGCCATCCCTGTCCTGCCTCAGATGTAACCAGTCTCCTACCTAAAGATACCCTTCCTCACCTCCTTCAGGTTTCTCTGATCACTGTTTATAAAGCCCAATTATTGCTTTCTCTCCAACTTCCTATGTCTACAGCACTTACTACCATCGAACATTACGATGCACTTTGACCAGCTCAATTACGATCGAAGCTTCATAAGGATAGTGCTTTTTCCCTATTTTGTTCACTCAACTCCCCAAGGCACATCTACAGACGTTATTTATGCAGTACATACACAACAATTAAATTTTAAAGCAAGAGGACAAGAATGCTTTCAGAGGCATTTCTTAAGATGAACACACAATAATTCAGGAAAGAAGGGGAAATACAAGTTTTTTCTTTAACGAAATCTCTCAAAAGACGAAGTATTCCTTACTAAGCCGGGCACGGAGATACAAAACCCCAAACTGACTCTCACCCAGACTCAGTCTTAGGCCCTGCAAATTTCCAAGTCTTCAGTGGAACCCATTCTTTCAAGACCCAAGGGAAGCCAGAATTCCAAAGGTCCTTCTGCGCCCGAGAACGATCTGGGGGTCCACCTGTGTCGCTTCCAAACGCGCCCTGCGCCGGCTTGCACACGTTGCCTCTAAAATGGCTGCCGGAGAGCCTCACTTCCCAGATCCCAGCCACAGAAGCCCTTTGGTCCTCATCTCCTTCTCCTCGCTTCCCCTCATGAAGGTTTTATGCCCTGAACCCCCAAGCCCATTGCTGCCAGGCCCCAAGAGCAGAGGAAGGTCCAACGAAGAGAACTTTCACTCACCATGGCGGGGAGAGGAGAAGGCCACGCTCCTCTCAACCCGGCGGCTCCCACAGGAAAAGGAAGAGTTTAGCACTCCCACTCTGTATGTAACCTTCAACTCGTCCCCCACCCTGCCCCGTCTCAAAACCAATACAGAGACACAAAATATATCTCTACCAATCTAAAAAAATAAAAATAGCGTATTATTTCTTCATATATGTCAAATTACGGTATCTATTTACTTCCAAAGCCAAAAAGAGCACTTAGAAACAAGGGACTCCTTTTCGCGGAGTAATCCATAAAGGGGCGAGGCCAACTCTCGCGAGACGAGTGTCTTTTCCCCCTCAACCGTTACAACTTATTTTAACTTTTTCTTACGGGAATGGTAAACTATTGAGACAGAAAAAACAGCTGTATGCTATAAAACAAAAGTTTAACTTTGTGGACAAACGGGACCTGTTGAGGGGGTGGTGGTGGTAAAAGTAGTCCCGGCGGGGGGGTCATAACCCCGGAAGTCAGCGTCTGGCGCGCATTTCAGTTTGGCGGTTTCGGATCTGCAGTCAAACTGTGGCGGGATGTGGTCGCGAACCAACCGAGCTGCTGAGGAGTTTTACACTCATCTCCTTCAGTGAGTAGTAGCCCATGCTTTTGTCTTGGCTGTGAGGACAGCACTTCTCCCTCGGTGTATTCGATCCCTGCCCCAAGCCTCTTTCCACAGCCTTGGGGATTAGCGCCTTGCCAGTTTCCAGCGGCGCGAATGTTGTAGACGAAGTCCGCTTTCCCGGGAGCTGGGAGCTGGGGAGACGCCGATTACCTGCTACAGTGTGGGGCTGGCGCTGTAGGCCCTGCTGCTTGTAGTCTTGTTTAGGAGAAAACGTGTACATTGTCTACCGAGGTGAAAGGTGCCAAGTTTTCCAAGAAGCACATTATTCACTCTTATAATGCACACAACTTGTGGTATGTTAGGGGCACCTACCAGGATAGAGAAAACTAGATGTTGACATCCTTCACCTGTTTAAAGCCTGGCTGGCGTGAAACGTGTTGTTATAGTCTATTCAAGATAGTTATATGAGCAACAGTTATAATGATAACGTGATGGTGTGTCGGCTCTTTAAAGCACCTTTGTTTCACAGTGCTCTTAAGACTTCGTTTTATTCGTATAGTGAATACTGGTGCTAAAGGGGATTCCATCCAGTTCTGTATCCAACATAAAAATCGAATCCAGTAGTTCTCAAATTTGAGCATGAATCACTATCACCTGGTAGGTTGCCAAAACATATTGCTGGGCCCCCTTCCAGGGTTTCTCATTTAGTAGGTCTGGGGTGGGGCTAAAGAATTTCCCTTTCTAACCAATTTCAGGTGAAACAGATGCTGCAGGCCTGACACTTTGATAACTGTTGTAATCTAACCCCTTCTTTTCTAAATGACGTACTTTTTCATTATTTGTCTTCATTGCTTTTATTTCCTACTCACAAAAGTGGTAATGCTAGTCAGGTTTTTCAACATTATAGAAAGATCACTAGCTTTTTCTTTCTTTTTTTTCTTAAACAATGTCTTGGATAGCTTTCAGTATGAGAGCCTATACATCTCATTGTTTTTAACAGCTATATAATATTTCATTGTGTGGCTATTTTATGTTTATTTAACCAGTCCCTTGTTGATACAACTTTATTTAGACCTTTTGCATTTCCTAATTATTTCATAGGTGTTAGTCTTTCTCTCCACCTGTATTCCTCACACTGCCTTTGTAGCTACCTACCTACTGGAAATTTCCAAATGAGACCTCAAACTCAACGTCTGTGAAACTGAATTCATCTATTCCCAACAATCTGACAGTCTCCTGAATTCTGTCTATGAGTTAAGAGTTCCAAGTCCAAGACTGTCACTTGGTTCTCTTTTCCACTGCCACCCACCCCTGTCCCATCTAGTCAGTCACCAGGTGCCCTTGTTCTCCCTCCGTCCCTACTGCTTTTGTTCACCATCATCACTTTTTTGAAGTACTACAAGTTATTCATAGCTATTTTCCTGGCCTCCAAGTTTATAGCCTCCACATCAGGAGGTCAGGGAGATCTTTCTCATTTAAAATCTTGTAGTGAGCTCCTCTTGGCTTTCAGCATACAGTTCAAGCCCTCTAGCAAAACCTCTTCCTTTGTGCCACGACAGTACCCGGCACTCCCCTCTGTTGGGACTCATCACCCTGTATTGCAATTGTTGGTTTGCTAGTTGGATTACAGTCAAGACTATGAACCAGAGGCTATGCATTTGTTTTATATCTTGGACATTTAGTAAGAATTGTTGACTAAATATTATGACATAGTATGTGCTTCGTGTTTGGTAATTGCAATCATGGTTGCTTTTGCTGTGGTCATCCATTTACAATGCTTGGTGTCAGTCTATCTCTTGTAAAAATAAAATACAGTGTGTGTGTGTGTGTGTGTGTGTGTGTGTGTGTGTGTGTGTGTGTGTGGAAAAAAAAAAAAGAATTGTTGACGAAAAAAAAAACCAAAACCCAAAAGTTACGTTATTTGGGGACCTTACTGAGGACTATAGCCTGGGAATCAGCTTCTCAGATAGCTCTGAAGAACTGTTCCAAAGAGGTAAGGGAGTAGTCAGAATATATAGGAGTTTTTGCTGGGGGAATAAACCAACAAAAACAAAGCAAAACAAAACAAAAAAGTAGTTGAACATCAAAAGTTTACTACTAATCACAAGAACGGACATCTCAAGTTAATTGATTTTAGTGCTTTTCCATGTATGGGAAGATGTAAGAGTCTGGACTCATTGAAATTATTCCTTTGATACGCATCTTAACTGTCTAGGGCCAGTATCCTGTTTTTCTGCATCCTGAATTCCCCTCAGGGTGCACCAGGGTGGCTGCCGTGGCTGATGGTTTTATGGTGGGCAGCATTCGGTGTTTACCAGAATGGCAGGCAACTTTTTTGTCCACAGAGTGCCTGCCCATAATACACATACTGGTGACATGATTCTTGAATGATTGATTGAATAACATCCCTGAGTTATGCATACATAGAAGTTAAACTTCTTTAAGAATAAGTCACAATCTTTTCCAAAATGTGAGTCATAGTTTTTATTTCAGTGAGTTATAGAGTGGATCAAACAATAAATGGTATCCTGAAACCATTCTGTTGGGTTCCTTCAGGACTCTAAAGATTCTTTTCTTTCAGAGTGTAGATCAGGCTGATGTGCATTTTGGTATGTTAATGGCTAATAGTTTACATGCTTTGGGATCAACTTTCTTGAATAAAATGATAATTATGAAGTATCTTAGAGTTTTATGCTTACATTTTAAAAAGGAAATGCTTTAGCATTATCAAATTTACTAATTTTTTACTGACAGCTCATGAAAACAGGGAGGATAGATGCTTCCATTTTAGCAATAGAAATCCAAGGCCTGGGACCCTTAAATAACTTCTCCATGGTTACCCGCTGATTCAGTGGCAGGTTAGAATCCAGTCATTTTTACTTCCCAAAAGTCATGTAGTAACTTACACTTTAATACTAATTGGTACTGTGTTTTAAAAGTTACAAGAGTAGAGGTAGGCAACCTTATTTCCTGCTGCCTCTGAGAAGCAGTAGTACCCACTTTGGGGCAGCTGTCTATTAATCTCTATCACATCTCTTTTTTTTTCCTTGTTAACCTAATACTCTTTTTCTGCTTTTTTCTCCCTTCTCAACTATGCCTTAGGACTGCCATGAATACTTTGCATTTTGCTTTTCTCTTGGAGAAAGTAATGGCTAACTCCTGAGTTTAAATGACAGAATACTATAGCTCTATTTCTCACATGTGGTTCTGCATTTCAGGGAATTTGATGAAGAAAAGAAAGGAATCTGTAAAGATCCATTTATCTATGAGGTATGAACATTTTATTTGGTTCTTAAACAACTCAATCCTAAAATTTTGAGTTTTTAAAAGTTGAGTTTACTGAAGTTAATTTACATAGACTAAATTTCACCCTTTTAGAGTACAGTTCTGTGAATTTTTACAAATGCATTTAGTCATATAACTACCCCCAAAATCAAGAACATTGCTATCACCTCCAAAAATCCCCTCATGTCCCTTTATAGTCAACCGTTTCCCCTGTTCCCTGGCAGCTACTAATCTGTTTTTATATCTCTGTTTTCTGTCTTCTGTATTGCCTTTTCCAGAATGTCATATAAATAAAACCATATAGTTTGTAGCCTTTTGGGTCAGGTTTCTCTCAATGAGTATGTAATGCATTTGAGATTCAACTGTGTTGTTGTGTGTATCAGTAGTTCATTCCTTTTTATTGTTGAATAGTATTCCACTGTTTTGCCAGTTGATAGACACTTGGATTGTTTCCAGTTTTTGATAATTATGAATAAAGCTGCTATAAACATTCATGAATTTATTAAGTTTAAGCATATGCCTAGTGTTCCATAGGTAAACTCCCCATAGAACTTAATCTCTTAAAACAATTAGCAAACTAAAATTTATATTCTAAAAGACGAGCTGAGGAGAAATAGTCATAAATGGGCTAATATCCATGTGTGTAAAATATATAAAAAGCTCTTAAAATCAATAAGGAAAACAGACAATCATAATAGAAGAATAGGCAAAGGATACAAATAAGTAACCACAGAAAGAAAAATACAAATACTGTTGACCCTTGAACAACAAAGGGGTTAAGGGTGCTGGCCGTCTACAGTCAAAAATCTGATTATAACTTTATAGTGGACTCTCCCTATATGTGGTTCCTCCATATCCGAGGTTCTACATCTGTGGATTCAACCGACAGTGGGTCATGTAGTACTATAGCGTTTACTGTTGAAAAAAATTTGTTTATAAGTGGACCCATACAGTTAAAACCTGTGTTCTTCAATGGCCAACTGTATAGTTATCTCTTACTATCTGAATTCTCACTAACCAAACTCAAAAATCAAATATATCCAAGTAAATGTATTATTAATCCCTCCCTATCTGGATTATTACCAGTTGGTACCTATATTAGTTTCCTACGGCTGCTGTAACAATGTACTACACATTAGTTTTCTTAAAACATGAGAAATGTATTCTCTCACAGTTCTGGGGACTAGGAGTCTGAAATCAAGGTGTGAGCAGGGCTGTGTTCCAGCTGAAGTCTCTATGAAAGGATCCTTCCTTGCCTCCTCCTAGCTTCTGGTAGTTTCCAACAATCCTTGGTGTTTCCTGGCTTGTTGAAATACCTGCCTTTGTCAGCACATGGCATTCTCCCTGTGTGTCTATGTCTCTAAATCTCTCTCTCCTTGTAAATATACCAGTCATTGGGTTTAGGGCCACGCCCCCCCAACCTAGTTAATCTTCATCTTAATTTGATTACATTTGCAAAGATCCTATTTCCAAATAAGGTCACATTCAGAGGAATCAGAGGTTAAGACTTCAGCTTATCTTTTGGGAGGACTTAATTCTACCCACAACAGTACTTGATCAAGAACTTAGTAGATCAGAATAACAAAGCATCCTTTGCTCTCTGAACTTGGTATCTAAATGCTTCAATATCCAAACTAAGAAATAGGTTCAAAGAGTGAGAGATATTTGTCAATAATAATAATATTAGAGGCTGTTCACTCTCATTAGTGATCAAATAAATGAAAATTAAAACAATAACAGAGGTAAAAATAAACAATGAAAATAATATGTTGACCTAAGTGATGGGAATGCAAATATGTGGGTATGACATATATGAAAGGCAATTTGACAATATCAATGTGATTTTAGATATTCATCTTAAAGTACTTAAAGGATGTCCATTATCAATTGTTTGTTATAGCATATAACTTGAAAATACCCAAATGTTGGATAATATGGAATTATGTGATGGTAGATCCATGGTACTAGAGAGCCTAAGGACATTTAATGGCATGGAAAGAAGTTCATGATATGAAACCATTAGAATGTTCTGTTTATTTTTTAAGCAAAATCCTATTGAGTTATCAAAATAACAGATATATTTCTATTATTTTAATTAATTTATTTATTATTTATTTATTTTGGCTGAGTTGGGTCTTTGTTGCTGCGCGCAGGCTTTCTCTAATTGTGGTGAGTGTGGGCTACTCTTCGTTGCAGAAGAGTAGCTTCTGCAGGGCTACTCTGCGCGGGCTTCTCACTGTGGTGGCTTCTCTTATTGCGGAGCACGGGCTCTAGGCACGCAGGCTTCAGTAGTTGTGGCATGCGGGCTCAGTAGTTGTACTTCGCAGGCTTAGGTGCTCTGCGGCCTGTGGGATCTTCCCCGACCAGGGATCGAACCTGTGTCCCCTACATTGGCAGGCAGATTCTTAACCACTGCACCACCAGGGAAGTCCCGATATGTTTCTCTTTAAATAGATTTATTTATATGTCTGGAAAAAGATCAGGCAAAATATACACCAAAAAGACTAATAATAGTAGTGACTACTCTGGCTAGTAGAATTATAGATCAGTTTTCAAAAATCTCTTTTAGCTACCTGTTTCCAAACTTTTCTACAATAAATGTTTATTGCAATTGGAATGAAGAAATATGCAGTTCCTATAAACTGATAAAGTTCTAATTCCATAGTACAATCAGAAAAAAAGATAATATTTAGTGAAGAGCTAATTTTATGGTTCATTACAGTAAATCCAATATGATTAGGGGAAGAGGATGTCAGTGTGATCCTAATCAAAAGGTCTTACAAGGCAGGGTGCTCTTTAGGTGGGCCTTGAAGCACATAGATAACAGATATAAGAGCTAGAATTTTTTTTTTTTTTGCCCATGCCACAGCTTGCAGGGATCTTAGTTCTCCGACCAGGGATTGAACCCGCACCCTCGGCAGTGAAAGTGCAGAGTCCTAACCACTCAACCGCCAGAGAATTCCCCAGCTAGATTTTCTCAACATGAAAAACAACATGGGCAAAGAATAAATGAAATTATATTTTGAAAACATTACATCTTGTTCAAATTCTCTTTTCCAGTTACTTGCATAGAACTGGTCTTTATGTGTTTAAATATTTGTACATATATATGTGTGTATCTATAACATTGCTGGACCTTAATCCATTTTTAATAGGCTGATGTTCAAGTGCAGTTGATCAGCAAAGGCCAACCAAACCCTTTGAAAAATATTCTAAATGAAAATGACACAGTATTCATCGTGGAAAAAGTGGTAAGTAGTGCTTGGGCTTTGTGGTTAATTCTTTTTTTTTTTTTTTTTTTTAATTTATTTATTCATTTATTTATTTTTGGCTGTGTTGGGTCTTCGTTTCTGTGCGAGGGCTTTCTCTAGTTGTGGCAAGCGGGGGCCACTCTTCATCGCGGTGCGCGGGCCTCTCACTGTCGCGGCCTCTCTTGCTGCGGAGCACAGGCTCCAGACGCGCAGAGCTCAGTATTTGTAGCTCACGGGCCCAGCTGCTCCGTGGCACGTGGGATCTTCCCAGACCAGGGCTTGAACCCGTGTCCCCTGCATTGGTAGGCAGACTCTCAACCACTGCGCCACCAGGGAAGCCCGTGGTTAATTCTTAACAGCCAAATTTGGTGTCTTGTGGACAATCTCAAATGTACACATTTTCTTGTCAGCATGTTAGTGACAGTGGATTCTAATATCTTTTAGTAGTAAGTACAGTGCTGTCCAACAGAGAGATAATGTGAACCACATACGTAATTAAAAATTTTCTGGTAGCCTCATTGCAAAAAAAAGGTAATTAATTTTTATACTGTAAAATTGACTTTTTCATTTGTTGTTCAGTTGTGTGAATTTTAACACATGTCTACAATCTGGTAATCACCATCATAATCAGAACACAAAACAGTTCCATCACCCCAAAAAACTCCCTTGTGCTATCCCTTTAAAATCATTCCCTCTATAAAATGGATAACTAATAAGAACCTGCTGTATAAAAAAAATAAAGAAAAATTCAAAAAAAAAATCATTCCCTCTTCTCCCTCACTGTAGCTTTATCTTCTTAAGAATGTCATGAATGGAATCATACAAAAGTGTGTAACCTTTTGCGTCTGGCTTCTTTCACTCAGTTTTATAATGCCTTTGAGATTCATTCAAGTTGTGTATTAATGGTTCATTTCTTTTAACTGCTGAGTAGTATTCTGTGGTATGGATGTACCACAGTTTCTTTACCCATTCATCCTTTGAAGGACATTTGGGTTGTTTTCAGTCTTCAATGATCACTAATAGAGCTACTATAATCATTTTTATACAGAATTTTATGTGAGCACAGTTTTCTTTACTGTAAATAGCTAGGAGTGGGATTGCTGGGTCTGAAATTATGTTTAATAATGCTTTTATTTAATCTAATTTATCTAATGTTATCATTTCAATACCTAATTCATATAAAAATCATTAGTGAGATTTTAAGTTCTTTTTTCCATACTGCGTCTTCAAAATTTGGTATGTATTTTACACTTAAATCTCAATTTGATCTGGCCACATTTCAGGTGCTCAAAAGCCACATGTGGCTGGTGGGTGGCTACTGTTTTGAACAGCACAGCATAAGTAGCTATGACTTGTAAATTTCTACTTTAATTTTTGCTTGTTAAATGTAACAAGAGGGGACTTCTTATTTTTTGCATCACTTTATAATTACAGCCTTACACTTTTGTGGGGGATTTTTTTCTCTTTTTTTTTTCAATTTTTGAATTTTATTTTACTTATTGTTCTTATTAGTTATCTATTTTATACATATTAGTGTATACATGTCAATCCCAATCTCCCAATTCATCCACTCCCCCAACCCCCGCCGCTTTCCCCGCTTGGTGTCCATACGTTTGTTCTCTACATGTGCATCTCTAGTTCTGCCCTGCACACGGCACCTTTGTGTTTGAAGTTCGGGAACTGTTTTGGCAGAGCAGTAACAGTGATGTTAACTGAGTGCTGATAACGCTGTCACATTACACAGTTGCTTTGGGGCCAGGACCCATTCTTGGGTATATTGTTTCCCGAAGTAGATAGGAACAGGATCTAATAGGGGAAAGTGGATGTTCCTTTAGAAGGAATATCTTTGTCTGCTTTAGGGCCCACATGCTGTCTGGACCGGGATTGAGATGAATGAACAGAGAGCTCTTTATTTTAAATACACACAGAAACTTCTTTCTGAGGAGGGGACATATTTATTTGTCTTTTGTACTAATGATGCTTATCAGTGGTGGACAGATGCTTGGAAAATAATTATAGGTGAATTATGTGGTTGAATTTAGACTTTTCCCATAGAAGGGAAAATGTTTGTTGAGCAAAAGCTGAATAAATGAAGTTGGTCGGGTGAAGATGAGTTACCTGGGAAAAGGTAAAGGTGAGCAGAGGAATTTGTGGAAATTGGTCGGGCTACTAGTGAGGATGCAGCTTGGAGTTGTGAGGAGTTACCTGGCGTTTTTGGTTGGGGAACAATTAAAATGGGCTTTATTTCTACAAAGATCAGTAGAGCTTAAAGCATGAGTTTTAGGTAGATGGATATTGAAAAGTAGAACGGAAGGAAAAATGACATTTCTTGGATACTTCTAGGAACTATTTGGAAACCCAGGCCTGGAAGGGAATAAAATCTGGAATCTGGCAGAAGAAATTCAAAGTTGAGGAAACATCTAGGTCAGATACCTATTAAGTATTGACTGCTAGAAGAGCTTAGTGGATAAGAACTTGAGTTTTGAAGTCAGACTACCTAGATTCAAATGTTAGTTTTGCCGCGCAGCAGCTGTGTTATTCTAGGCAAGCTATTCAGCCATTCACTAGCTCAGTTTTCAGGTCAATAAAACAGGGTTAATGATAGTATCTATCTCAGGGTTTTTATGAAAAATGAAAGAAAGCTTGCAACAGTACTGGTACATAGTACATGCTCAGGAAATGTTAATTCGTAAAATTATGGATATCAGAAACACAAATGAGAGCTGATAGCCCTAAGAGGAATAGACTTAAGGAGTAAGGGCTGTGAACCTTCAAGTTTGTGGAGTGACAAAATCAGGGAGCCTTCCATGGGTTTCCCTTGGTGTTTGTATATCATTTGGTACGTGGTAGAGCACTTCCTTTTCTGATGGTATCAGATACTTCCTTTATCAGTAGCAACTTAGATCAATATCTTTATAGGACAGTGGAAATGCTTCTGACGGTGAGATTTATTACTACCAAATTGATTTGTAGCTATGATTCTTGTCATAACCCAGTCATTTTGTGCTTAAGCGTTTAGAAATCAGTATGTTATGTTCTAGCATAGTAAAGAGTTGACTGTTACCTTAAGTGTTCTTTTACCTGGTTAAATAATTAAACATTTTTAAAGCCTTTAGAAAAGGAAGAAACAAGTCATGTTGAAGAACTACAGTCTGAAGAAACTGCTATTTCTGATTTCTCTACTGGTGAAAATGTTGGACCACTTGCTTTACCAGTTGGGAGAGCCAGGTAAGTTTTTTCTTAGTGTAGGGGTGGAGGGTAGGATTTAAATAGAAGTGTTCTTATAAACATTGGGAAAAAAATATGTATCTAGCTAGATCCCTCCCTCTCTCCTTTCGCCTCCCCCTTGATGTGTATACTCAATTCTCTAAGGATAGCTCTACTTGACTGTCCCTTGACTGTACCATAGGTATCCCAAGCCTAACTAAGACGACTGCGGTGATCTTCCCTTTCTCCATTCCCCTATACTGTTTACTGTTGTTGCTTCGTAATTGTTTTCCTTATTTCTAATCTGGTTCCTTGCCAATCTTTTTTCCTCACTGCTGCCAGAGTGATCTTTATAAAATGAAAGCCTGATTGTATTGCTTCCCTGCTTAAAAATCCTTCAGTGGTTCTTTTGCCTCATGATAAAATCCAAATTCCTTATGAGTGACACATATGAGCCTTCAGCATCCAATCCAGTGGTCCTCCATGAGGGGTGCCATACTCAGCAGGCAATTGGAAATATGTAGGGATACTTTTTGATTGTCACAGTGATTCAGGGGAGCTTTTGGCCTGGGCCATGGATGGTAAATGTCCTGCAATGCATGGGGCTCTCCTGTCCAACGAGGAATTATCCCACCCAGATGCCAGTAGTGCCCCTGTTAGAAACCCTACCGCCTCTGTCTGCTTTGCCAGTTTCACTACCCACCCCCAACATATGACTTTCTGTCTGCCCGGCCTCCCTCAACTCCAAAACCAAGAAGTCTTTGCTGTCAAGGAGTCCTGGAGGATCCGGTTATATATATAACAATATTAGAGAATA
Organism: Neophocaena asiaeorientalis asiaeorientalis; assembly: GCF_003031525.2. Taxonomy (NCBI): domain Eukaryota; kingdom Metazoa; phylum Chordata; class Mammalia; order Artiodactyla; family Phocoenidae; genus Neophocaena; species Neophocaena asiaeorientalis. Next base: position 649,531 of record NW_020185332.1, on the reverse strand, counting down.
AGGACCATAATAACAGTATTCACAAAGTCACTTTCTTTCATGGTGGGTTTTTTTTTTTAATTAATTTTATCTATTTTGGGCTGTTTTGGGTCTTCGTTGCTGCGCGCGGGCTTTCTCTAGTTGCAGAGAGCGCAGGCTACCCTTAGTTGTGGTGCGCGGGCTTCTCAATGTGGTGGCTTCCCTTGTTGTGGAGCACGGGATCTAGGCACAAGGGCTTCAGTAGTTGTGGCACGCGGGCTCAGTAGTTGTGGCTCACGGGCATAGTTGCTCCGTGGCATGTGGGATCTTCCCGGACCAGGGCTCTAACCCGTGTCCCCTGCATTGTCAGGCAGATTCTTAACCATTGCACCACCAGGGAAGCCCCCATGGTGGGGTTTTTTTGTTTTGTTTTGCTGTGTAGAAGCTTTTAAAATCTTTTGTAGTTAATCAGTCTTTTCTTTCTTGGCTTCTTGATTTTAAGTCATGTTTGGCCTGTTTTGCTTTTCTGTCCCATAACTTGAACATTATTTATTTGCATTGTTTTCTCCAGCCAGTGTTTGTTTGGATTTATCCATAGGCTTATCATTTCTTTGCTCTCCATTTCTTCTTGCATTTCAGACCTTCCTTCTAGGATTATTGTATTTCTTTATTGAAGTACAATCCCTTAGAAATGCCTTTTCTGAACATCTGTTGGTAATAAATTTAGCTTTCATCTCTTTGAAAAAAAATTTTAAGCCGTATTTTTGGTAACTTTTAATTCTGATACACTCAAATTTACAGAAAAATTAAAAGAATAGTTCAGGAACTTCTGTGTACCCTTAACCAGATTGACTATTATTTACATTTTGCTGTCTCTGCTTTGTGATTCTGTCACTTGTTCCTCCTCCTCTGCTCCTGCCCACTCCCCCATCTGTATAACAAACACGTGTCACACACACACAGTTTTTTAAATGAAATATTAACAGTATGTTGGAGACATCATGCTCCTTCACCCCTAAATACTTCACTATGTATTTCCTAGAATCTAGTACATTCTCTTATATAACCACAGAACAGTCATCAAAATCTGGAAATTTAACATTGTTACATTACCATCTAATCCACAGACTATATTCAAATTTCCTTAAGTGTTCCATGAGTAATGACCTCAAGCATCTTTTCATATATTTATTGGCTTCTACTTTCTCCCACCCCCCAGGTTTACTGAGATATAAGTGACATATTCTGTTATTTCTTTTGCTTAATCTCACAGCCTACTTCCACTCCCAATGACCATCTATCACATATTGAACTCCCTGCTTGTAGTAGCTACACTTTGTCTTTTTTTTTTTTTTTTGCGGTACGCGGGCCTCTCACTGTTGTGGCCTCTCCCGTTGCGGAGCGCAGGCTCAGCGGCCATGGCTCACAGGCCCAGCCGCTCCGCGGCATGTGGGATCTTCCCGGACCGGGGCACCAACCCAGGTCCCGTGAATCGGCAGGCGGACTCTCAACCACTGCGCCACCAGGGAAGCCCACTTTGTCATTTTTTTTTTTTTGTCACTTCTTGATCTGCCTCGTGTACCCTGCTCCCACTTCTTCACTTGGTGAAACTTTTATGTATTTTGCCACTTAATTTCCAGATTTTTGTTTCTGGGATTCTGTGATATTGTGATGTATAATAAGAAACATATTTGGTCTTTGTCTGCTGTTCCTGGCACCCAACTCCTGAAACCTTTGGAATTTTCTAGGTGTGGAGAACTATAAAGGTGTCTTTTTTTATGTTAATGAGGTGACTTTTGAACCCCACACCAGGTAACCTAAGAATGGGGGCTGCTTGCCAGGGGAACCAACCATGTGACTGGAGGGTTGGATGTGACTATGTAATGAAACCTCCATAAAAACCCAAAAGGAGAGGGTTTGGAGAGCTTCTGGGTTGGTGAACACATGGAGGTGCTGGGAGAGTGGCTTGCTAGGAGAGGCCGTGGAAGCTCTATGCCCTTTTCCTCATACTTTTCCCTTTGCATCTCTTCCATCTGGCTGTTTCTGAGTTCTACGCTTTTATAATAAACTGGTAATCTAGCAAGTAAAATGTTTCTCTGAGTTCTTTGAGCAGCCCTAGCATGTTAATTTAATCCAAGGAGGGGGTTGTTGGGACCTGCGATCTATAGACACACAGATGACAACCTTGACTTGGAATTTGGCGATTGGAAGTTGGGGGGAGGCAGTCTTGTAGGACTGAGGCTTTAACCTGTGGGAGCTGATGCTATCTTTGGGTAGATAGTGTCAGAATTGAGTTGAATTGTAGGATACCCAGCTGGTGTCAGAATTGCTTGGTGTAAGGAAAAACCCCACACATTGGAATTGAGTATAAAATCTTAGATGGTGATCAGAAGTGGGATCAGAGTCAGAATCGTAGCTACTGTTCATGATATCTTTGGAAAAGAAAACTTTTGACTGATTGACAGTCTCTACGTCTAATTTATTCTTCCTACTTTGTTTCCAAGGCAGTTAATTGGACTTTACACCATGGCTCACAATCCTAATATGACCCATTTGAAGATTAATCGGCCAGTTATTGCCCTTCCTCCCCTTTGGGTAAGGTGTGATGGTTCAGATCCTGAAGGTACCTGTTGGCTGGGAGCTGAGCTTATCATAACCAATAACATCATCACAGGAATTGTCTTGTGCATGGTCACCTGTAAAGGTGAGAGCTCACTTCTCTTACTTTTGTGTGTGTGTGTGTATATATTTATTTGTATACTTATTGCTTTGTGGTCTTTACTGAAACTTGATATTGTTAAGAGGGAAGTGCACACAGTGGAACTTGTGTTAGCCACCATGAATCTACTGCAATGTGTAACTTGCAGCATGTAGGAGATAGTCCAGAAACAGATTTCCAGAAGTCCGAACAGAAGTTTATGGCTGTTTTATTTGGGTTTCATTTCATTTATATGTGTGTATTTTTGGAAGTTTTCATTGGAGGATAAAAAAGTTGAATATAATTCCAATTTCATAGTGGGCCTTTAATTATACTTTTGGCAGTATTATTGACCTCTGTTCCACTTTCCTTCTTTTAAAAACATTTCATCTGTGATTTAAAATTTAATTTCAACAATCATTAGTGTTAAGTTGTGATACCCTCAGAATTTGAGGGATTATACTTTTCTAGTTCTAATGATGTAATTTTGAATTGTACCTGTAAAGTATTTTCTTTCTTTCATGTCCTATAGCTGATAAAAATTATTCTGTAAATCTTGAAGACCTCAAAAATTCACACAAGAAAAGACATCACTTGTCTACTGTAAGTATTTCTCTTCTATTCATATTATTTTCTTCAAACTGCTACCAATCTGCCTTCCCAGTGTAAAGGTTTTTTCACTCCTAATATGACTAGATATTTTTCTGTAGTATCAAAATGTTTATTTTCATATCAACTAATGACTGAAAATATATGCCTTGCCTTTTAGCTAATCTTTGTGATGAAAAAGAATTGTCATATTTTTCCATTTGGGATAAAAGCATGGCACTTTTTTTTTTAAACATGTTTATTTATTTTGTAAGTTTATTTATTTATTTATTTTTGGCTGCGTTGGGTCTTCGTTGCTGTGCGTGGGCTTTCTCTAGTTGTGGCGAGCAGGGGTTACTCTTCATTATGGTGCACAGCCTTCTCATTGTGGTGGCTTCTCTTGTTGTGGAGCATAGGCTCTAGGGCTCATGGGCTTCAGTAGTTGTGGTATGTGGGCTCAGTAGTTGTGGCTCAGAGACTTAGTTGCTCCACGGCATATGAGATCTTCCCGGACTAGGGCTTGATCCCATGTCCCCTGCATTGGCAGGTGGATTCTTAACCACTGTACCACCAGGGAAGTCCTCAACACTTTTTCTTTTGGGAAAAGAATCAAAGTCATTTTGATAATGGGCCTTTGGCCTTGTGAAAGCATAGCTAATGGTCTGCTGGATGCACTCTTTCAGTTAACAGCCAGCGGCTTTGCCCAGTATGAGCTCTTTAAGTCCACTGCCTTGGATGATACAGTTGCTGCCTCACAAACTACGATCACTTTGGATATTTCCTGGAGTCCTGTGGATGAGATTCTTCAAATCCCTCCACTCTCTTCAACTGCAACTCTGGTAGGAGCTTCTTTCTGTTGTGTTTACTCAGTGTGGATTTACTTTGAACTTGCCTGTTGCTAGTGCTCCATGCTTCCAGCCCAGCCCCAGGCTTAGCTCTCCCTGGGCATCTCTGAAAGGCTCAGCTTGCCCCTGAAGTCTCACCAGAGCAGCCAGTGGAGGTTTTGCCAGGTGATCTGATCTATCAGTTATCCACAGTGCTGCGATTATGATTAATAAAGTCTCTTGAGTGGGAACTCAAACGGAATCATCACAGTGACTTATAGTCTCTGCTGTTCTTAAAAGAGTACAGATATTGGCAACATATCAAGAGTCATTATTCTATTCAGACCTTTCACCCTATATTTACATTTCTAGAATCTCTCTTAAGAAATTAATCAGAATTGGTAACAAAAATATATGGACAAAGATATTCAATGCAGTCACATAGCTGTGTTTAGAAAATATTAAAAACAAAACCTGAATAGTCAGTGGGAAAATGATTTAAATAGGTTTTCATGATGAAATAGTGTATATATATTTTTAAAATCATGATTTAAAGTATCTTTAATAATGAGAGAAAATGCTTATTATTAAGGGGAAAAAAAAAAGACCCAAAAAGTACAAAATTATATGTACAGTAGGATCTCAACTATGGTTTTTAAAAATGTGTACACAAAGGCCTGTATAGTGTTACAAGTGGTTTCCTCAGAGTGGTGGCTCATGGATAATTATATTTTTAGCGCTTTTCTTTTCCTGCAATAGGAATTTACGTACTGGCATTTACTATTTTCTTCTCTTTCAAACCATCCCCCCCGCGTTTTTTTTTTAAGGATTTAGGTTTATAAAGCTTTGACCTCTGGCTAAGACAGCACATTGTAGATTTAACACTTAGAAGTCTTATGAGCGTATTTATTGGGGGAGAGAGTGTGTTGTTTTTGGTGTGTGGTAATGCTAAATTTGTCACCGAGTCTTGAGATGTATTTATTTATATTTCTACTCCTTGTCCTTTTGGAAATTCAGTGGGACGGAGTAGGAGAGCATGTGTTCCATGTAGTTGCAGTTGTGGTATAGAGAGGGGTTCTGGTGGCCTGAATTTAGGGTACTGTATTGGGATGGGCAGGGCCTATGGTATCCCTGGGGAAGGTGTTCTAAATGCAGTATTGACCTACTTTTTCAATTCACTAGTGCTTCATGAAATATATTTTTAAATGTGTGGGTAGTTTGAAATGCAAATAACTGTGACCCTGATGCAGAGAAGATGGGATTACCAGTGAAAACTGACTCTGGGAACTTTTTAGAATATTAAGGTGGAATTGGGAGAGCCCAGAGGTCCTCTGAATCATCTTCACAGACAACTGAAATTTCTCCTTGTGAGTATCCTTCTAGAATTTGTAACTTGTATTAAATCTCATGTTTTCATCAAAATGTTTGCTAGTGTCATTGTTAGTTAGTTTTATGTTCTTCAAAATTTGTTCCAAATGTTATGTGCTTGGCAATTGGGGCAGCGTTACTGTGTGGTAATTGTCCTTGCAGTTAAAGGGAACATTCATCAGTTAGTAGTTAATGGGTAACAGTTCTTTTGCCTTTTCTACGAAGTATTTGAGTTTTATTCGTATGATGGATTCCCCTCTTTCCGGGTGAGTCAGTTGCCAGTTAATTCCAAATGTGTGTATAATCTGCTTGTTACTAACTGGGATTTTGATTGATGCTGAAGATTAATGAGCATGTGTTTTTATGTTTCAGTAGTTTAAGCTCCACTCTACAAATTCCATCTCAGGGGTGTGGGGGGGGCGCTCATTTTGTTTATTTATGTGTTTATTTATTTACTTTTGGCTGCATCGGGTCTTAGTTGCGGCATGCGGGATCTTTCCTTATGGCTCCTCTCTAGTTGAGGTGGGCGGGCTTAGTTGCCCCGTGGCATGTGGGATCTTAGTTCATTGGAAGGCGGATTCTTAACCACTGGACCACCAGGGAAGTCCTGGTGGGGCGTTGGGGGGAGTCATTTTAATGCAGTAGAAATTCCAAATGTCTTAGCTTGGCGTACAAAACCAGTTATATCCAGTCACTGCCCTACTTACTTCTTTTTTCTTTTTTTTTAACAGCTTTATTGAGATAGAAATTACATTCCATAAAATTCACTCGTTTTAAGTATACAATTCAATAGTTTTTAGTATACTGACAGAGTTGTACAACCATGACCATATTTAATTTTAGGGTATTTTCATCACCTAAAAAAGAAACCCCATACCCATTAGCAGAAACCTCCCACCCCTGCCAGCCCCTGGCAGCCACTAATCTACTTTCTGTAATACTTTGTTCCTTTTTATTACTGAATAACATTCCAATGTGCATATGTACTACATTTTTGTTTATCCGTTCATCAGTTGATATATGTTTTGGTTGTTTCTACTTTTCGGCTATTTATGAATAATGCTGCCGTGAATAGTCGTGTATAAGTTTTTATGTGACATATGTTTACACATCTCTTGGGTGGAGTTGCTGGGTCATATGGTAACTCTATGTTTAACCTTTTGAGGAACTGCCAAACTATCTTTTCCAAAGTGGCTGAATCATTTTACATTCCCACCAGCAGTGTATGCGGGTTCCATTTTCTCCATATCTTTGCCAGTGCTTGATACTGTCTTTTTTATTGTTGTTACAGCCATCCTAGTGGGGGGGAAGTGGTATCTCATTATGGTTTGTTTATGGGGTTTTTTTGTTTTGTTTCTTGGGGCCGTGCCACTAGGCATGCGGGATCTTAGTTCCCCAAGTAGGGACTGAACTGGTGCCCCCTGCAGTAGAAGCATGGAGTCTTAACTACTGGACCGCCAGGGAAGTCCCTCATTATGGTTTTGATTTGCATTTCCATGATGGCTAATAACATTGAGCATCTTTTCATGTTCTTATTGGCTCCTACTTATTTCTTTAGCTTAATCTCACTCCCTACTTTGCCATACTGAGCTCCCTGCTTGCAGCAGCTCCAGTCCCATCACACTGTCACTTTCTGGTGTGTGTGTGTGTGTGTGTGTGTGTGTGTGTGTGTGTGTGTGTGAGTGTGTGTGTGTATGTGTGTGTGTGTGTGTGTTGTTCTGCCTAGTGTGCCCTTCTTCCACCTCTTTGCTGGGTTAACTGTCTGTGACATTGTCACCTCAGATGATTGCCCTGATCCCCCAGAATAGCTTATGCTGCCTGTGCTTCGTGCTGCTGTAGAACTTTACGCACCCCCCTTGTCAGACGGTTTATCAAACAGTAATTTATTGACTTCTCTGTCTCCCTTACTAGGCTTGAGTGCCAAGTACCCCATTGTGCCTTCAGCTTCTAGCACAGTAGCAGGTGTTTTTCATACTTTTACCTCCTCTCATTATTTCCCCATTTGTAAAAAACTTGGTACTTTTTCTACCTTTCTCACCTTTCTTCTTTCTTGAGAGCTCCTCTTTCAGGACCCTTCCTGTGGGCTTCCGTCATACTTCTCCCTTCCTGTTGCTGCCCTCCTTTCTCCACCCCGGCAGAGGGCTTGTCCATTTAGTGATTTGATTAATGCCTTTATGAGGGAACTCCAGACTCCCATCTTTAAGCTGCTACCACTTCTGATCTTTCCCACTTCCATCAAATTAGTTCCCATTTGAGTAGAGGGCTCTTCCCTCCAATTCACTATGTCCAAAATGAAACTTGAAATCTCCAGACTAGATCCCCTTAATAAGCCCCCCATTTATTTCTGCGATTTCATCATTCCTTCAGTTTCACAGGCTAGAAACCCTGTCTTTTACTTTAGTAAGAAGTATCTCTAGTTACTGCCACAGCTAGAAGCTGCCACTCTACTGTGTGCCCAGCATGTGGTGCTAGATGGTTCGGTTATTTTGCCTGAGGTGTCAGCAACTGGTAAGTGGAAGGGCTGGTTTAAAACTCATTCGAATACATGTCTGTCTGTCGGAGTTGAAAGTCCATTCTTTGTTATAATCTCCCTTAGAAATTCACAGACTCTTAGATGTGCACGTGGCCATCGTCTCTCCAAGTTCAATCCCCTGTATTTTTATAAATAAGTAGGATTTTTTTCTTTTCTTCTATTCCTTATATATTTCTGTCTGTCTGTCTCTCTCTTTCTGTCGAACGTACTGTTTGTTTTTTGTTTTTTTCGCTTTGAGGTATCTCACTGTGCCCATCTTAGTTAAAGCCCTTATTACCTCCCTTCTGGACCACTCTAATGATCCTTCATTGTTCTCAACAGGGACACACACTCTGGGCATCTTGGGCAGGATCATTCTTTGTGGTTTGGGACCATTTTACACATTGCAAGATGTGTAGCATCCTTGGCCCCCACCAAACTAAATGCTCAAAGTGCTCCTGTACACACAGTCACTGTGACACCAAAATTTATCTTCACGTTTTTCCAGAGACTCCTTGGGATGGAGGATGATCTCACTCTTATTGAGAAACACTGTACTTTCTTTTTTCCTTAGACTCTATCCTGAGTATTTCTGACGGGAGAATTCTTAGCTGCTTGATCATGTCATTTTCCTGTCAAAAAATCAACAATGGCTGTTGTCTTCCAAATGAAATAAAAAATCTTTTTAAGTTTTAAGACCACTATTTCTGTCTAATCCCTATTCCTTGTACTCTTATTTGCCACTGTTTCCTGGGTGTTTTCGCCACCCTTGGTGGAAGCATCCCACCTTCTTCATCTTATCCCCTGCTCTGTAGCCAATGGTTCCTGCATTTGAGTTGAGCTAATGTTTCACATCGTTCCTCTGGCCATTCCAGCCTATCTTGACCTCGACCTCTTTCCTTAGTTCAGTTTAGATATTGTAGGTATAGGCATACACATTCATGGTATTTTTATGTAAACTTCCACTCAGTCTCACATTTTTGTTCCCCAGTTATTTCATCTGTATTATCAGTCCTTCTTAACCAAAATTAGAAGTGTCTTCAAGGCAGGCTCATAGGTCTTGAATCCTTTATAGCACCTATGCACACATAATGAGAGTTCAGAATACCATCTTTAGCATAAGACTGCTGGATATATGTACTAGCACTGTCAGTTACTGTGTGACCTTAAGCAAGTTAATTAACCTCTTAGTCTCAGTAAAATGGGAGTGCTAGTAGTATCTGCCTCACAGGGTTTTTGTGAGGATTAAATAACATACTGCATATGAAACATTTAGAACAGTTCCTGGCATCTCATTAAACATTGAAGAATTCAAGGTACTAGGAATTCCCTGGCAGTCCAGTGATTAGGACTCCACACTCTCACTGCCGAGGACCTGGGTTTGATCCCTGGTCAGAGAATTAAAATCCCACAAGCACGTGGTATGGCCAAGTAAAAAAGAAAAAAAAAGTGTTTTATTACTAAATACATTTTACTGATTAAACTATGTTTTTTGCTAACAAGTTTTTTGGGTTTGTTTTTTTTTTAATCTCTCGCAGGTTTTAGCTGATGGTTTGAGGACTGGTGTAACTGAATGGCCTGAGTCTCTGGAAGCAAAATCTGCTGTTGAACTTGTGCAGGAATTTCTGAATGGTGTTTGTTTTCCTAACTCATGCTTGTTTTTTGTTTACTTTCCTTAACTGGGTATTTAAGCTTGCTATATTTAAATGTAAATTGTCTTTTTATGCTTGATATTCTTTTTGGTTGGGATATATCTAAAGCTATGAGGTCTGTCATGGTGAGAGGGGCAGCTTCCATTCTGAATTGCTAACTGTAAAGGTCTCAGTGATTTTAAGAATTAATAATACTTATTTAATTTACATTTTATATACTGAAATCATATTTGAGATTGTAACCTTTGAGCACCTACCATGTGCTTGACATTGTGTGTCAGGGTCTTTCATTGTATCTTAGTTCATCTTTACACCCCTACCTAGTGGGTATCTATTTTGACCTTCATTGGAGAGTTAAGTAATTTGCTAAAATACCTCATTTGCCATTTGAAAATAGGATTAGGATAGAAATAATTTGGAATGAAGGAAAATAAATAAAATCCAGAGTTAATAAGCTTTTGCCACTTTCTAGACTTAAATAAGCTGGATGAATTTGGTGATTCTACGAAAAAGACCACAGAGGTAAGTGATTATTATTGGAAATGCACACTGAAAGAGCTTGTAAAATTTGGTTGTACTGTTGTCTTTCACGTCATGCAATCTCAGATGGATCTGCTACAGCCAAGGTAGCATTTTGAGAGTAGTTTTTTGTTGGTCTTTAATGTCAGCACTAGTGATTATTTTCCTTGAGAACCGATGAATATTTTTAAAGAGAACTAGTACATATTTATTATTAATCACTTAACTGCAGAGAAATGGAAACGAATATGTTTCTATACTGTGGGGTGATATTATAGTGTATTAATGTTATGAGATGGCATGTTAGTATGCCGCAGGTGGTACTATGAAATTGCACTTAATATGTTGTCATTTGACAAATAGGAAAATTGAGACAAAGGTAATTTAATTAAATATTTTTCCATGGGAGGAAAGTTGAATGCTTGTTTTTAGGCATCAGAGTTTAAAAACAATTTTAGAGGTCCCGTTTTTCATTGTCTATTTATTTGTATCTCCTCATTAGTGGATGAAATTGTAGAAGATGCATTCACGTCTCTCTTTGCATGTGTTCATGACCCCACCTCTTCTCAGAGCAGCATTTGAAAGCTTATTGGCCTTCAACTGTTGCACTTTTTAAAAAATAAACTGAGTATTCTCTGACACTCACTTCTTTTCCAGACAGTGAAACATGACTCTGTTGCAGTTGATCGGTCCATGGAGTGTCTTCTCACAGTACGGGGTGATCTCGATTTTGCTGAGCAGCTGTGGTGCAAAATGAGTAGTAGTAGGTGTCCATCAGGATTGTGAAATAAAAATTTTCCTGTTATTTCTTAGGTTTACTTTTAAGTCTTTTGAAAATAATACAGTGTGTACTGCTAGTCTCGTGTGGACATCTGGTTCCTGTTTTATCAAACTCATTTCTAATAATGCATTGGCACATTTTACTCAAGAATTTTCCTAAGACAAGGCAATTCGTAGAACCTGTTCTTTTCTCTTGCCGGAAGTATAAGACCTAGGTGGTTTTTATGCTGTATTTATATGAGCCAAAACATATACCTTAGTGAAATTATAATTATTAGGAAAAGACATTCCATAATATTGTACTAAGTATGTTATTTTATGGCAATGGGTTTAATTTCTTTCTTTAAAAATGCTTTATTTGGGGGGGAGGGGGGCTTTAATTTCTTTCCCCCTTCCCCATCCATAAAGTTCAGATACTTGTCTTCCACTTCATTTGTGTATCCTTAAAATGAATGACATATTTGATCTGCAGAAATAACCATGAAAGTAATGTTAGACTGACTTGCTTTCCAAGGTGTGGTTTCTTACCAAGACTTGGTGAAGTGTTTCACGTTGATCATCCAGAGTCTACAGCGTGGTGATATACAGCCATGGGTAGGTTTAGTAGTGTGTGTGAGAACCTTTTCTCAGCAGCATAGCAAACTGGTTAAGGACATAAGCTCTGGAGCAGACTGCCTGAGTTTGAATTCTAGCTCTGCCACTTTGTAGCTGTGTAAACTTGGACAGGTTCCTTAATTCACGTGAAGCACTTAGCACCTAGTTCATAGTTAAGTGCACTAATATTGTCGTTACTGTTGCTATGAATGATTGTTCTCATATACTACTTATGAGAGTACAAATTGGAACACTCTCTAAAAAGCAGTTATGATAATGTATTGAGATCCTCGAAATGTAGCCATCCTAAGGCCATACACAGGAATATGTATCAAAATTTTATGTATCATGATAGTCATTACAGCCTCATTTACAGTAGCAAAAATTGTAAATGACCTGAGTTTTCACTATTAATGGAATGCCTAAGTAAATAATGATATAGCCACATAATGGCACATGTAATAGTTGCTACAGATGATGTGGAGAAATGCTTACAGTGTTCAGTAAAAAGAAAGGATTATACACTATTGTATAAAAAATATAAATTTTGGAGAGAAAAACCTGGAAACAAATACACTAAAATATGATAGTCACCTCTGGTGGTAGGGTTACAAATGAGTTTCTCAAACTGCATTATACATTTCTGTACTTCATGGATTTTCCATAATGAATTTGTGGTTTTATAATGAAGAAAAATCTAAGGTAAAAGCTAGAAACAAAAAGATTCTTCATCTAATAGGAATTATTTTAAATAACACAACTGCCAATTCATGACAATGACAGAAACTTTCCGAGGTGTGAACGGAGATACACTCCAGAGCAGAAGCATGCAAACCCTACCCCTATTTGGCATTAGTCATTCTATGCATTTTAGTCTTGCCCATCGAATTTTTCTCTTGAGAGTTTCTGTGTTTGTGAGATATTTACAAGTATATCGCTACCATGTACAACAAGTGCAAAGTGAAAATAGTATTAAAAAAAAAGAAAATGCAGAAGTTTGTGTTGGAAATTAGAGATAATAGAAGGACAGTAATGAGAAAATGTCAAATATTTTAGGTGATGAAAAACGTAAGGTTATAATATAAGTTTTAGCTTTTAGCTATTGCAGTTTGTTTCTCTTTTGCTTACTGGACTATTTATATTTGTGGCTTTATAAACTTTTCGCAATTTCTAGCTTCATAGTGGGAGTAACAGTTTACTAAGTAAGCTCATTCATCAGTCTTACTATGGAACCATGGACACGGTTTCTCTCAGTGGGATTGTTCCAGTTCAGATGCTTTTGGAAATTGGTTTGGATAAACTGAAGAAAGATTATATCTGTTTTTTCATAGGTAAGGCCATTTCCCAGCTCAAAAAATTAAAAGCTGCATCACAAAAAATTAAAAGCTACATAGGTATTCTCAGATTTTATCTTTGTACTTGTCCCTAATTGTTTGTAGTCCTGGCTTTGCCCCTGGTTCACTGTGAGACAAGCACTCCCATTTTTTGAGCCTTAGCTTCCTGCTTGATAAAGATATTTTATTAAAGTTAGCTATAGTTTTTGTTTGTCTTTAATTCAAATGTTTTGAGATTCTTTGAGGTTAATGTAGTAAATAAAAAACGCTTTTTATTTTAATACCCATTACTTGGTTGTTTTTATTAGGGGCAAACTGTGATCATTTTTAGAATAAGTATTAATTTATATTTATGGTGTAATGTACCAGAAAATTTGGCTTTTTGTGAGAAACTGTTTAGCTTGAGCATTTCTTTTATATATGAACTATGAAATTTTTTTCTTAGGTTGCTTAATTTGTTATAGATAATACCTAAGGCTTAATTGCATATATGTGTTTTTTCTTCATAGGCCAAGAACTTGCATCTTTGAATCATTTGGTGAGTTTTTATTCTAAAATTGGTTTTTCTTTATTCGGTCATTCTGCATACAGTTATTAAGTGTCTATTCTGTGCCAGCCTCTGTTCTAGGAAACAGATAAATTAAGACAGGCAATTACACTGTCTAATATGACAGACAAAAAGGTAGCCTATTCAATGTCACTTCTCATTCTTTATAAATGTATGATACTGACATAAAGTTGTATCCTGCTTATTAAACCATTGTACTCCCACAACTCTCATTTATCTAAAACGGTTAAGGAATGCCTTTCTTTGATAGGCCTTATAAGGGAATATTTGCTTTATATTCTCTTGACCCATTTCTTTTACACATGAAGGATTACTTTCCAAAGAATTTGTTATGTTCCTTAACATTGATTCAAAAGATGCTTCTGATATATGTGGAACCTAGAAAAATGGTACAGATGAACCAGTTTGCAGGGCAGAAATTAAGACACAGATATAGAAAACAAACGTATGGATACCAAAGGGGGGAAAGCGCCGGGGGGGGGGGGGTGATGAATTGAGAGATTGGGATTGACATGTATACACTGATGTGTATAAAATGGATGACTAATAAGAACCTGCTGTATAAAAAATAAATTAAATTTTTAAAAAAAAGATGCTTCTGGGTTTCAGGGTCATGATTATGAACTTTTTTATTTTCCTAGTGTCTTGATTTAGAAAGTTAAGGAGATTAAAGAGCATCCATAAGGACCCTTGACATTTGTTGTAAGATTCTTTTAGAAAATGGATCTTCAAATGACATCTGGTCTCTTATAAAAATGCCAAGATAGGAAAACTCTAGCTTTATCTATTATGCAAAGTAAGACTCAGCTGGATTCTTTTGAGGTTAATTTTTGCTATTCAGAGTTTAAACATTTTTTAAGGGTGTATATTTTTAGTGGAAACTTTTAATACATTTTTTTATACTTAGAAAAGTAATAACATTTTGAAAATTAGAATATAATGCCAATACACCCTTAATCTCAGCACTCAAATATGAGTACCCTCATTTTTATGAATTCCCCTCAAGTCATTTAATATGCCTGTTTTTTAAAATATGGTTTGACTCCAGACTTTTTTTTTTTTTTTTGGCTGCATTGGGTCTTTGTTGCTGTGTGCAGGCTTTCTCTAGTTGTGGTGAGCAGGAGCTACAGTTCGTTGCAGTGCGCGGGCTTCTCATTGCGGCGGCTTCTCTTGTTGCGGAGCACGGGCTCTAGGCGCGTGGGCTTCAGTAGTTGTGGCTCATGGGCTTAGTTGCTCCCCAGCATGTGGGATCTTCCTGGACCAGGGCTCGAACCCGTGTCCCCTGCATTGGCAGGCGGATTCTTAACCACTGTGCCACCAGGGAAGCCCCCGACTCCAGACTTTTGACACAATAGTTCTTAAACTTTGAGAATCTCCTAGAAGGCTTGTTAAAATGCTAATTCCTGGGCCCCAGTGACTCAGTAGGTCTAGGGGCTCTGGAATATGTCTTTTTTTTTCAGCCACACTGCACAGCTTGTGGGATCTCAGTTCCCCGACCAGGGATTGAACCCGGGCCGCGGCAGTGAAAGCCCAGAATCCTAACCACTAGGCAACCAGGGAACTCCCTGGAATATGTCATTTTAAACAAACCATCTCCATCTCCAGATGATTCTGATGCAGGTGGCTTGCAGATATATTAGTTTTCTATTGCTGCCGTAACAAATTACCACACACCTAGTGTCTTAAAGCAACACACACAAATGTATTACTCTGTAGTTCTCTAGTTCGGAAGTCTAGTCTGGGTCTCACTAGGCTAAAATTAGGGTGTTGGCAGGCTGTGTTCCTGTCTGGAGGCTGCCTGTAGGGGAGGATCCATTTCCTGCTCATTTGAGTTATTAGCAGAATTTAATTCCTCATAATTATAGGACAGAGGTACCTTTTTCTTGCTGGCTATAAACTGAGGACTGTTCCCAACTTCCAAGGTCCAACCCATACCTTGGCTCCTGGCCCCCTTCTTCCATCTCCAAAGGCAGCTATAGTGGGTCAAGTCCTTCTCGTGCTGTGTCTCTGCCTCCCTCATCCAGTTTTAAGGGTTCATATGATTCGATTGGGCTCACCTGCATAATCTAGGATACTTTCCCAATTTTAAGGTCAAATGACTGTATACATCTGCAACCTTAATTCCTTTTGCCATAAATGTAACATTCACAGGTTCTGGGATTAGGACATGAACATCTTTTGAGGGTGGTTTTCTGCCTGTTACAGCAGGCCACACCTTGAGAAGCCCTCACTAGGCTGTACTGCCTCCAAGT
Source organism: Neophocaena asiaeorientalis asiaeorientalis (assembly GCF_003031525.2). Classification (NCBI taxonomy): domain Eukaryota; kingdom Metazoa; phylum Chordata; class Mammalia; order Artiodactyla; family Phocoenidae; genus Neophocaena; species Neophocaena asiaeorientalis. The sequence continues at coordinate 633,884 of NW_020185332.1, read as the reverse complement.
AATCAGTAACATCAGGCTCTGTCACCTCTTCTCTGTGCAGGGTCTTGGGGACAGACCGAGGTAGACCAGGCGGGGTTGTAGCACGGGCAGAGAGAAAGGGGAAAGGCAATCTGGATCTGTTCCTTTGTGAAAAAGACCTGGGTGGGCCACTTGCAGAGCTGTCAGGAGACCACAGGGAATATGGGTGGCAGGTGTGGAGAACGTTGTAATCTGTAGCCTGTGGTGAGTGGGGCTGCTTTGGGGTACTTCTCTGCCTGGGACCATGCCTATTTTCCTACTTGTGTTATTTTCACATTTTGGAATAACCTGTGTAAGACAATTAATATGTCCCTATATTTTGGATTTAATTATAAATGATTTTGCATTAAATTAGTCTGTCACATTTTGCATAGCTTCCTTTAAACTGTAATTTAGGATTACCCATGGATCTCTCCTACTCCCTTGCCATTACCTCCACTCAATTAAAAGATGACCATAGGGCTTCCCTGGTGGCGCAGTGGTTGAGGGTCCGCCTGCTGATGCAGGGGACGCGGGTTCGTGCCCCGGTCCGGGAAGATCCCACATGCCACGGAGCGGCTGGGCCCGTGAGCCATGGCCGCTGAGCCTGCGCGTCCGGAGCCTATGCTCCGCAACGGGAGAGGCCGCAGCAGTGAGATCCAAAAAAAAAAAAAAAAAAAAGATGACCACAACTTTTCCCTTACTGTATTAGTTTTCCGTCGCCACCTAACAAAATTTAGAAGCTTAAATGAACACAAATGGATTATCTCACAGTTTCCAGGAGTTGGAAGTTGGGTACATTTTACCTGCGTCCTCTGCTCAGGGTTTCACAAGGCTGAAATCAAGGTGTCATCTGGAGGCTTGATGAGGGAAAGATCCACTTTCAAGTTCCCTCGCTTATTGTTGGCAGAATTCATTTACTTGTGGCCCTTTGATGAAGGTCCCCATTTTCTTGCTAGCTGTTGGCCCCGTACTGGCCTCAGGTCCTAGAGGTTACTTGTGGGTTCTTACCATGTGGCCTTCTCTACAACGTGGCAGTTTGTTTCTTCAAAGCCAGCAGGAGAGCATCTCTAATGCTTCAAGAGCTCACTGACTAGGTCATAGTAATGACCAGGCGATGCTCTCCCTTCTGATTAATTCAAAGTCAAGGGCTTCCCTGGTGGCACAGTGGTTGAGGATCCACCTGCCGATGCAGGGGACACAGGTTCGTGCCCCAGTCCGGGAAGATCCCACATGCCGCGGAGCGGCTGGGCCCGTGAGCCATGGCCGCTGAGCCTGCGCGTCCGGAGCCTGTGCTCCTCAACGGGAGAGGCCACAACAGTGAGAGGCCCGCGTACCGCAAAAATAAATAAATAAATAAATAAACAAACAAAGTCGATCAGTAACCTAATCATGGGAGTAACAAACCACCATATTTATAGATTCTGGCCTCGCTCAGGGAGAATGGATTATACAAGGCATGTATTCCAGGGGGTGGGAATCTTGGGGGTCATTGTAGAATTCCACCCACTGTATTTACCATGGATTATTTCCTTAGGATTGGGTCTCAGAAATAGATCTGAGCATATTACGATGGCTTGACATAACATTGCCAACTTTCTTTTCCAAAACCTCATACCAGTTTACCAGTAATATATGTTAGTGGAAGCTTATCACTACACTTGCTTAATTTCTTGCTACTTCAGGTTTACTATCTATTTTTAGACATGAGTACTCCCATCAACCTAGCAAGTTTGTTGACGTTAAGAATTATCTTGTGGATTTGCCATTCTTTCCATCTGGAGAGTTTGATGGGTGGTACTAGTTACCTACTTGGACCTCCTTGGTAAAGCAGTTCTGTGATTTGCCTTTACCAGAGAATATGTATAATGGTTTGCTTAGAACATTCTCAGTGGAGACTTGGAGTTTAGTTTGAGGAATAGTATTGAAAGGAGGAAGGCTATCTAGCTGCCTCCTGTCTTCTTTTTACCCTCCCTATTAATCAGGCATCCACACTGAGGTTTAGTAGGCACGGTTAATTCTTTCCAGAGATTCCTCTTGTTCTTTGACTCCCTATTTTCCTTGTCCTTTTTTTCATTCCAGGAATATTTCATTTCTCCATCAGTAGATACACAAGAGCAGGTTCATCGTATTCAAAAACTCCACCATATTCTCGAAATAGTAGTCAGTTGTATGCTTTTCATTAAACCTCAACATGAACTCCTCTTTTCTTTAACACAGTAAGTGTTTCTGTTGTTTACTTACATAAAAATGTACTCTCTTCTGAAATAGTTGCAGCCAAAATAACTGCCTTTTTTTTACTATCAGTTAGGATAGAATTTTTGTACCCTGTCTTCACAGTAACAGAAAGGTTCTAAGTCACTGCCATGAGAAGGAAAGGCTTTGGATTCAGGAGGAATCAGGTTGGACACTTGGATCTAGTACTTCCTTTCTAAGGAAGTTTCCTTTCACTACATCTTGTTTTTCATTGTAGAAATGGTGTAATGTATATAAAGTACTTGACCCTTGAGGTGCTTAATAAATATTAGTTCCTTCTCTTTTCTTTATATCCTTATAAATTTGGGTCAAGCTAATCATTGCCAACCATCTATATGGTAACTGAATGGAATCGAATTTTATTATCAGACCTCTGTCAATAGTGTTGCTGAAATTTTAGAGAATTTGTCAGTCAGTTTGACTAAAAACAGTTTGGAATAATCCTTACACATGGATCGCTGGTGTCTTACATGTATTTTTTGAGGCTTCAAACTGGAAATAAGTGAACCATCCAGTGGAAGAACCGAGTTTATTTTTCCCTGTGGAAGGAAATGTACCATTTCCTTTTCCAAAATTAGAATTTGACTTACTTGTAAAGGGAAAGTTTGAAATTGTTACTGGGTTTTTTTCCATTAAAGATCAGTAGTATATGTGAGTTAACTGTTTAATTCTCCATACTTGGAAAACAATGGAGACTATATCTTTGTCTCTCTTTTGCCTTTTTGTTTTTCTGATATCTCTTTCTTCCCAGTTACACCTTTACTTGAGCTCAACATAAATATATTTTATACTTATGAGAAATATGTCCACTATTAATTTTTTTAAAGTGAAATTTTCTTTCAAAAAAAATTAACCTAAGTGTTGTTGGGATGGGGGTTTAATGTTTCCTTTATGAGCTTTAGACTAACAGAAAGCCTTTATCTCCAAGTGGCATTTTTTTCCAAAAGCAATTCTTATTTCTTTTTTTTTCTTTTTAGATCCTGCATAAAATTTTATGAACAAAATCCTCTCGATGAGCAACACATTTTTCAGCTGCCAGTCAGACCAACTGCTATAAAAGACTTATATCAAAAGTAAGCAATTTAATAATTAAATTATACTTCAAGTCCAGCCATGATTCTAGGCAATTTCAGTGTCTGCTCCATGGGGACCTCATGACCCAGAGTTGCTTCACCTCTGAAACCATAATCATCTGATTCCCATCCCCTGAACATAGTCTGATAGAGTCCTCCCTCTTCCTTCTCCCAGACCTGTGGTCTGCTCTCTTTAGACTGTTGGTCCTCTACTTTCATTTTTCTCTCAATTTGTAATTTCTTCACAGAATAGGGCAGAAACTTTAGCCAGAAGGGAAGTGACAGGTTGGGAAGAACGTGATCGGGGTAATGACAGCGAAGTCAGAGGTATGGCTGTGGGAGTGAGAGAAGGATCTGGGATTGGGGATTGCGGAGGTATGGAGCTGAGGCTAAGACGATAGATCGGCCATCCATGCGGGACACCGAGGTTGCCTCAAATCATGATCTCCACTGACTCTTCTCTCAGCATATAATAGACTTGAGATTTCTCTCACACTGAAGCCACTCCATTTATACCCTCCCTCTATATAGTTCCCTCTTAGCCAAGCCTCATCACTCCCCTGAAATTGTTTAGCAGAAGTTGCCAGTGGCCTTCTAATTGGCAAATGCAGAGGACACTTTCCAGGAGAAGAGTTTTTTGGCTCCTTGTGTAATTAGCTAGCCCACTAATTCTTTCTCTCCGTAAGCACTTGTAAGGCTCTGTGGCATTTAATACTATTGCTTTCTTGAACCCATCCCCTTCCTTTGTTTTCATGGCATAAGGTTCTGTCTTAATTTTAACTCTACCTCTCTGGCCCACCTCCAAGACTGAGAACGGTCCTCTTTTCAAATTCTTCTCCCTCTGCCTCATTCATATGTGAGTTTCCACCAGAACTCTACCCTCTGCCCTCTTTTCTTACTTCCTGTCTTCCCTGGGTGATTTCGTTCACACCCCAATCTTCAATTCCTCTGGGCTAATGATAATTCATAACCCATATCTGCAGCTTCTCCTGAGCTTCACACCCATGTTTCTAGGTGTCTGTTAGACACGAATTCTCAACTTTAACGTCCTGCAGGTAGTTCAGACTCTAAATCCCAACTCTTCACTCCCCTTCCTAACACTTTTCCTCTTCCCATATGACCTCTTAAGTGGCCATCATTAATCTCCACCTAATGCCCAAAACAGAAACCTAGGACTTATCTTCCACTTATTGCTGTCACTTCCTTCCTCCTTGAAATGGTTTCCAAGTCCTGACCTCCTTGGAAGCTCTTGAATCTGTTCCTTTCTCTACATCTTTGCATCTATTTCATATCTGCTCATCTCATACCTGGGCTGAGTGCAGTAAAATCCTTTTTCCTAGCTGCTCTATCTGCCTCCATTAACTTCCTTCTCTGTGACCGCCAAAGTGATCTTCCTAAAATCAGATCCCATCATGACTTCCTTCTGTTTAAATGGCTCCCTTACCTTTAGGACAGTGTTCCATCACCTCAGTGTGGTCTGTGAGACCTTCTGTGCCCGGCCGCTGTGCCTTTCTGGTTCACGTGCCACCACGCCTTCCCACTCTCCTTTTGAGTCAGAGACCCTATGTTACTGCATTTCCTCAGACACCGCACACGCTTACCTGACAGTGCCTACGCCTGTGTCCTTCTTTCATCCTGGATCTTGTCCGCTTAACTAGCTCCTCCTTCTAATTTCATTATAAGCTCAGCTCAAAGACCACAATATCTGAGGATTCTTTTCCAACTCTACAATCCCAATCTGAGTTAAATTACCCCTCGTGTATTGTCCCCTCCCATGTCTGATATTTCTCTATTACAACATTTTTCAAAATTGAGTTGTTATTGTTTATTTAATTTTTATTGAAATAAAGTTGATTTACCATATTGTATTAGTTCCAGGTATACAACAAAGTGATTCAGTTATGCATACTATTTTTTTTTTCAGGTTCTTTTTCATTGTAGGTTATTAACAAGATATTGAATATAGTTCCCTGTGCTATATAGTAAATCCTTGTTGTTTATCTCTTTTATATATAATGGTGTGTATCTGTTAATCCCATACACCTAATTTATCCCTCCACACCCCTTTCTCCTTTGGTAACCATATAAGTTTGTTTTCTATGTCTGTGACTGTTTCGTAAATAAATTCATTTGTATTATTTTTTATATTCCACATTTAAGGGATATCATATAATATTTGCCTTTCTCTGTCTGACTTAATTCACTCAGTATGATAATCTCTAGGTCCATCCATGTTGCTGCAAATGGCATTATTTCATTCTTTCTTTTTGCACACGGAATGAATATTTTATTACTAGATTATAAAAATAAAATACAATAATTTTAAAACAGAACTTAAAACACTGTACAAAGCTTTAATGTGACACAAATGGGAAAATTAAATAAATTAATTACACATTTATGTACAGATGGCCTGTACAAAAGCACTCCATGTTTCTGCCAATACTCTATGTCCTTGTTTGCCTGGACAAAAATGCATAAAGAGGGCTGCTTGGAGGGGAAAGAGGTACGATACAATACCTTTAGAGGTATTTGAAAGAGCCGTTTCTCATCACTCTTGATTTCATGAAGAGGAGAAGAAAGGGAGAAAACTATGGAATTGTTAAATTATTCTATTCTAACTTACTGGTCTTGCTCAACCGGAGAGAATACTTATGGTTTGTGGTTCCATCTGATTTAAGAGCTGCCAAGAGTTCAAAAGTTTCAAGATTTATATCTAATTCAAAAAGTAGGTGTTTCCCAACTCCCTGTTTTTTCCTAAAAGCTGTGAACTTGTAAGTAAATGACCCAATGACATCAGCACTTGGTTATTTTAGGAAAGGAGTCACGAGGGGGACCAGGAACTGTGCATGAGAAATGAGGGAGCTCAAGCCTGGGTCATCTGTTATTTTCTTTACTCAGTTCATCCAATCCAATTTCAGAGCCCCAAATGGCACAGTGTTACATTTCCTTTAGCTTCCTATCTTTGTATCTCTGAATGCTTTTTACCTTAGTGAACTAATTTACCTAACTGGTGAATAGTTTAAAAAGAAAAAAATCCCAAGGGCTTTCCCTTCCCTGGGTTGATCCCTAAAATAAATCATATTCAAGCTCTGGTAGGTTTGTTTATCCCTTGTGGATGAGAGAAGAACAGACAGACAGACCCCAGGTATGTCAAAGTACTATGCATGAATTTTTAAGGATTTAAACTGTATATTTTAAGGGGGAGAAAAGCAACATATGGCAAGGGTAGTCTATATAAAAATTTGGTTTACCCAGTGTTTTTAAGTGGGTGAGTGAACACTTATGTACACAGTATGAAACAATGTTAAACTACTGAAAAGAGAGATAAAATTTCCTACTGTTACTGTGTAAAATTATGTCATGAGCAAATTCTGTAGTCACATGGGCTCAAAGTTCTGCCTCGCTGAATCCTATTCTCTAGGTCAAGGAATCCAGAACCCTGGCCCAGGGTATCTGAGAGATATGTCAGTATCATCTATCATCAGTGATACATACTGTGCCCATACTGTTATGTCTGAGTAGTATTCCATTGTGTGTGTGTGTGTGTGTGTGTGTGTGTGTGTATATGTATGTGTATATACACATATATATATGTATATGTATGTATATATATATATATAGGCACACCACATCTTTATCCATTATCTGTCAATGGACATTTAGGTTGCTTCCATGTCTTGGCTATTGTAAATAGTGCTGCTGTGAACATTGGGGTGCATGTATCTTTTTGAATTAGAGTTTTCGTCTTTTCTGTAAATATGCCCAGGAGTGGGATTGCTGGATCATATGGTAGTTCTATTTTTAGTATTTTTTGAGGAACCTCCATATTGTTTTCCATAGTGGCTGCACCAATTTGTTATCATTTACATTCTTGTTTCTTTCCCTCTTTTGACTGTGCTTCTTGAGGGTAGGAATGTGACCTCTCCACCTCTTCTTCCTCAGTGCTTACCACAGAAGGACTTCACTATGTGACTATAGAAAGAAGGAATTGGATTGGTTTTTTTTCTTTGCTTTTTTTTCTTTCCTTAGTGAGAAGCCACAGAAATGGAGAGTGGAAATAAACAGTGGTCAAAAGAAGGTGAAAACAGTTTGGCAACTGAGTGACAGCCCACCTGTAGATCATCTGAATTTTCACAGACCTGGTAGAGATGGTTTGTAGTCTATTCACGTAAATTATTCCAAAAGAAAATAAACTAAGTTTACTAGTAGAGATTATTATTAGAGCTCTTGCGCCTAGTTTTAAGTAATTTTCCTGAACTCTAGGTATAAACCTATTTATTCTGGGGGAAAAAAAAAACATGAAAGAGTGCTTTTTCTCATTATCCTAGCTAGAGGAAATTTTATTAAAAGACACCAAGCAATAGGGACGTAGGTGTGAAAATAGGTTATAAAATGGAAATGCCAGCTCATACTTCACACTTTTCTGCACCATTTAAAACAGTTATGATATTTCTGCTCTAATACCTTCTCTGTGGCAGGAATAAGGGTTGAGATTTCTAGTATTGTATCAAAGATTATGTGTGTCAAAGAATGTCTTTTTGCCCCTGGTATAATTAGCTGACCCACCAGTTATTTATACCTCCTTCCGTAAGTACCTATAAGACTGTTATCTTTATGCACATGGATTGTGTGGGGCTGTCATCTCTTATTTGTATAAGTCTTAAATGGCTGATTCAAATATTGCAAGGATTATCCAAAATTAAATCTGATAGTTTTAAGATAGAATTCAAGGGTATTTGAAAGCTGGGAATACAGATAGTCCTATTGTAGTGATTGATATTTTGCAAAATTATTTCCAGAAATTGTTTATTCTCCCCCCGCCCCGAGTATATTTTGATTCAGGCATAATGGGAACTTCTCTATTCATATGGCTGAACTGTAAAAGTCCTAAAGAAATCAAATGTTCCTGAGAACCATCAGTTAATATCGTGCTATCTTTTCTAAGTGTGATATAAAAGCTGGAGCCTATAAAAGATTGAAAATGAACTGTATAAAAATAAAAAAATTTCTGCGTGGCAAAAAATACCAGAGGCGAAGCAACAAACAAATAATAAACTAGGAAAAGAAATTTGCAGCTCATGTTCAGAAAAGGGGCTACATTCTCTAGTATATAAAGAACTTTCAGATCTGTAAGAAAAGTATTAATAACTCAGTAGAAAAAATGGGCAAGTAATATGAACCGTTTACCAAAAAGGAAATTTAAATGTCATCTTAAAAGCAAAAGGTGATCAACCCCACCTATAATAAGAGGAATGCAAATTTATATTCTGTAGATACCATCTTTCACCTGTCAGATTAGCAGAGGTCAACATGTTTGGTGTCACAGTGCTGGCCGGGATTTGGGGGAACCTCATGCACTGCTGGATGGAGTGTAAAGTTGTATGGCTTTTGTGGAGGGTGATATTCACCAAAATTTTAAAGAATACATTCTTTGGACCACCAGTTCCATTAATAGGAATCTATTCCACATATATAACCAGACATGTGCAAAAAGGCCTGTGGACCAGATCACTAATTGCAGTATTGTTTACAGTAGCAAAACCATTGGCCTGGGGCATAGAAAAACCTCTGAAAGGAGACAACTAAAGCTCAACCCTGAGGTGTGGAATGATGAGGGCAGGGGTGGGTCTCAGCTTTGATTATTAGAAGCATCTGGGGAGCCTTTAAAGTCCTAATACCCAGACCAAGTGAATCAGAATCGCTGGAGGTAGAGCCTGGACATCAGAATTTTTAAAGTTCTCCAGGTGATTTCATTGTGCAGCGAAGGTTGAAGACCACCAGTTTAAACATTTTATTTTATCTATATTTGTTGTTTCAGGTTTTTTTTCTTAAAGACATGTGTGTTATGATTTTTAAAGTTTAAAAGACATGAATAAATGTGATACATTTTTCAAAAATGCCATTTTAAAATAAATTTTATTACATTAAGATTAAACCTGTTAGGAGATTAATACAAGATTAAACACCTTTTCCAATGATGCTGAATAAGTGAAGTATACGGAACCTATCTTCTAGAGTCTTTTTTGTTTTTTTAGAGTCTTTTTAATGCAGGTTGCTTCAAAAAAGAATGAAAGTTGTTTTGAATGTTAGAGTTAAAACTATTTGCTAATGTATTGGTCCAGTGACTCTTTTTATGAAAATAAGGAATTTTTATGAAATCATATATTTACGTGCTTGGAAACACACTCACACTCCATTTTGACTTGAACTTCATAACCTCTTCTACCCATTATGTATTCTTGATGTGCTTGTCTAGAAATTATTCAGTGACCTTTGGCCCAAACCAAGACCCACTGTTAAAGGAGGACTTCATTTGTAAAAGTCATAGATTATTCAAACAAAGCCTCAGTTGTAGATATTAAAGTCCAATAATCATTTATTTTTGGCCAAAGATCATAGGCATTTACAAAATTAGACTTTCTATTTCATTGGACTGAGCACTTAGGTCAAATACTAGCTTTTCAAGATACCTAACGGTATGATGCTCTTGAGTAAAACAGTTGACATCAAAAGCAGGAAGACTGAAGAGAGAAAAGTGTACTTTTAGCTGCCCTGGGAAAAGAGAATAATGACTTGGAGTTAATGGGGGAGAAAAACAGTGTCCAGTAGAGTGCTGCTCACCCAGTGGGTGCTCGGCAAATGATTGCTGGTAATGGTGGGAATATGGAAACCAAAATGTTGACCCACAAGGAAGTGGACATGATCTCATCTAAATGTTAATTGTATCATTTGATTTTGAAATACAACAATCTTCAGGAGAAAAAAATGGATACGTGTCTAGCCCTAAGACTATAAACCCTAAGTAGAAAATGTTTTCTGAAATATATATTACAATTGGAAGAAGACAGTTATATTTAACTGTAGTGGAGGAGGCATTAAAAAATAAAGCAGTAGCTTACCAAATTAAAAATATATAATTTTTTTTGGGGGGGGGTTGCTGCTGCACTATGCAGCCTGTGGGATTTTAGTTCCCTGGACCAGGGATCCAACCTGGGCCCCCAGCAGTGGAAGTGTGGAGTCCTAACCCCTGGACTGCTGGGGAATTCCCCCCGAATATATAATTTTTAAAAATCTACTTTAGTTTGTTTAGTCATATTTTCAATGCATCAAGAGGGTTGACTATTAAAAGGAATTGTCTATGCTGATTTTTGTCTAAAGTAGAAGACACATCATTCAGACTACCTCTTGATTGTTGTAAAATTCAGCAGTAACTTAGCAGAAAAACAGTTCAATGAATTGTTGATGAATTCAATTCTGATCTCTCTCTCTCTGGTTATAGATTTTTCTGAATTAACATTAAACGGTAGCCTGGAAGAAAGGATATCCTTTACTAACATGGTTACCTGCAGCCAGGTGCATTTCAAGTGAAGTGTGCTGATGGGGCCCTCTGTAAGGTGGTATGTTCACTTTTTGTTCTCTGCAAATACTTTATAATGTCTTAAATACCTTACTTTTTTTCTTTCTACAACATAAATGCTGGTTTAATACATTTGGGATATGGATTATTAGTAATCACATAAAAGGCTTACCAGCTGTTACTGAGCAGTGCAAATCTTTAATTTCCTTTCTACCTTCTGTAGTCAACTGACAATTTAATCCTAAAACCGGAAAAATGAAAAAAAATTTTTTTTGAGTGGTAATGTCTTTGCATTTGAAATCTGTATATATAGTAGAAGGAGAGTGTGGTCTCAAAACCATTGATGGAAGAGAAAAACCCTAAACAGGCATGCCAATTTGACATTGAAAGCAAAGTTTTGTTAAAAACAGTTGTAACCAGCCCAATTGTAGGACTAAGTCCCAGATGTAAATACCCTTTTTAAAATGTTTAACTTGAGGTAGTATTAACCAAAAGAATTAATGGAATAGCCTTTTCTACGATCTTACTGTTTTTGTGTTTCACAAACAACATTAAGTAGAATCAGATAATGGATAAAATGCCTAACATCATTCTTTCTCTTAAGCCATGTTTTGTACCCAAATAGATGGATATTAATTTTAGCATTTTAGCATAGTTAAGAATAAAATGGACTTAGAAAAAACAGAATATTTAGTTACAGAGAAGATATATAAATTAAATAATCAATATATAATATTTCTTTGAGGTATTTCATTGAGTAAAGGGTATTTAGCATAAGAAAATTTCTTTTAGAAAAATATATATGCTCATTTACTTGGTACCCACCTAATGCTTTTTCATGGTTGCCTGATAGGATTTACAGTCTGAAAGGACTGTTATATCTAGATTGTTTTTGTCCGTCATGTGTAGGGCAGTGCTAATGTGGCAATCATTTCTACATTAAAATAATATTTCCAGACAGATTTTAAAATGAGATAAGTTACAAAACAGTTTGTGCACTGTGATCCCTTTTTGCAAAATGAAAATCAATGCATAATATATGGCAAAATATTAACATTGACTTTGAGAGGGGTGAGATTACAGGTGATTTTTATTTCATTTACGCTTATTTTTATTTTCTAATTCTTCAATCCCAGCTCAACCCAAAAAAAAGAGAGAGAGAGGTGGTGGGAAGGTAATTATCACAGAACCTGAAAACAGATGTATGTAAACCTTCGAAGGGGCAAAAGGAGGAAGATCCTGAAGAAGATCCCGAAGGTTCTCTGTGAAAGATGCAGCTACAAAATGGATGACCCTGTCTCAGCTCAGGCTCCTCAGCAGAAGCATCAGGAGAACTGCAGCGATTAGTATACAGAGGGTGCAGACTGTAGGTACCATGATCTCCGTCATGATCTGCATGTAACTTAGAAAAGGCTCTGCGGAGGGGGAGAGAGCAACATGGCAGATGAGAATGTAGTCATTTTGGCAAATGCAGCTTCATCCTGAAAGCTTCAGTTGTCTGGATAAACTTGGAAAATGGCATCATCACACTTGCTAATTATTCTCATTTGCTATAAAAGAGAACCTGGTAAATTAAATGTTATAAAAAAATTATCTGAGGGCTTTGTAAGATATTTCAGAAAATATGGATTAAGAATGCTTAAATTTGGTTCTTCCATAGGTACTGTAATAAAGTCTAAATGTATGTCAGTGCTAGTGCTTACTCAGAATATTAGCAGCCAATATTCCTCAGTTTCTATAATTCTCTTTGGGGGGATTTAGGAAAGAAAATTCCTTGGAAAACATTTGCATCCTTTCAAAAATGTTTATTGTATATCTTAAGAGGTATAGGAATTTCTGCATTGAAAATTTTCATGGTCATTCTTAACACAGCTAAACAGTCTTTAAGAGTTAAATGATAAGCATATTTCAAGTGTGTTAACGGTTGTAGTGGACATTTACGAAATACCTGCTTTTAAGTTTTGTGCCAGGCACCCTTGGTTACCGAGATAAATAAGGCACAGGCCCAATTCTCATGGAGCTCATGGGCTCAACAGTAAGTTCTACATCATGTCTCTACATTAAGTTTATTTTACTTTAATGGAATATGCATCTTTAATATTTGCCTGATTATTTAGATGAGGTGGGAGGGGACAGTGGTATATGGGCCTGTAAAAATAGTTGAATTGGTAGGATTTGGTCTAGCATTTTCCACCTCTGATACCACATGGAAGATGAATTCATTAAAACAGGAAGTGTATTTCTCTGGTTGCTCTTATATATAGAGAAAGACAAAATTCAAAGAAACAAATGATATGCTTTGGCATTTCTTGATGCATGGTTACATCCTGGTTATTCTACATCTCTGATCCTTTTAGATCCTGTTGCATTAGAAATGCCTTCTGTGAGAGCAGGGACCTTGTTGTTTATTGCTATGTCCCCAGGGCTTAAAACACCCTTGAGTCAATAGTGACTGCTTCATAATTACTTGCTGAATGAGTGAATATAATATCTAGAGTGTTTGATTTTTCTTCATTCCATTTGGTATAATGGTTGAATTTCTCCCTCCTTCCAACAAAGCCCACTATAACACAATAGTAGATTTATAAATTTACAGTATGATTCAGAATTGAACTAGAGTAGATAAATTTATAAATAGTAGATTTATAAATTTACAGTATGATTCAGAATCAAACTAGAGTAGATATTTCTTTTTCATGGTAGATTTTTTTTTTTTTGGTACGTGGGCCTCTCACTGTTGTGGCCTCTCCCGTTGCGGAGCACAGGCTCCGGATGCGCAGGCTCAGTGGCCATGGCTCATGGGCCCAGCTGCTCTGCGGCATGTGGGATCTTCCCGGACTGGGGCATGAACCCGTGTCCCCTGCATCGGCAGGCGGACTCTCAACCACTGTGCCACCAGGGAAGCCCATGGTAGATTTTTAAAACATATTTTAAGTGCTGATAGAAATTTGACATTGCTTCAAAGTAAAGGAAAGTCCATTTCTAATCATGTGATTTTGGAAGATTGACTTAAGGTGGGTCCACATTTTGAGATTTTGGTAATACCGTTACATACGTAATTACATGGTTTAATTATCAAAGAGTTAAACTCACCTGCAGCGAGCATCTGGTTGTTGATAGAGCAAGTTTCCAAGGCTTTGAGGTACCAACTTTCCACCTAATAAAAACCCACTTGATAAGTTGTCTTAAACTAGTTTTTTGCTGTTTGAAATCATGTTTCGAATAATATGGGGTAAGAAACATATTTTTTTAATCTGCTCGTAGTTTAAATCAGTTAATAGTTATTGAATGCCTATGTGCATCATTGTGAGGGAGCCAAAGAACAGTTTTTATTCTTGAGCTTATAATCTAGCTATCTTTTTCTAATAATGAAATTACTGTCTTTTCTAGTAATGCAAAACTAGTGAATACCTGATAGTTATCAGTCACTGCTTCTATTTATAGTCCCACTAGGCTCACTCTAAAGAATGTGGATAAACAAATGAGTTTTTTTTTAATTAAGACACTCTAAATTACAACTTATATTCCCTGCCATTAGGTGCACCAGCATACAGAATAGAGAGCTGATAGAAAAATTTGTAGGTTATTGAAAATGGGAGGTTTTAAAGGATTTTTTTAATTATTACTTTTAATCTCATTTTGGCACCAGTGCATTTGTATCACTGTACAATTTGGTGGGAAAAGAAGTGAAGATTATATGGTCATTATATATTCAATTTACTTAACTTTTCATGTATGTTGAAGAATAGGTAGTATTTGTTTGCATTAAGATACAACATTTAGGATAACATTTAAATCACAGTTTCTGTTGACTGTCATAACCTAAAGTAAACAGGACTCCTGCATAACCCTAGTCTGCCCTTAATGCTCTGTGTGCTAGGAGTGCATTTTACAGTGTCCTTACCCCATTCTAAGCAAACAAGCAGAGAGGTGGTGAAAGGGAAAGAAACAATGGGCCCACTTGCCAAACTCTACACCCCAGCTACCTAGCTCTTCTAAAATCCAGAATGAGTAACACTGATAATTATTCCTACCTCTTGAGGATTGGGAAACCCATTGGCAGTGATAATCTTCTTGTAATATTCAACTGAAGCCTTTGGATAGCGTGGCCTATTTTTCTTGTTGAAATCGACATAGTAGAATCCATATCTATCTGAGTATCCTCTCTCCCATTCAAACTTATCCAACAAAGACCAGGAAGTATACCCTTTTATATTAGCACCATCTTTGATAGCTGCAAAGACATTCCATTTTTAATATATTTCATTTTCTTGGAAAAATAGTATTGCGAAGATAATCTTAAATGTTTTCATCTATGAGATTTAGAAACACGTTTTAGTCAATCGTGTATTATCAGATTTTGCCCAAGTTAAATAGAAAGATATGTGAAGACCGTTTGTATCTCACCTTTTAGCATTTCATTTGTGTATCCTTTAAGGTATTGAATTCTCCACTCATCACATAATTGGGTACAGTGTAGTTTTTGAGATGCTCCATTTTCTGTCACATATATGGGTGGATTGCCATATTGAGTCTGAAAGGAATCATGGGAACACATATTGAAAGCTGCCATATTCTAATTGGGTGTGTTTAGCGTTTAGTAGATGCCACTTAACATGTTTATTTAGAGATAAGTGTAGGCAGGAGGCAAGTTCGTACAGAAGAATATATTTCTTGACAAAGCATCATTTTAGAGAAAATATGCTTCAGGTCTTGTTCTTTCCCACATATTCCAGTACAGGTGAGAAGAGCAGCAAAATAACTAAATATGAGATAAGAATTTTAAAGTTTTATATATAAATATGTATATTATATATATACATATATAGTCATATGAAATATGTGCATATTATATTACATGAATATAATTTATATAATGTATAACAACCATGTATATGATCTATATATATGATTTTCATAGTAGGTATTCATCTTTTTTTTTTTTTTTTTGGCCATGCAGTGCGGCATGCAGGATCTTACTTCCCTAACCAGGGATCAAACCCGTGCCCCTAGCAATGGAAGCACCGAGTCTTAACCACTGGACCACTAGAGAAGTCCACATTAGTCTTTTTTGTTGTTTTCTTTCTTTCTTTCTTTCTTTTTTAGTCTTTCTTTAAGGCCTATATCGAGTAGCTTCTGAAGTATAAGTAACTGGGTTTTTAAATTAACTTTAAAATGTAGGCACCTGAGCTTATACTATAAGAACATGAATTCAGGTAAAAAATGTCCTTTAGCCTAATGTAATGATCACCTGAGCAAAGTTGAGAAGCCTCCTAAATCCCCATGGCACAGAATGTAGCCATTTAGACCCCAGATCAGGCCAGTTTGGGTCAACCAGTTCAACTAGGTCACGATCGTTCTGGTAGCTGGGCCCCTGGCGAGAGGGGTAGTTCCTTTCTGTGATGTACCGAGTCGTAAAATGACCTAATCCCAAGAAATCAGATGTGCCTTTAATGTAGCTCTTTTCCTGGAGTGAGAACGCCGGTAACCTCGACATATCCAGGCCTTGCTCTGCACTCTTTCTTCCTAATGAGAGAAGAAAATAGAATTTAACCAAGTTTTATTTTCTCACAATCATTCTCTTGTCATGTACCATGATGATACTGGCATGTTGACATGAAAGCTGTTATCCAGATCCTGGGCTTTGGAATTCATCTGTGTGGAAATTATGACCTTAGCCTTTCAAACTGGAATTTTGACATTTGAATGCTAGCTAAAAATTTTTAAGTTTATGTTGCTTAAAAGTAATATTTTTACAGATTACTCAGTAACATGTGTGGACAATTGTGTAGCTACCTGGAAAAAAGAACTAGGTTATTCCTTACATCAAAAATTGGTAATTTTGCTTGCCTCTGGGAAGGGAACTGGAGGAGGCCAGTGGTAGCGTGGGGAGAGACACGGTCACGTTCAGGCCTTGTTGTAGTGTAAGCTAACATCACCTCTGTGTTGGGCAATGTCCTATCTTTCAAAATTGTAAAAGTGTGTGTCCTTTCACCGACCAATTCTAAATCTGCTTATCCTACACTTTACTCATGTAAAAGGATGTATGTACAAGGATCTTCACTACAGATTGAGTAGCAAAAGATTAGAAGCAACCTGAAGGTCTGTCAGGAGAGACTGGTTAAAAACATGATGGGATATCCATCAGTACCACATTATGCAGCCATGAGAATGAATAAGGCAGTGCTTCATACACAACAAGGACGAGTGCCAAGACGGATGCTCGAGTGAAACAAAGATGCAGAATGTTGCATACATACAGTACATGCAAGTATATACACATACCGAGCAGCAGTGTTCTTGGCGCACACATGCACAATGCATCTCTGGAAGTGTACTTCCTTCTGGGGAGGATAGGAGCAGTGGGTGGGGGAGGGAAGGAAGCTTAACTTTTTTCACTTTTTTGTACTTCAAAACATGTGAAACATGCCCTTGTATAATCTATGCAAAAAAAGTTTTAAATCAATGTATAAAGAGAAGTAACATTTTTATGAGTTGATCTAAAATGTAGCCATAAAAATGTTTCCAAAGAGACTGCTGGCTTAGATTAAATGAGTGAAAAGATTGCATTATTAAATTCCTTTAAATTATTAGCATGTTATTACTTTCAGTTACATGTAGTAACTTGAGAAGAACCACAGGAATTATCACTGTAGTGTCTACTACAATAGCCACTCAGCATATGTGGCTACTGGAATATGGCTAATGTGACTGCAGCTTCAACTCAGTCACACTGAAGGATTGAATTTTTAATTTTGTTTAATTTGAATCTGAATAGACACAAATGGCTACAGACTATCATATTGAACAGCACAGATAGGGGACGTGCAGAACATTTCCATGATCACCAGAAGTTCTATTGGACAGCACTCGTCTAGAACTACGTTTCTTCATATATTTATTGTGAATGAAGGGGTGCTTCTGAGATGCCTGGAAGTAATTTGTGAATGAGATTTCAGGCAGAATGCTTTCACTACTAAAGAAAATATTAATTGTCTTATTTGTCAGTTATACTTAATAATGCTGAAACAAAAGAAAAAGAAAAAACTACTTAAAGGATCCTTCTCTCCACATTGTATAAGGGAAAAATTGAGCCCTGTTCCCACTTGAAGTATCACAGAGTTGGAGTTGGTGGGGTCTGGGATTATTGGCTTTAAGCCCAAGAATTGTTCTATGATAGGTAATCAATTTGGCTTTTTAGTACAATCTTGTAGCGCCTGCAGTGGCCTCTGAGGGTCCCAAGAGAGCAAACAGCATGTGAATGATGGGGTGTGTCTGCAGGAATGTTCCATATGGGCATTGTCCCATTGTGAGGGCTTTTTCCTTATGCATCTTGAGGAAATCATTCTCAAGATTTTGAGTGTATGTGTACAGAACATGTCACAGAACTGGTTATTGTCAAAAGATTTTTAGAGATTATTCTGTCTAATCCCTTCATTTTTAGGTGATAAGACTGAGACAGGACGAGGTGAAGCACCTTGCTTAGAATCACTGGTTAGTGGCAGAGTTGGAATTAGAACTTGCTGCCTCCTATTCCAGACAAGTCTTGATAAATGGTGCTTTAGAAAGGGAAATTTTTGAAATGTTGAAACATTCTTAGTCAAACATCTAAAATAGCCTTGATGTATGAGATATAGCCTATTTCACTGTTATCCTTGTCTTTTTTAGGGAGGTGTGGGCTGATACCTCTAAATCACAGTTATATGTTTAGATTCCTATGGCCAGACACTGCTGGTTGCCTACCCAATAGACCCATGCCTGTCTTCTTCCATGCCCTCTTTTCTCATCCCCTTCCAAAGGGCCACATCCTTTCTGGGAGTCTTGACCCCTCCCCAGGCTCTGAGGCTCTCTAGCCCTGGTGGTCTAGGGCACCTTGGGGCATTTGACAATTCTGTCCCTTGAGGCACAGCGGGAAGTCAGCTGGGAGTAGATGGTGTTTCCTGGGAAGATTTTTCTTGTTCTTAAAAACAGATGTGATAGTACTATTCCCTTTTTTTCTGCCTCAGGGTGTTGATGTGTAAAGGTGATGCCTGGAGCTGCTACAGCCATCCTGTGGCCTTGGGGAATGGCTGATGAGCTAGCTAAAAGTGCCAGACAGAGTGGAAAGATGGAATGAGTCTGGGTTCTCAAAGACAACCCTGAGGGCTGGATTAATTAGCTGTGGATTATCCTTTTCTGGATTTCAGGTGAGATGATAAATCCCCTACTTTTCAAGCCATTTTATTTGGAGTTTTCTGTTATGTGGCAGTTAAAAGCGTCGAAATTAATACAGCCTTGTGAGCTGTGTCTTTATCCTCTGACACTGTGGAAACTAGAGCTTGGAAAGTATTTCTCAAGTGGCAGAAAGAACCAGCAATAGGACTGACTCCACCCATGACTGTGTCTTTGACTTCTCACTCCTACTTCACTACAGTTGGATGGAGTGGAGTGCGGAGGAGACAGGAGAACAGAACACAAAAGAGAGCAGCCTAGAGAATTGCTAAGTTTTTTCCCCTGGATTCTGAAATTCTCAATTTCCAGGTCTAGGAATTTGTTTGGATGTCCCCCACCCTCCCAGTTTGAATAACCAGTTCTAAATTCTTTGGGAGCTGGCTTATCCCTCGAGTGCCTCACCCAAACCAACCCAGTGTGTTCTTCTATCCCCCTGCCTTTTGGTCATTTCACTTGAGCTCAATACTGTTGCTGTGGTATCTGGAGTCTTAAAAACGTGACGTGGCTCACCGATATGGTCCTTCATGACTTGTGGGTAGTCACCGGTGTAAATGGGGTTGGCAAACCAGCCCAGGCAGAACTGTAGGTATCTCTCGGCAGCCTCTATGTCCTTGGGGTTAGTAATGTCCACAGGTTCCCCCCAGTCGCAATTTAATGAAATCCCCACCAGACCTTATAAGAAGAGAGAGAAAAGGGGGTGGCACGCAGAGTGACATTGCTCCTCTGGTCACCCGTCTGTTCTCAGCGCACATGGTGGCGGGGCTCACCTTGCTGCTTGCTGCGCCATGTGTTGTTGTAGGAGTGCCAGGCTTGGGCATGGGCCTGGAAGAGAAAGGAGCCCATCGGAGATGCCTGCCTCATTCATTTTTCTCCTCCCTTTCAACCCAAGGTGGCCTTTCTCTCCTTCCTAACTCTAGAGATCATTTTAGGTCCTATCCTTTTCATGAGTCCAGCCTTGATTAGCCTAATCCATAGTCTCCCTTCCTCTGACCTCCATTTTCTTTGTGCTGTAGAGGAAACTTGCTCTAAATCTGGCATAAACACATAAGCCACCACTCTGTGTTATTTATTGTTACTAAGATTTTTGCTAACGTGTCTTGTTTCGTTCCTGGTCGTCCTCTGTAGTAACTAGGCAGTGCTTTCAGCATAGGTGCTCAGGAAGTTAGGAAAATATAATACCAGGCATCTGGAACAGTCTTGAGAAACAGAATCCAAAATGTGCCAACCTGCCTTCTCTCCATGTTCTCTCCCAGGGACCCACTGATACATTCAGAGCCCTGCCCTTTAAATAGTCACAGTTTAAGAAACCCTAAGCCAAATAGGGAAAGATGAGAAAGTTCTCTTGCTGACATGAATTTGAGGGTCTGGTATGTCCCCAGTGATCCCCTGCCTGCCCGCCTGATCAGATTGTCCACCTTCTGTTGAGAGTCCATTGGGGCCATCATGCCTCGCACCCCTGTTCCCCAGTCATCGTCACCTGGACCCTCATATATGTCCTGGAATGTGACCAACCCCCCCCACCCCCCGCTTCTCAAGCCTTTCCAATAGCCTTGTAATTCGCCCGTCGTTGTCTCCTCTCAATGTCCCCCTCAATTTCTGCCCTAACTGAGCCTGACTGCCCCTAAAGACCGCAGCCACGGCAGCTCTTTCCAGCAGACGCCATTTTTTTCCCCTCACACCCCACACACCTTAGGAGAGTGCCTGTCTTGCTCTTTGTTGCTGCTTCCAAACGACTTCTCTTCCTTCCTTCAAAAACTCCAGGTCCTTTGAAGTCCATGCTATCAGACAAGCACTCCTAACCCCTTCCTGCTGCTCTCATTCACCAACCTCCAGTTACTTCTGCTCGGTCACTGAAGATGTTAGCCCCTAGCTCACTGTCATCCCCCCACTTCTTCCTGTCACCGTTCCTCACAAAAGAGTTTAGACCTGTAGGTGACAAGTTTTCACATGCATGTGCTCCAGCCCCTTGGCTAGATTGCAAGCGCTATAGGGAGCAGTCACGCTGTCATCTGGGCTGCAGTGTCCAGCAGAGTCCTGGATGGCAGGACACTACCTCATAGATCCTCATGGAAGGTAAGGGGACCATGTTAAGGTGAGGTGGCAGACGACTGGGCTCAGACTCGGGCCCTGGGGTGGGCTCAGCTGTCACTGGGACTCACCCTTCCACCTTGAACCCAGCCTTCACTCCCGGAAGGACCCACTTCACCTTAATGACGTGATGTGCCGCCTTGTATAGGCCTGTGCCATGGAGCTTCAGTCCAGGTGCATGGTGGCCCGTCTCGTAGCCTTTCTCTGCCATTGTCTGCAGGGATGGCAAGTGGGGACCACAGGACCCGTGAGAAGTGACAGGGTACACTCCTGCCTGGAAAGTGGGTTTTCCCACCTGGAGTGGGGCCTTGCTTACCCGAGGGTCACTGAAAGTGACCCAGTGCTTCACCCGGTCTCCAAAGGCCTCGAAGCATAGGCTGGCGTAATCACTGAAGTAGTTGGCCGTGCTCACGTTCTGCCACCCGCCATAGTTGACCTCACCCCTGTTCCCCAGTCATCGTCACCTGGACCCTCATATATGTCCTGGAATGTGACCAACCCCCCCCACCCCCCGCTTCTCAAGCCTTTCCAATAGCCTTGTAATTCGCCCGTCGTTGTCTCCTCTCAATGTCCCCCTCAATTTCTGCCCTAACTGAGCCTGACTGCCCCTAAAGACCGCAGCCACGGCAGCTCTTTCCAGCAGACGCCATTTTTTTCCCCTCACACCCCACACACCTTAGGAGAGTGCCTGTCTTGCTCTTTGTTGCTGCTTCCAAACGACTTCTCTTCCTTCCTTCAAAAACTCCAGGTCCTTTGAAGTCCATGCTATCAGACAAGCACTCCTAACCCCTTCCTGCTGCTCTCATTCACCAACCTCCAGTTACTTCTGCTCGGTCACTGAAGATGTTAGCCCCTAGCTCACTGTCATCCCCCCACTTCTTCCTGTCACCGTTCCTCACAAAAGAGTTTAGACCTGTAGGTGACAAGTTTTCACATGCATGTGCTCCAGCCCCTTGGCTAGATTGCAAGCGCTATAGGGAGCAGTCACGCTGTCATCTGGGCTGCAGTGTCCAGCAGAGTCCTGGATGGCAGGACACTACCTCATAGATCCTCATGGAAGGTAAGGGGACCATATTAAGGTGAGGTGGCAGACGACTGGGCTCAGACTCGGGCCCTGGGGTGGGCTCAGCTGTCACTGGGACTCACCCTTCCACCTTGAACCCAGCCTTCACTCCCGGAAGGACCCACTTCACCTTAATGACGTGATGTGCCGCCTTGTATAGGCCTGTGCCATGGAGCTTCAGTCCAGGTGCATGGTGGCCCGTCTCGTAGCCTTTCTCTGCCATTGTCTGCAGGGATGGCAAGTGGGGACCACAGGACCCGTGAGAAGTGACAGGGTACACTCCTGCCTGGAAAGTGGGTTTTCCCACCTGGAGTGGGGCCTTGCTTACCCGAGGGTCACTGAAAGTGACCCAGTGCTTCACCCGGTCTCCAAAGGCCTCGAAGCATAGGCTGGCGTAATCACTGAAGTAGTTGGCCGTGCTCACGTTCTGCCACCCGCCATAGTTGACCTGGAGCAGCTGCAAACAGAGGGGTGGAGAGAGAAGCAGGTGCCCCACCCTCTAAAGCATGGATAGTACTCCATCTTCTCCCCATCACCTCCCTGAAGCCAATGTCTTGTCCTCTGACCTCCCACCACCCTGTGTCACAGAGAGGTACATAAGCGGCTCCTCTGCCAGCTGGGCCGTGATACCACAGGGCCTTGTTGAACGAATAAAAAAACTGCTTTAATAGTGATGTCTAACTGTGAGGTTCTTAAGCATGTCGAGGCTTTATGGAAATTGCTTGGGAGGGGGCGCTCGTATATGAGCACATACAGTTCTAACAACCTGGGGGAGAAAAGGCTAAACAAACTTGCTCATTATTCCATCAACTCTTACTCAAAAGATGCTTCTTTCTTTATAGTCTGAGTTGTCGTTTTCAGGCCAAATGTTTTGGAAAACATCAAAATCTGCGCTTACCACGTATTACAAACATCAGTTAAACCAGTGGGACCTCCCCACCGTGGGTAAGTTGGGAGATTTCTTCTTCACTCCCTGCCATCTTCCTGTCCCGAGCCAGAGCCCAGACCCCAGCCTTTGCCTCCACCTTGGCAACCCCAAGTGCCCAGATCAGGCTCCCTCCTGCTGAGCTGAGCTCCCCTTGGGCCTCTGAGCCTGCGCAGCCTCACCTGTGGGAGATCCCAGTGGTGCAGGGTCACGATGGGGGTGATGTTGCTGTTCAGAAGGGCGTCAATGAAGTCACTGTAGAATTGGATTCCCTTCTTGTTCACCCCGTCAGCTGAAGGCGAAATAAAAGGGGGGACTTGATGAGAAAGAACCTTGGCCTTGACCTTCTGAATGCACTATTCCTGGGCCCTGGAGCTTTCTGTAGGCCTGAAGGCGCCCTCAGCCCACCAGCACTCGGGTCTCAGATGGTGGAATAGCTACTGCTGGGAGCCCAGCTACCTGCAGAACCCGTGAGAGCTGCTGCTAAGGAAACTGTGCTCATGGGCTGTTCTCGCCGCCCAGGACTCTCTGGTGTCCCCACAAAGCCAGCACGGCCAAAAGGGGCCACTGCTGGGCTGGGGCAGTGTGGCCTTAGCTCACCTCGCACACCCGTGGGCAGGAGCCGGGGCCAGGATAGGGAGAACCGGTAGTGGCTGACGTGCAGCTCCCTCAGCAGAGCGACGTCCTCCTGTGCAGACAGAGGTGGGTGCAGGGCAGGGTCAGCCGGACCCCACTAAGGCCCCTCCTGTACGTACTCTTCATCTACGCAACAGACGTGACGCCACCTGCCCCCGTTACTCCTGGGGCTATGCCAGGAGTCAAGTAAAATGCAGGATATGAGGATGCTTTGAGAAATCCATCAGGGTGATGGATCCCCAATCCAGAGAGGAAAGTGGGTGCTGAGCAAAGGGACAGAGGATGAGCTGGTCCCGCTCTTCCCACAGGGGGTCCATTCCCATGCAGGGACCAGGGGTTCAGGCTACTGTGGCCTGTAGGCCCTGGGGTCATGGCCTCAGCCGTTCAGCTGCCCATCGCTTAGACTAAAGCACTGGCTCAGGTGGGGCCCAACTTTCCTTTCCTCCTTCATCCACCTTCCCACATCCTGGCACTCCCTCCCCAAGCCCCAGTCACCACCGACCCCTCCCCGCTCAGCTGCACTGGGATTGGGGATGTTTAGCAGAGCACTTGGTTGACATTGTCACTCGGGTTCCCCCAATATGTCTGTCACCTCCCAGCTCTCCCTAGGTGATGCTCAATCATGCACACACATGCACACCCATCACTCACCTGGACCTTGTAGTAGCCGTTACAGGCCACATCTGCAGTCTCCTCCCCAAGCACATTCCCTTTCCTACTGTGCGTGAAGGCGTCCCAGATGCTGGGCCCTTTCCCGTCCTGGTCCCAGGCACCCTCAGTCTGGAACGCGGAACTGCCCACGCCCCAGGTGAAGCCTGCAAACGGAGACCCCAAGCTGGGCTCTGGGTCCCCTCCCACTCCCCACCCAGTACTGGGACCCTGGGCTGTGCCTCCCAGGCCACAAGGCAAGCCCCCTCCCCAGCAGCCTGCCCTGTCTCCCTAGGAGTGGGAGCATGTGTGGTAGGGCGGGGGGAGGGGGGGAGACACAATACGTTAAAAGCATTTATCTGCACCATTTTAGCTCTGATTTGCATTTACTATCTATACAGTAACTTTAAAAAAATTCTGTTAGGAACTTCTTTTATTTCGGAACAACTACATAGAGTTATTTTCCCCATCCTACCTATAAGGAAGCTAAAACACCAAGCTCCTTGACAAGTCAGCCAAGGTAGGCAATCTGACAGACAAATGGACAGACGGACAGACCACCGGAGGAGTGGACATACCAAGTGGGAAGGTTCCATAGTAGAAGGAGGCCTCTTCTAGGGATTCCGTCATGGTGGCCCCCAGCCTGGACACCAGCAGTAGCACCCACCAAAGAGTGACAGCCCTCACTGGCTTCATGGCACCCGGCTCTCCCCCATACCTGAAAAAGCACATCTGACAGGTGTAGGCCCATGCAGCCAGGGCTTGGGGGGGAAGATCCTGGCTTTGGGGAAAAAGGAGGGGGGGAGGTGGGACGGGGTGGAGGCGCTTTATCTAGAGAAGTGTTGGTTCTTCTGGGGTCAGCTAGTCCCTGGCTTTGCTGGGACCCACCAGCACAGGCTGAGGCTGTTCTCCAGATATGATTCCCAAGTTAAACACTAAGGAGGACAAAGACCGGGCATGGGGAACTCTGGGTCTGATAGGCAACGCTTCAAACCACCCCTGTCCCTATCTTATGGGGGAGACCCAGCCTATACCCTGTGATGGCCTAAGTCTGATGGGGAAAGCACTCTGCCTTAGGGACGCTCCAGTCTGATGGGGCTGGCAGGACAACCCACAGAGCCCCTGCAGCACCCCACCTACACACTGTGGCCTATGCAAAGAGACAGACCCCTCCCCAAGCCGGGGGTCATGAGCAGGGTCACCATCCCAAGGTCTTCTGTCCTAAGGGTCAGGGCAATTTCCTTTCCCTGGGCTCCCCTCTCTGATGTCAGCCTAGCCAGCTTACCCAGGATTGTCCTCGGTCCCAGACACCCCCACAGTAGCAGCTGGTGGCCAGAGCACTGTCAGACTGACCCCCTCAGGGCCTGTGCGCCCCCCTCACCAAGAGCAGAGCCTCAGCCCAGCGAAGGCTCTGGTTGGGGGCGTGGCCAGTGGCCTAACCCCCCCTACAAAGAGCTTCAATAGCCCCAATTCAGTGGCGAGGGCAGGAATGCTGAGCTGGCCAGTGGGTCCTGAGTCAGCAGCCAGGAAGCTTGGCCCTGGGCCCGGGGCATCCAGTCAGCCCCCTCCCAGGGCAGAGGAGCAGTGACCCAGTCCCCTGGTCCCTTCTGGGCCCAGTGTGCTGCCTTCAGCCCATCTCAGCCTATGAAACTCCAGGTGGTGGCTGGGCGGGGAGTAGTGTGTGTGGGCATCTGTCTCTGTGTCCACCCCTTCCTGCTGCCAGAGAAAGTTCACTGTAGAAGGTAAATTTGGTTCTCCCACATCACTCTCCTCTCTTTGGATCCCTCATTCATTCCTTTACTGACTCACTCATTGAATCACGACTGTCTGGGGAATTCCCTGGCGGTCCAGTGGTTAGGACTCGGCGCTTTCACTGCTGTGGGCCTGGGTCGATAGAGCCCTGGTCCGGGAGCTAATATCCCACAAGCCTCCCCGTATGGCCAAAAAAAAAAAAAGCACAAGTGGCAGCTAGATCACACCCTCCCTGGAAGCTCAGTGCCTCCTGCTCTCCACCCAGGCTGCCAGGGAGGCCCCCACTGTGCTTCCTTCACTATGGTGCCCTCACCTCTCCATATCCCTCCCCTCCCTCCCCCGACTTGCGGCTCCCTGCATCTCACTCAACCTTCAGCCTCCCTACCTTCAGCTAAGCCCCACCGTAGATCCTTAACGGGACAGGTCTTATTACCCCTTTGTGGTGGATTAATTTCTTTCTGCCAGAGTGAGGTGGGACCTGGTCTGAGTCCTCCAGGGGTTGGGGATCTTGCGGGACAGGGAGGCCAGAGGGAGTGTGAAAGCAAGGTGGTTTTAAGCGCTGTGCAAAAATCAAATCAAATCAATCAATAAAAATAAACACTGTGCCAGGGATCAGGGCTCTAATGGAAGGATGGACAGAACACTATAGAGGCGCAGGGAGGGAGGGGACATTGGACAAGATACTTGAAGGATGTGGAAGCACTCGCCAGATGGCGTGGAGCACGTAGGGCGTGGGAACTGACAGAGGGGACGGTGTGAGCAAAGGCTCTGAGGTGTGTTGGGGGACCTGGCAGCTTGGTATCTTCTCTCCTCTTGCATCTATCCTACAGTGACCAGGCAGGGCTGCGTCCTTAGGTGAGCAGACCACTGGACGTCACCCTCGCGGCCTGTGGGTGGATTGCCGTGAGAGTCCAAGGCCAGTGGTGCGTTATCTGCACTGGCGCTGCTACCTGCCCCGCCAGGCCTGTGGGCCCTGGGGACTCTGCTCTCCAGGCTGAGGTTGGCAGGAAACATAAAACTTTAAGACCTGATGTCATCTCTGAAAAATGCCCCCTTCTCTCAGAGCCAGGGGCCTAGTGTTTGTGATGAGGGAGGGGCTAGTCAGCCTGGCCTGGCCAGGGGCTGCTTGGGGTCTGACTGCAGACCCAGTCTCCACCGTCTGATCCCTGTTCTCCTCCACAGGCTCCAAGCTGGAAGGATGTGGGCCTCACAGCTGGGTGACCACCACCACCCACCCTCGCTCCTCCCAACCCCATCCCACTCCAGGGCTGCTTGGGCCCTGCCGGAGGCTTGGAGCAACCAGGGTAGAACCCTTCCCCTGGGTGGGTGGGGTGTTCTAAAGTCCCTGGAGGCCAGGCCTGGCTGAAGAGCAGGTGTGTTGGGGGATGGGTGGGCCTCTTTGTCTTCCCCCTCTTCTCTCCCCGCAAGGGGCTGCAGAGTGGGGGGTCCCTCTGCCAGCAGCCTCTGTAGGGCCCAGGCCAGAGTCTAAGCGCTATGACTTTTAGGAAGGGACTTGGTAAAAGCAAAATGTCTGGTCTTCCGTCCTGGGAGCACTGATGGGTCCAAGGCACAGGGGTGCAGTGGGTGTGGGCATGGGAGAGGCTCAGCTCAGCCCGCTCTGTACCTCTGGATCCTTCTGAGGGAACTGAGGGGCTGGCGTGGGAAGGACACTGGGGATCCATGTTGCCAGGAACTGGCCGTGGGCTCCAGTGACAGGCACTTCCTCTCTCCCTATCTAGAATGAGAGCTACTATCCCTGCTGGCACTGCAGGGCCCAGCCATTCTATTCCCTGGTCCTAGGAGCTAACCTTTCTCTCTCTGGAGAGGAAGGGGCCTCTAGGCCCCATCCAACCCTCACTTCTTCCCACCAGCTCTGCAGCCCAACTCAGCCCTGCCCAGCCTGGAGCTAAGGGGACAAGTCCCAGGAGACAAAGTTTAGTGCCGTGTGACATTGGGCCAGCCACTGCCCCTCTCTGGGCCTTCATTTCCTCCTCTAAGGAGGCTGGCTACCAGCTGTCTGGAGTCTTCCTCAGCTCTGGGTTCATTAAAGAGGTGACAGGCTGTTTTCAGGTTGTCTTGTCTCTGCAGGAGCTGGGCTGGGATGGAGGCAGGGGATTTGCAGGGATCAGAGTGGGGCTGGTTGAGCCCATCAGGGTGTTGGTTGGTGTTGTGTGTGTGTGTGTGTGTGTGTGTGTGTGTGTGTGTGTGTGTGTCTCCTTTCTCTTGGGGAAAGGAGCCCATCCTGGGGTGCAGAGCTGTCCTGGGAAGCAGGAGTACAGGGGCAGGAGTGGGGTGCTTGGTTTATAAGGAGCACTATGGGCCTGAGTCAGACTTTCTCCTGAGTTTTCTTCTGAGGATGGAGCAGACAAGTCCTTCTGTGACAAACCACTGGGAGAAGAGTGGGGGAAAGGTGGGAGGGATGAGGAGAGTGGCCTGTGGAGTGGAAGAGGGCGGTGGTTAGGATCAGAGTCTCTGGAGTCAAGTACATCTTTGAATCCCAGCTCAGCATCTGCCCGCTGAGTGTTCCATACAAGTTACTGAATTTCTCTGAGCCATTTTTCATATATAAAAGGGGATGACAGGGACTTCCCTGATGGCACAGTGGTTAAGAATCCACCTGCCAACGCAGGGGACACGAGTTTGATCCCTTGTCCGGGAAGATCCCACGTGCCGCGGAGCAACTAAGCCCGTGTGCCACAACTACTGAGCCTGCTCTCTAGAGCCCGTGAGCTACAACTACTGAGCCTGCATGCTACAACCACTGAAGCCCGCGCGCCTAGAGCCCGTGCTCTGCAACAAGAGAAGCCACCACAGTGAGAAGCCCACGCACCGCAATGAAGAGTAGCCCCCGCTCGCCACACTTAAGCATTAAATGACGTGATAGATGTAAATGCTTCATGCAGCGCCTGGCAGAGAGAAAAGCCCCAAAACTATCTCTGTGGGAGTTCCCTGGTGGTCTAGTGGTTAGGATTCGGCGCTTTCACTGCCGTGGCCCAGGCTCAATCCCTGGTCCGGGGACTGAGATCCTGCAAGCCACGTGGTGCGGCCAAAAAACAAAAACAAAAACGAACTATCTCCATCATCAATGCCATCATATTGTGAAGGCTGAAATCCAGCTCTGCCACTCACAAGGGCTCTCTGGGCGAGGCACAGAGCCTCAGAGGGTAGACGCTCCCTGATGTTCTGACAAGGGGTTTCCATGATCGGAGAGCTTTGGGAGATGCCAAAATCCCTCTGTGCTGTGGGCTCTGCAGGAGCCAGGCCTCTCTGTCCGTTGAGGCCAAAGCTCCGCTCCCCAGAACACCAGTCACTGCCTGAGGGCAAGGTGCCTAGGGTGTCAGCAGATTTTGAGGGCTGCTGCTAGTTCTGGCTCTGTGAACAAAACCCAGGGCCTTTTACCTTCCGAGTGTTGATGGTAACTTCCAAGGTCCACTTCATTTCTCTGAGCCCCTACCCTGTATTATAAAAATGTGCAAACACAGAAAAATGGAAAGTGTATACTGCCCACACTCTGTGCCCACCACTGAGACTATACTTGCTTCATCACACGTCCATCCCTCTTTTCCTCTCTCCACCCGGCAATTCATCTTACTTTTTGGATGCATTTCAAAAGTAAGCTGCGAGTGTCAGTTCACTTCACCCCTAAACCCTTCGGTAGGCATATCATTAACTATATTATGGTTCTTTTGTTTTCGAGGTAAAATTTGCTTGCAGTGAAACTCACAAATCTTAAATGCACTCTTCGGTGAGTTTTGACAACTGCAGTCACGTGTAACCAAACCACTGTTAAGATATGGAACATGAATTTGTTTCTTTCGAACTGAGTCATGCTGCATCTTTCTGAGGACTTTGGGGGAAATTCCCATGGGTCTCAGAAGCAGGAATCCATGTCATCTTCTTTCCCTCTGATTTCTGGCTGCTTGGAAATTCTGAGATACATTTGTGGCCTGCTTCCAGCATGTGTACAGGACATGTTATGCATTTCTGTGTCATCTTACTCTCCCTTCTCTGCGATTTCCTTGTCTGTTATTTTTAAATCCTGCTGAGGTATATACAAGCTAGTTCTCAAATCCTTTTTTTGGAACAAGACTGAAGGAGTTCTGCCTAATCATAGTGGAATTTTCAAGATATTTCAATGGTTTGTGGTGGCCAAATATGTGAAATTGAGGCTGTTCCAGTAAATCTGGAATGAATTGATACCCTATCCACAGAGTATGAACCTGTGTGTAGAGTATGCATGTGTGTACACACACACACACACACACAGTGTTGGAGGGCACACATACGAAGAATTCTTTTCTTGGTCCAGACACTGGCATTGGCAGTGAAACCATCAATTCCAAACCCAAAGAGCCCACTCACCAGTGGCCTTGCTGCCTGGGACCCCTGCAGGCGGAAGTTTGGGAGGGGATGACGGTCTGAATAGTGGTCTTGGAGGGCTGGAACAAGCCATGATGATGGTGACGTGTCCGGGACCAAGCTACCCAGCCAGCCAGCGCTTCCCCACCGGAGCTCTTTGGTCTGGGCTTATCTGTTGGTGATTTCCCAGGTCCCGCCTCGCATTTTCTCCCCTCATTTTCGCTCGTGGGGAGCCCCTGGGCCAGCTGCCGAAGACCTCCCACACAAGCCTTCAGGTTCCAGGTCATGGAGGGCGGCAAGGGTGAGGATGTGGGGTGTGGAGAGGGGAGGAGTCGCAGTAAAAATGGAGGAGAAACCTCCGCAGCTTTTCTCTCCTCAGAACATTCTCTAAGTCTGTCTTCCAGAGCATCTGTGGCAGACCTCATTTCACTCCTATTTAGGAGACTGATTGGAGTCTGTCTCTTCACTAGACTCTAATCTTTTCTGTTTTTATCCAGCATTGAATACTAGTTGTTTAAGGAATGAAGGGTTTTTTTGGTTCGGTTTTGTTTTCCCTCATCCTTGCACAGAAGGTGTGAGAGCAAGCGCAAGGGATCATCCCTGGGCAGGGAGCAGGCTTGGTGGGGGAGGTCTGGGCTCCTGGTCTGACAGGTCTGACAGAGCTACACAGAGCACATCACCTGGGATGAGGCGCCATCTTGGAAAAGGGGAGCCTTGGTCCATCTACAGAGAGGGTCTTACGGAGCCCTGCTGGCGACTCTCTCCTAAGGAGGAAGTACCCACAAATTCCAAACATGGGCTCAGAAGTTTTCTGAAACAATCGCCAGGGATCCAAAATTTCAAAGACAGTGAAAGATTCTAAGGCTTTTGTATATTACATATATAAATAGAAATACATATATATTTATTTAAGTTTAAAAAACCATACAGAAAACATATGAATATATTCACATTGCAAAGAAATGGCAACCAGCTCTGAAATATATGGAGTAAAAAAGGGTAAGCCCCTTTTCCTTGTTCCCTTCTCCCACCATCCCTCCCCCAGGTGGCCACTTCTGACAACTGGCCACCGTCCCTCCCTGCATTTTCTCTGTATTTTCATGGAAATTGGGTACATAGAAGAGATTTTGTTTGATGCTCTACATTAGCAGAGCTAGATTGGTAATATTGTTTGGCAACATGCTTTTTTTTTTCATTTTATAATATATGTTGGAGATCTTTCTGGATCAGTGCACCCAGCACTGCCTCATTCATTTTAATGCCTTCACAGCATTCCATTGTATAGATGTTCCATAACTGATCTAACCAGTCGCCTGTGGATGGGCATTTTTTTTTTTCTTTACAATGCTTTGCTCTCACAAAGAATGCTGCAGTGAATATGCCTGTTCATGTAATTTCATACCCGTATGTGTATTCCTAAACGTGGAATTGCTGAGTCAATTGATCTTTCGATGGATGTTGCCAAGTCGTCTTTCTCTAGAGGTAACCTCGTTCTTTTTAACTGAAGAATATTCAACACCAATATTTAACCAACATAACCAGTTAGAGATGAGATGGAACCGTAGCTCAGAATGTGGGAGCCAACACTGCCTTCTGCCCATGGTTGGGGAAGGACTTGACTCCTGCTGGGAGCTCAGTGGCAAGAGGGGGGTATGTTTGCTCTAGGTAATCCCTGAGGAAACCATCACTGGTCAAGAGCTTTACAGTTTACAGAGTAGATTTCTGTGCATAATCAATCTCACTTAACCCTACTGAATGAGGAAGGGCCATGTTACTCATTTTCATCCCATTCTACAGATGAGAAAACTGAGGCTCGAAGGAGTCACACTCAAGTGACTGGCATGACCAGGGTCTGAGACTCCAACTTTCAGGTGTTTTTCCACTGTGTCAACAGCTTTCCCCTTTTTCTCTGGGTCCCTTCCTCTGCCTCTCCAATCCTTACCACCCCCTATACACCAAATCCTCCCCAGACAATGCTGCCCTCAGGATCACCCCCAAACGCAACTCCTCAGGTTCCAATAAACCCAGGAATATGCAATGAGATTAGAAATGGTTCCAATTGGCCTGGAACACATCCCTGAGGCTGTCTCAGTGGGAGAATTTATACCTTCTTATTGCTCAGACAGGCTCAAGGACAGATGTGAGGCCTGGACTCCTTCCTACCCAGCCCCTCAGCCCTCAGGGGCAGAAAATTAGTTACTTAAGTCTAGAGGATAAATAACTGGGAGGAAAAAGATGCATAAATGAATTCATGTGTAGAAAAGCAAAAGACCTAGTTTATAAAGGTGCCCACTCTTCATCAAACCCAACGTAAAAACACTCAGGACTTTTTTCAGGTCTTCATTTCCTTATGCAGGCTCCTGTGTCACGTAAAACTTAAATACATTTGCATGCTCTTCTGTTCATCTGCCTTTGTCAGTTTAATTTTCAGATCCATCCAGGGACCTTAAGAGGGTCAGGAGAATTCTTCCCTCCCCTACAGTCCCCTGGTATTCATACACTTGTGTAAATTTTGTTTCCCCTTGAACCTGGGCTAGACCTAGTGACTCACTTCTAAGGAGGAGAATACAGCAGAAATGAGGGGAGGTCACTTCCGGGGTCAGGTCACAGGAGGACTGAGTGCTTCCCAGGTCACTCACTTGCTCTGAGGAAAGGCAGCTGCCATATTGTGAGCCGTGCCACAGGGGGTCCCACGAGCTACGGAACTGATGTCTCCCTCAAGAGCCAGCAAGGACCTGAGATTGCCAACAGCCAAGTGAGTGAATTTGGAAGTGGATCTTCTCCCAGCCAAGCTTTGGGATGACTGCAGCCCCAGGCAACTCCTAGATTGCAGCCTCCTGAGAGACCCTGACCCAGAGGCCTGGATGCCTGAGCCACAGAAACTCTGAGATAGTAAATTCTTGTTAATTAAGCCACTAAGTTTGAGGGTAACTTGCTACTCAGAAATAGGTACCTAATACACATTCTACAGCCTATAGTTTCCTATTGCTGGATGTCTGGGCTGTGTTTAACTTCTCATTAATACAAAATCCACTTTAGTGAATATCTTCCTTTCCAACATGCCTTTCCTGAATTTAGGATCACTTCCGGAGGATGATCCCAGCAGGGAGATAGTTGAGGCCAAGATTCCAATATGTATGGTTTTTCATAAGCATCCCCAAATTGCTGTCATGTAAGGAAGGGAGTGACCAAGTTGGGCCACTAGGAGCATCCAGGTCCCCGTTCCCACACGCCCTTGGCCACATCTTTCTTGGTCTTCCTGGTCATCTATGACTCCAATAGCCATCAGGTAATGATAGCACTTTCCCCTCCTACCTCTCAGGGTAGGCAACTTGAAATCAAAATCACGTCCATGAAGAGTCCCCCAGAGCCTGCACAGTGCTCTGAAGGCTGAGAGAGGTTAGGGTTTTTCTTAGACTCTCAGGATCTCTCAGAGCTCAGCCCCTTTCCATTTCATAGAAGAGGAAGCAGGGACTCAGAATGGCCAGGGCTGTGCTCGGGGTCCCACAGTAATTCACGGCAGGGCAGGGACAGGACAACCCAGGTCCTTTGCCTCCCTGTGTAGAGCTCCTCCTGACCTACTCAGTCTCCCAGCTTGCCTGAACCAAACATCCAGACAGAAGCAGAGGTCTCTCCTTCAACCCCTAAGGACTCAGAAAATCTACACATTTTAAGAAAAGCTGGTCCCCAATCCTCCTTCTTTTGCTGACCTGGCCACCCAGCCAACCACATCTCCACCCCATGTGGCTCTGCCCGGCTTGCTCCCACATCTCACGGCAGGGGGCCCTCAGCTCCCACCTCCTCCTCTCTCCAGGACCCCTCTCTTAGGCCATGAACCCTGCCTGGGCTGTCTCCATCCCCTTGTCATTGTAGCCAAGAAAACAGGAAGTGTCTGAGTCACCCGCTCTCCCCTGGGCTTTAGCTGTCTGGGCCCGAGTTCTGGAGTCAAAGAAGGACAAGGAGGAAGCATGTTGGCCTCACAGAAGCCAAGACTTGTCTGTGGAGCCCACGCATCCAGCACTGCCTTGCAGCTCGTGGGACCCCAAAGAGCCAGTGGTCGAGGGACTCCCCAATTCTTGGGATGAAAGAAAGAGCACTCCCTTGAGACATGGAATTCTTGTGTTGGCTCTGCTTCCCACCAGCTATGGGCCATGGGCTTGTCTGATGGTTTTTAAGCTTGGTTATATCTTAGAATCACCTGAGCTCCACTCCCAGAGATTCAGACAAAAAAAAAAAAAATTACTTGAGGCCTAAAAGGATGTCATTGTCCTTCAGTTAGGATTTTAGTGAGCTTCTGCCAGGCATCCAGGATCACCTCAGTCGTTTCAAGGCTGAAGAGCTCATGACTTACCCAGATAATCAAAGCCAGAATATAGAACTTGTGAAGGTCAGTTTGTTTCTGGTTCACTCTTATCCTTTCTTTTTTCTTCTTCTTCTTTGCGCCACATGCAGCTTGTGGGATCTTAGTTCCCCAACCAGGGATTGAACCCTGGCCCTTGACAGTGAAGGTGCTGAGTCCTAACCACTGGACCGCCAGGGAATTCCCACCCTTACTCTTTTTCAAAACAAAATTTTTAAATTTATTTTTGGCTGTTCTTCGTTGCTGCCGGCGGGCTACTCTTCTTTGCAGTGCACGGGCTTCTCATTGCGGTGGCTTCTCTTGTTGTGGAGCACGGGCTCTAGGCGCGCAGGCTTCAGGAGTTGTGGCACATGGGCTCAGCTGCTCTGTGGCATGCGGGATATTCCTGGACCAGGGCTCGAACCCGTGTCCCCTGCACTAGCAGGTGGATTCTTAGCTACTGCGCCACCAGGGAGGGAAGGGCCATGGCCAGTTTTTTTAAGTTGCCTTCATTAGCAAGGTGGGTCTGAGTCACCTAAATCTGCCTTTACGGAAAGTAAAGTTCCTCTCCAATTCAATTCTAACATGATAGTGTTCCTACTAAATTTTTTGATCCTATAACTGTACCCCATTTTTTTAAAACTGAAAAGATAAAAAAAGTACATAAAAATGTACTTATTTGCTTTTTCTGAAATTAAAAAAAAATTCAAAACAACAATACCAATATGAATTTAAAAAAAAAAAAAATGCAGCCAGAGGCATCCATCCAGTATTGCCTGACGTGACGGCCCGGGTCTATGCAGTTCTTTGGGACCTCACTATAGTCTTTCCTCAGGCTCTTGTGGCTGGCCCAGTGCGACACCTCTCCCCTCTAGCTAAAGGGCAAGTGAAACTAGGGGTTTCCTTCTAGACTTTAAGTTCAGCTTGCAAATCTTGATATTCTCTTTATGTGCAGCAAATTTTAACAACCTCCTTTTAGAGGTCTTGCAATAATGTTTGGTCCAGTGTATAAACTCAATCAAATATCTTAAAGTATTTTAAACTTTGTTTAAAAATGAGACTTCTGGGCTTCCCTGGTGGCACAGTGGTTGAGAGTCCGCCTGCTGATACAGGGGACACGGGTTCGTGCCCTGGTCCGGGAAGACCCCACATACCGCAGAGCGGCTAGGCCCGTGAGCCATGGCCGCTGAGCCTGCACGTCCGGAGCCTGTGCTCCGCAACGGGAGACGCCACAACAGTGAGAGGCTCGCGTACCACAAAAAAAAAAAACAATGAGACTTCCTATTTCAGTACTCCATTTCTAACTTAACCAAGAAGAGCTTCCTTCCTGAGTACTAAGTAATCCTTACAAAACCAATTAAGTTAAACTCATAAAAAAAAAATCTAAATTAAATAATAGTAAAAGTTAAAATATGGTGAATTTAAAGTTCTCTTATAGGTTCTAGTATTGTATATAAACTCGTTAAGCGTTCAACTTAAAACCCTCAGTTTAAATTACTCAGTTTTACACTTTCAATGGTTAAAGGCCGTCACTCTAAAAGACCAAATTATCTTATACATTACAAGCATTATAAGTGCCGAACATATACAGATTACTTCTTAATATCAATGTCATGGTCAAGTAGGTCATATCCTTTTTTTTTTTTTTTAAGTATTTAGTTATTTATTTTATTTTTGGCTGCATCAGGTCTTAGTTGCGGCATGCAGGATCTTTCATTGTGGCGCTCGGGCTTCTCTCTAGCCGTGGCGCTCGGGCTCTGTAGTTGCCAAGCACAGGTTTAGTTGGCCGGGGGCGTGTGCAATCCGGGTTGCCCAACCAGGGATCGAACCTGCGTCCCCTGCACTGGAAGGCGGACTGCCAACCCCTGGACCACCAGGGAAGTCCCAAGTAGCCCGTATCCTTGGTGCCAAATTTTACACACACTTCCCAGTTCTGGTGCAGCTCCCCTCTCAGGCTGATAACCTGATTGCATTTTGACTCTTAAACTGGGTGTGGTGGGCGGAATAATACCACTGCCCCAAAGTTGTCCATATCCTAACCATATTCACCCAGAACCTGTGAATATAAAACTTACATGGCAAAAGGGACTTTACAGACATGATCGTTAAGGATCTTGAGATGGGAGAGTAGCCTGCATTATCCAGGTGGATCCAATGTAATCACAGGTCCTTATAAGAGAAACAGGGAGGCGGGAGAGTCAGAGGGAGAGTGGTGATAACAGAAGCAGAAGTTAGAGTGATGTGATTGCTGGCTGGCAGGGAGCCATGAGCCAGCATGGCTCTAGAAGCTGGAGGAGGTAAGGAAGCAGATTCTACCCTAGAGCCTCCAGCAGGAATGCAGCTCTGCAACACCTTGATTTTAGCCCTGTGAGACCCATTTGGGATTTGTGTTATCTGGGACTGTAAGTTAAGAAATTGGTTTTGTTGTAAGCCGCTGTTTGTGATAATTTGTTACAGCAGCAATAGGAAACTAATAACTCTATACGAATAGAATTTTTCATTTAGCCCTAAGGCCTCTGAATTCTATGTGACCCTAAGATGTTTAAATATCCATGCCATTGAACTTTAAGGACTTGGCCTCATTCAGTGTGGCCACGTAAGCGCGTACTGACGTGTGATTGTTTTGGTTCATTTCTAATCAGAAGGCGTTCGCATCCTACAGCTGATAGTCCTAGGTTCCTGGAAGATGGTGTCTGCCGCTACTGGGCTTCTTGATATTCAGGCACCTGAGGACAGTGTGAGAAGTCGGTTCTGGTGGCCACTTGATGACACCAGTTCCCCCCATTCATTCCTCAGACACTCCCAGAACACCGTGCCGAGGGACACGGTGGTGCAGGAGACCGGGTCTGGACCCTTAAAGCACTCAGCTGTAGAGGGAGCCACAGACAGTCATCCTGACATGGTGCGGTCAGAGCAGGGACAGCCAGTGTGCAGAACTTTACTTAGCACAGAGGAGCGGGGGAGGAGGAGGTGATCAGGGGCTTGGAACACATGGGCTGAGAAGGGACAGCACACAGGCTGTTTGAAATGGGGCCTGGCCGGGCTGGGAGACACAGAAGCAATGGCGGTCATTTCCTTGGTGGGGAGGGGAGGGGGCTGAAGAGACCCAGGCTGGGGCTGGTGGACATCACACTGGAGCCTGGTCCTTCCATCAGCTTGCACTCAGGTAAGCTGGGTTCCAGTCCTGGCCCTGTCTTGTGACCTCAGTTTCTTCATCAGAACAGTATCATTCATGCTAGAATCTTCCTCTCCACAGGGAGGCAGGAGACCACCAGGAGGATGGAGGATGGCCTTTGTCCAGGAGGCTGGACTGCCAACTTCAGAAGATAAGCCGGGCCCCAGCCAGTGCAGCCACTGGGGGTCTGAGCCCATCACTCACCTTTGAGGAAGTCCCCTGCCTGCTTCCTACTCCTCAAGGCCCAGATCCAGGCCTTAACTGGCATTGATGACAAAACTGGCGACCCAGTGAATGGTATGTGAGAAATAGGAGCCAGCTGCCAGCCCCGGCTGAATGAGCCAGAATCTGGGAGTGGGGTGTGCATGTGTGTGGAGGGGTAGTTCTGGGAATCTGAGCCCTAGAGGACCCTGGAGCCCCACTAAGGTTGAGAATCTCTGGGTTACAGGCCCAGGATTCGAGGCTGGGTCCACACGGGCTCACCCACCCCCTTTCACTGACAGGCACGCGCCTCACGCCTGGCCTTCACTGTGGTAGCATTTTCCACGTGTTCCTTCCCACAGTGACTTTGGGGTTTGTGCATGGCCCCTACACACTCACACAGTCGCACTAACAATGTTGTGTCACACAGACACATGGACTTGTTTTGTAAGGAGGGCTGCCAGAATTAGCAAATAAGAATGTAGAACACCCAGTTAAATTACAATTTCACATGAGCAACCTATGCTTCTTTAGCATAAGTATGTTCCAAGGATTGCATAGGACATATTTATACTAAAAATATCATTTGCTGTTTATCTGAAATAGAAATGAACTGGGCATCCTGTATTTTACTCGTAGCCCTACTCCTTAGCCCTGAGGCACCTTCCTGGTTTTTCAGACACACTCACGCCCCCTGTGTAAGCTCAGTTAGGTGGTGGGCGCATCTCTCTGCCTCTGCCCTGGGAGATGCCCAGCCTGAGCCCAGCATCGCTGGCTGAAGTACCCAGGGAGGTGTTGCAAAAATCTTCGGCCTTGAAGAGTGGGAATTAAGCCTGGAAGCTGTCCCCATGAAGCGGGCCAGGCTGGGAGAGGCCTGCCTCTGGGCTCCAAACTCCATTAAGCTCCCATGGAAGGGCTAGGGGGCCAGCTCCACCTCTCCCCTCCCCCATCACCCCTCTGCACCTCCACCTAGGTCCCTAGTATGGTAGGAGGGCTCAGGATCAATGACGGTGAATCTGGAGGGTGTTTGGAAACAGACATGGCGAGATAAGGATCACTCCAGTTGGCTCTGTCCCAGATTGAATCATCAAATCCAGGGCTTCCTTTGGCCCTGTTTTCCAGAAAGAAAGGCTGACAGCCTGCAGAGGGCACCCTCCCCCCATAGGTCCTAAAGCCCACCTCTCCATGGTGGCGGTGGTGGCAGTGGTGGGGGGTGATGGGGTGAGTTTGGGAGATAGGTCAGGCCCAAGATGAGGACGCACACCCAGGTCTGAGGATGGGTGAGACCCATCACCCTCCTTCTAACATAAAGTATTGTGGGCACCCCTTTTATCATCTTGAAAAGAAAGTCACAGATATTACAACCAATCCAGACACATAATTAAAAAACAAATATACTGCCTTAATTGTAAAGTAAAGGAGAAATTAAAAGAAAATCATTGACAATAAAATAAAAATTTTTTCAGCCTGTAATGTTTAAGCATCACTACACTAAGACGACCTTGGCATGTTTAATGACCCCTGGCTTTAGCTATAAATAGAAGCATTAAGAACGTAACAGGTGAAACGCAGGTGAATTCAGAGGTGTTGTTCTGGTGAGTCAAATACCTGACACAATTTTCTGAAAGAGGATATTTCTTGATAAAATTCCAAACTAAGCCAAGTATGCATCTCCCCTTGATTTATGTAGTAGCTGCATTCCTAGAAAATTAGGTGTATGCTTTTAAAGCTGTACAACAAAACACTTTGTGTTTATATGTAGAACAGAGTTAAGTTCTCAACTTGGAGATTTAGAAAGGTTTTTCAACAGCTGGGGACCAGGGACAGTTTTTTGTTGCAGGACAATTCCCCTGCCCACTAATGGTGCTCCATGCCCCATCAGTGTGACAACCAACACACAAACCCACAGCTCTATAAATCCTGTCCTGCAGGCAGTATTTGCTCTCTGAGGACCAGCATCAGGAGGCCATGCAGGGAACCCAGATCTCCGGCTTCCAGCTAGACCCCCCTGCACCCCAGCCTGGGCTTACCCCAGCCCCAGATTACAGACACCCTCTGAACTCAGCTAGCCCTGGGGTCTGTGCTGAAGATGGTGGCTTTGGAGGTTGTTTGGGGTGGGAGAAGGGAGGCAAAGGTACAGCGCTGACTCA
Source organism: Neophocaena asiaeorientalis asiaeorientalis (assembly GCF_003031525.2). Classification (NCBI taxonomy): domain Eukaryota; kingdom Metazoa; phylum Chordata; class Mammalia; order Artiodactyla; family Phocoenidae; genus Neophocaena; species Neophocaena asiaeorientalis. The sequence continues at coordinate 593,651 of NW_020185332.1, read as the reverse complement.
GCCTCTAGGTTCGCTTGCCTCCAGGGATTGTGCCTGGAGTGGGTGGGGTAGGTGACAGCCATGTGTCAAATTGTGGTGGACAGGGAGATGCGCCCAGATCCTCCTTCTAGGAAGGACTTGCTGCCCCAGCGGTTGGGAGTACTGTCAGGCCTTCTGGGATGGCTCCAGCTGCCAAAAGCTGCTTCACTAAGGTTACAGCCCTTCCCAGATGGCCCACATCGCCTGACTCACTGAGGCAGGAATATAAAGACCTGTCCATCTCAGCCCCACTCAGGACACCCCTCAAGGGCACATGTTCTCCAGAGCGCCCATGGGGTTGGATCTGCACCACAGCTCAACTTCTCCCTCTGCCCACACCTGGTTCTTCCCCTCCCTTCCACAGGTGTTGATCCAAGGGCCTCCTTAATATGGCCTCTCACTGTTGCGGAGCACAGGCTCCGGACGTGCAGGCTCAGCGGCCATGGCTCACGGGCCCAGCCCCTCCGCAGCATGTGGGATCCTCCCGGACCGGGCCACGAACCCGTGTCTCCTGCATCGGCAGGCGGACTCTCAACCACTCTGCCACCAGGGAAGCCCTAAAGCTCCATCTTAAAGTCTTCTCAGAGAACCCAACCTGTGACACCTGGTAATGAGCCGTGTTGATGAATTGTGTGACCCAAGTCCTAGAAGGTGAGCAGAGGAAAGGGGGGCTCGTGCCTGCTGGGAGCATCTGGGAGGGCCTTGTATTAGGGTTCTCCAGAGAAACAGAACCAATAGGATGTACAGGTAGATATATAGAAAGATTTATGATGGGGGATTGGCTTATGCAGTTACGGAGGCTGAGAGGTCCCACAACCTGCCACCTGCAAGTTGGAGGCACAGGAGATCCAGTGGTGAAGTTCCAGTCCAAACCCCGAGGCTTGAGAACCAGGGGAGCAAGTGGTGTACGTCCCAGTTTGAGTGCAAAGGCCCTAGGACCAGGAGCACCGATATCTAAGGGCAGGAGGAGATGGCTGTCCCAGCTTAAGCAGAGAGCAAATTCATCATCCTCTGCGTTTTATTTCTATTCTGACCCTTAAGAGATTAGATGACGCCCACTGCATTGGTGAGGGCATCTTCTCCACTCAGTCTCTGATTCAAATGCTAACCTCTTCTGGAAACACCCTGAAATAATGTTTTACCAGTGATCTGGGCATCCTTTAGCCTAATCAAATTGACACATAAAGTTAACCCTCACAGGCCCCCAGAGGAGGTGGGATTTGGGCCATCTGGAAGGACAGGTAGGACTTAGATTAGGAGGAGAGGTTGTTTCAGCTGATCACGATTGTCATCATTGCTAATAATGTGCCTTTGTGGTAGGTGCTTTATTTACACATTTCACCTGAGCAGGGAGGCCTGTGGGGGAATGGTGAGGTGTGGAACACCACTGAGGCCCTGAGGGGCTCTGATGGAAAAGAAGGCTGGACTGAGTGGGAAAATGGGCTTTATTTGGAAGGCAATGGGGAGCCACTGAAGGCTGTAGAGCAGGGAGAGGTGTTACGGGATCGGCATTTTCAGAAAGGTCTCCGAGGTACAAATACATGGTGTGTTAGAAAAGTGTGAGGCTATTGCTGACTTCCAAGTGAGATCCTATGGGGCCTGCCCAGAGCAGTGGCCGTGGGGATGCACACAGGAGATGACTGGGTGTGGAGGTGAGAGAGAAGCAAGGGTCAGAGGTGACCCCAAGCCCGGCCCCAACCCAGAACTGAGCATGTGGAGGATGCCACTGGGCAAATGTGGACAGCTACAGGGACCTCCATGGTTTTCCTTAGTCAGGGGAGGAGGGGAGCTTACCCCGTCCAGGAGACCCATCAGACCTGAGGCCCCCCAGCCTCTCTCTATTGTTGACCTGAGAGGAGGGGCCAGGAGAACAAGGGCTGGTATAACAAGGTAACACGAGCTAATGTAACACAGAGCACCCTCCAACACCCCATACTCCACTTAAGTGGCTTAATCCAATAACAATATTCATCCTCATAACTGTCCAATGCAGGTGTTCCTGGTTGGCAGGTGGTTCTTCTCCATGGTGACCAAGGCTCCTTCTAGCTTGTGGCTCTAGGAGCCTCTAAGGGCCTTAGTGTTCCATTCACTCGGTGGATGAATGGGGAAACAGAGGGACACACCCTCTTCTCAACAACCTTGTCTGGGACATGGCACACCACTTCTGCTCACATTCCACTGGTGAGAACCAATCATGGGGTTGTACTAGATGAAAGAAGAGCTGGGAAATGTAGTTCGGGCCAAGGCAGCCACGTCCCAGGGACAACTGTGCCCTGAAGAGAGAGCGCATGAGTGTTTGATTGACAGGTAACCACCTTTGGCCCAGTTGGGAGCGGACCTGGCAGCAGGAAACGCCCTCAGTCTCCAGCAGGCTTCTCGGAACACTTTACACAGTGAGTGTTGAGGGCACTTTGAGGCACCTGTGGGTGGGATGGGCCTGCAATAGACTGGGGGGTTGTGGTGTGTGTGGATCGTGAGCCCTGTATGCTCCAAGGGTGATGTGGCACTTGCGGGCTGGCACTTGTGGGCTCCGTGTGTTGTGTATGAGGGCTGTGTTAGTTTTCCGTGGCTGTGCAGCAGATGATCACAAACTTAGCAGCTAAATCCACATGTATTGATCAGCTCACAGTTCTGCAAGTCAGAAATCCAGGTGGGGATGGTTGAGTTCTCCGCTTAGGGTCTTGCAAGGCCAAAATGAAGGCGTGACTCGCCCTTATCTGGTGGCTCTGGGGAAGAATGCACTTCCTGGCTCATTCAGGTTGTTGGCAGTTTTCAGTTCCTTGCCGTTATAGGACTAAGATCCCATTTCCTTGCTGTCTGTCATCTGGGGTCACTCTCAGCTCCTAGAAGCCACTCTTTGGTCCTTGTATGTGACCCCTCCATCTTCAAAGCCAGTGATGGTGAATTGAATCCTTCTGGTGCTTCAGACCTGTTTGATTTCCCCTTCTGCCACCAGCTGGCGAAAATTCTGCTTTTAAAAGGCTTGAATGATTAGATTAGGCCCACCTAATAATCTCCCTTTTGTCATATAACATAACATAATCATGGGAATGATATCTCATCATATTCACAGATACCACCCACACTCAAAGGTTGGGGGACTCCTACAAGGTCAGGGTCATTGGGATTCATTCTTAGAATTCTGCTTCCCACAAGGGTTGGGTCTGAATGCCTTTTGATCCTAGCTTCCTCCTTTGCAAAGTAGATATTATGAGGATTAAATGTATTCATATACTTAGGTATTTGTCAAGCACCTACTCTGTACCATGTGCAGTTCTGCACACTGGAAATACAGCTACAGACATGACAGGCAAAGATGGCATGTGCACGAAAGACCCCAGCAGCATATCTGACATCCCCGTCTGTACTCGGGCAGCGGTCACAGAGTCTCTGGCTTTACACTGACATTTAAGACCCTCATGCTGAGACCATTTCTCTCCCCTGGCCTCCATGCCTTCACCATCTCTTACTCCTGCCACCTGGCACAGATAGCCACCTGTGCCTTCCCCCAGGCCCAGGAGCAGATATCTCCCTGTCACTGGGAGGACATAGTTGCCTCCCCTGAGCTCAGGCACACGAAGTGATGGCAGTAGCAGTGTCTCCACCATCAGCTCCAGCCAAGGATTCAGAGAATTCATCCCCAGATGTCTCCTGGGACATTTAAAGCAATTATGAAATATATGTATCGACTGACTACTATGTACTGGGTCCACTTCCTTCAGGTAGCCTTCCCAGACTGCCTGCAGCAGGCCATGATCCCTCTGGGCAACCACAGTCTGACCTGCCTCTTTCTGGCAGTGCTTTAATCCCTCTGCCCCACCCCACTGGGGGTCCATATCTTATCTCCATTCCTGTTCCCTGGCTGGGAAGGCTGCTAGGGAAAGTTGCCTTTGGAGGCCACTGATTGTAGTCCTGCAAATTCTAGCCTTGGTCCCTGTGCCTCCCAGCACTGGAGAAAATGGAGGCCAAGAGAGAGGCATCTGCTTTGGAGCTGTAGTTCTAAGGCCCTAAACTCTTCCCTTTCTCCCCTGCTAATCCAATTGAAATGGCTCCTTAATCCACATCTACCTCCCTCCCCTTGTATCCCCTTCTCTTCTGAATCTTCAGTCTTAGTCCTATTCCACTGCCTGCTATCACACAAACTCAAAGATCTTCTTCATTTCCTCAGTCCTAAAAAAAATCCTGCCTCCATCCCACCTCACAGATATCTGACTGAATAACTGACGGTGGTTGATGAGCACTGTGGGGAGAGGGCCAGTTTGAATCCTGGCTTTGGCACTGCCTGGCTGTGTGACTGTGCGGGCATCACTCAGTTGCTCTGAGCCTGTTTCCTCATGGTTAAAATGGGGGAAGGTTATGTTCATTGTTGTGCGGGCCCTAGAGTGAGCTGGTGCTGCCCTGAGATGCAGACGTGTTTGGGTGCAGAGCTGTGGAATGGGCACTGGGTCAGAGAAGGCTCCTGGACAAGAGTCGGGCCGAGGGACATAGTCCAGGACAAAGCTTGGCTCTCAGAGAGGAGGGGTCACCTGGGCACAACGAGAATCCTTAGATTGTCATTGGATCAGAGGGCTTCTTAATTCTGGCCAATGGACGCCATGGAAGAACGGTACGCTCTTAAAAGGGTAGAAAACCCTTTTTAAAAGGAAGGCCTGTGGTATATATCCAGTAGCCACTTCAGGAAAGGAGCAAAGCCCTGCCCCAGATGCTTCCACCCTTTCTCTACCACCAAACAAAAGGTGCTTAGGGAACAAAGGGCAGTGTTCAGGGCACAGGGAAAGATCTATTGCAACTAGGAGGAAGGGAATAGAAAAAGCCTCCTGAATCCATGGAGGAGAGACAGAAAAAGGAGTGGATCCAGATCATTACAGATTTCTTACTGCTGAGGGAGGGACAGGATCACTGAGAATAAGAAATGTGAACACCTCCACTCCTCATCACCAAGCTAGCAAGCAGTAAATAACCAATGTCAGCAGTAATTGCTGGAGGAGAGACATTCTGAGATGAAGGACAAAGGGAAGACCTAAAACAAAGATACCCATTCTTGCTGTTCTCTTCAACATTACAGTGGTTGTTTCAGGCAATGCAATAAGGCAAGAAAAAATAAAGACTCACAGATCGAATCACTATTCACATATAAGATTGTCTACATAGAAAATTCCCCCCATATCTACAGAAAAGCTACTAGTACTAATAAGTTTAGTATGATCACAGGATACAGGGTCACTGTACAAAAAAAAAGTATCCTATTGCTGTATACTAGCAATAACAATTGGAAATTGAAATAAATTTTTAAAAAGCACCATCTACAACAGCACCAAAACCCATGAAATGTAATACTAGGTGCCAGATATGTACGCTGAAAACTACAAAATGATGAAAGAAATCAAAGAGAACCTAAACAAATGGAGAGATATACTATTTTCATGGATCGGAGGACTCAAGATTGGTAAGGTGTCAAATTTTCCCAAACTGATCTATAGATTAAATACAATTCCAATTAAAGTTCCATCAGGATGTTTTCAGTAGAAATTAAAAAGTTGATTCTAAAATTTAAATAGAAAAGCAAAGAACTAGAAAAGCCAAAACAATTTGGAAAAGAACAAAGTTGGAAGATTTATACTACCTGTTTTCAAAACTTACTATAAAGCTACAGTAGGAAACAAAAGAGAGGGTAAAAAACTGATGTTTATTAGCTTTTCTTTCCTGTGAGAGCATATGAAATAACTTTGGAAAACTAAGACACAGGAGAACTTGCCGAGGGATTGGACAGGTGGCCTGGGCAGGTGGGGAAGATAGCTTGTGAAACATGTATGGATTATACACAGATCTGAGCTCTGAATGACATGAGGTCACCAATACTGGCCTCCTTTCCTGAGAGCAGGGGCTGCTGCTTCTCCCTGTTTGTGGGTCCTGTAAGACCCAGCTAAGTGCTCAGCCCATAGTGGACACTCATGGTTATAGATAAAGGGGATATATTTACATATGTACTTTGTGTGCTGATCACATTTTGGGGGACCGTTTCTCTGCTGCTTTTCCTTCAGCCCAGATAGTAGAGAGCTCACCCAGTAGAATGGATCATTGAGTATGTGTAGTTTCTCTGTAACTGGCCAGGACAAGAGGCTGCTGACTTCAGGGAGGAGGAATGCAGGCTGTCTGAAAAGCAAGTGATGATGGACGGAAGGGAAAAGGCTGCATTCTTTCCTAGCAGAGAGGTGCCAGGAGTGAGCACACACGTGTGTGTGTGTGTGTGTGTGTGTATGTAGTAGTAGTAGTAGCAGCAGCAGGAATCCAGTAGAATGACATTTCAGTGGCTGAGCTCCAAGTCAACTCTCAAGAAATTTTTAAATTCAGAGACACTTGGTCTTGCTTCCTGCTGTATTCCCACTCTCTGGCTGGCTGGCTCTCAGGTTTTGAGTGCTGTGCTGTCAGGACTCCTGTTTAGAGTGTCCCTGACAGGTACCCTGCCCTTTGCCCAGAGGCCTCCTGAGGCTCCTCCTAGTTTGTGGTTCTGTCATTCTCAGTGCCCAGTCTCCATCTCGAAGTTGACTGTTCATCATGTCCCAGCAGTGGGAAGGGTTAGAGGGGGGTAGAAGTTGTGCCCTTCCCTGTTAAGGGCAGATGGAAGCCATGCCTATCACAAGTGCTCACACCTGTGAAGCCAGATCTCAGTCCCGTGGTCCCACGTGGCTACAAGGCAGGCTGGGAAAGGTGCCCAGACAAAATGCAAAGGTTGGGAATGGATATTGGAAGAACAGTTAACGGTTTTGTCCACAAAGCACGAGATATGGAGAGTGGATTGGAAGGCCTGAGCATGGAGGCAGGAGCAGCAGGTAAGAGGCCATTGTAATAAACCGCGTGGGAGATCATAGTGGCTTGGACTAGGAGGTGGCAGCTGGGATGAGACAAGTGGGAGGATTCAAGAAGTACCAAGGTAGTACCAATTTAGTAATACCAAATCTTGTTGGAGGTAGAACCAACAGGATTTGTTATCAGTTCAATCTTGAGGGTGAAAGGGAAGGAGAAATCAGGGACAACATCTATGTATCTGGCCTGAAAACTGGGCACATTTATTCAGCAAACGTTTATTGAGTTGGTCCCACATGGCAGGTACCATTCCTGCAGACGGATGGCACCATCTCTGTCCTCAAAGGGACATTGGAGGGGAAAGAGTAATCCCCAGGAAACACGGAGAGAGCTGTTAGATGCTTGGAAATGAGGTAGGACCAACAGTGGGTGGACAGGGTTTTAAGGGAAGCGTAGTTCACCTTCGTCCATGGGGCATTTGGCAGGGCTGAGGTCTCCTGGAAGAGGAGACAGGCCTTCCAGGTGAGTGAGCCGGAGGACCCAAGATGCAGAGGTGGCCTTTCTCGAGGTGGCAGTGATGGTCATGGTGTAGCAGAACAAGCCCTGGCATTGGAGCCAGATGGACCTGAATTCAAATCCTGGCTCTCTGCTCACGTGTTACAGGTGGAATTGTAACCTGGATCAATCTCTATCATAGACTGTTTGGCATTATCTCTCAAAACTACAAACACAGCAATTCTACTTGTAGGAACTTATCCTACAGATATACTTACATATGCATGAAGCAACAAATATATCAATACAAGGCTATTCATTACAGTATTATTTTTTAATATTTATTTATTTATTTAGCTGTGCTTGCTCTTAGTTGTGGCACATGGGGTCTTTAGTTGTGGCATGCAAACTCTTAGTTGTGGCATGTGGGATCTAGTTCCCCGACCAGGGATGGAACCCGGGCCCCCTGCACTGGGAGCGCAGAGCCCTAGCCACTGGACCACCAGGGAAGTTCCATGCAGCATTATTTTTTTAACGGCAAAAGACTGGAAACAGCCCAAATGTCCATTAATATAGGCTTGGGTAAATAAATCATGATATATTTATGCAATGGAATACCATGTGAAAAAGAATGACATTACTCTCTATGTATTCATATGGAAAGATCTCTAAACTATATTGTAAGTGATAAAAGCAAGACACAGATCAGTGTATACAGTTTACTACCATTTGGATAAAGAACAAAAACAGGGAGGGAAGGATGGCTACCTATATCTATCTAAATATGTGTATGTGTATTTTTTCATATTTGCTTGAATATGCACAGAATATCTTTGGAAGGACAAACAAGGCCAGTTGCTTCCAGGACAGAGAACTAGGTGGCTGGGAGTCAGGGTTGGGAGGCTGACTTTTTACTGCACTCTTTTATACATTTGGAATTTCAAATTACGTGAAATGTGTTATATATACCTCCCATTCCTGCCATTTTGTAGCTGTGTGACTTTAGGCAAGTTACCTGGCTTCTCTGAGCCTTAGTTTCCTCTTCCGTGAAATGGCAATAACACCGTTGGCCTCATAAGGATCATCAGGGTTGCCTGGCACAAGGGCAATGGCACACACATCGCCCCCATCTCTTCTTTCACTGTCTGGCTGCTAAGTCTTGCTTGGTTCACCTGCTTACATTTGTAAGCTGCCACCCCAGACTTACTGGTATTTGGAAGTTATGGTGAGTGGCACTTGCCAACTGTCCCCACAACTCCCTAACATCACCAGTCAAGATGGGGGGCTCAAGAGGAAGAGCAGGTTTGGGAGCACAGAGCGTGAGGCCAGTTCTGGTCAGGCCAAATATTGGCATATCTGCAGGCGCTCAACGTCTGGGCTGGTGATGGAGATCTGAGGGTCTCCAGACTCTTCCACTTACAAGGCATAATAATTGTAGTAAGGATAATTGCTAACATTTGTCAAGCATGTACATACATTATCTCACCCTCAGCCACCCTTCAAGGTTGATCCTATTATTATCTCCAAAGCTACCCAGTTAAGAAACGGTGGGCTGGATTCCCACCCAGGTCTGTCTGACCAGAACTTGGGACCCAGATTTAGAGTAGCTCCTCAAAATCAGTAACTTTTGGGTTGGCAAATGTTTTTTTTTTTTTTTTTTTTTTTTTTTTTTTTTTT
>NW_020185332.1:563188-584508 GCF_003031525.2 Neophocaena asiaeorientalis asiaeorientalis | reverse complement strand
GACTCTCAACCACTGCGCCACCAGGGAAGCCCGGCAAATGTTTTTATAAATAATATTTTAGAGTTTGTGGGCCACATAGCATCTGTCCTAACTTCTTAACTCTGTGCTAAAAGTAGACACAGACAATCCATAAATGAATGAGCATGGCTGTGTCTCAATAAAACTTTATTTAGGGAAACTGAAATTTGAATTTGATAGAATTCTCATGTGTCATAAACTTATTCATCTTTTGATTTTATTCCCCCAACCATTTAAAAACGTAAAATTATTCTTAGCTCATGGGCTGTACAAACAGGCCGTGTGAGCCTTGAGCTGTAGTTTACTGACACTCCCCCCACCCCACCTCTCTAAATCCTCTGATAACCAAAAAGAAACCCCCTTGGCACCAATGCCTTCTTTGGTCTGAGTCTTGCCTCGTGGGGGCCATGATGCTAAGAACCGCCCCTCTCTGTCTGGATGCTTGTCACTAGAATAGAGGAGGGAGAGATAGGACCTGGGTCCTGTTCCCTGATAAGTCCAGGCCCTTTGAAGACCTAGCTCCTTCTTAAATGAGAAACAGGCCTTCTCAAGGGCCTGACCCTACCAAGTCCAGCATCTGTCTTGGGGCAGGAATCAGGGGCAAATGTTGGCCCCCAAGGCTGCCCCTCTTCTGCTCTGTTCTCCACCAGTTCCAAGACTGCCTCTGGGCCAGTGCAGACAGGGCCAGCTCAGGTGGTGTCAGGGGCTCTGGCTCAGGGAGGGGTGGCGGGGAGACTGGGCTGCTGGGGGAGGCCAGCAGTGTCACCTGGGGCCTCCCTTCCTCTGGGAGGAAGAAGGCTGGGAGATTTTCTCCAGAATGTGTGTGTGTGTGTGTGTGTGTGTCTGTCTGTCTGTCTGTCTGTCTGTCTGAAATGAGCAGGACTCCTTCCCCCGAAGTAACTTCCTTCAAAGACAGCTACTCTTCTCACTGTTCTCGGCTGGTCTCCTCTTCCTAACCCTTTTTCCTTCCCCTCCTCTCCTGGCCTTCTCTCTGGTCCCCTCCCAAACAAGGCCTGACTCTGCTGCTCCTGAGTCTTTGCTCAGACAGCTGCCTCCACCTGGATGTCCTGTCCCCCTTTTCCCACCTGAACAACACTCTCCTTTCAGATACCACCTCCTCCTCTCCCTCGTGGGGCCAGGGTTGGCTCTGGGAGTGCATCTTCCTAGGTGGCATGTGTATGGAGCTGACTTTATAAGAACCGCTTCCCAGATTCAGTGCTGCCCAAAGGCCAACTCCAGACCCCTCGGCCTGGCGTTCAAGACCTTTCATGATCTGTCTCAGGCTTTATTCTCACCCAAGCTGCCCTTGCTGCTCTCAGAGAGCTTATAACCTAGTAGGGGAGGGAATGCTTGAACCCAATGCTGTCCAATAGAAATATAATTTAAGCTACAAGTATCATTTTAATTGCTTTATAGCCACATTATAAAAGTAAAATGAAATAGGTAGAGTTAATTTTAAAAATATATTTTCTTTAACCCATTATATCCAAAATGTTATAATTTCAATATATAATCAATATAAAAATGATTAATCAGATATCTTATATACTTTTTTATCTACCACATCTTTCGGATCTCATGGGCATTTTACACAAACAGCACATCTCAGTTCAGACTGGCCACATTTCACACTCTCCAAAGCCACACATGGCAGGTGGTCCCCATGTTAGATAGCTCAGGCCTAACCTAACCCTCACCCCTAACACTTAACCCAAAAAACTGCATGAGTAGGGACTTCCCTGGTGGCGCAGTGGTTAAGAATCTGCCTGCCAATGCAGGGGACGTGGGTTCAAGCCCTGGTCCAGGAAGATCCTACATGCCACGGAGCAACTAAGCCCGTGCGCCACAGCTACTGAGCCTGCGCTTTAGAGCCCGCGAACTACAACTACTTAGCCCGCGTACCACAACTACTGAAGCCCGTGTGCCTAGAGCCTGTGCTCCACCAAGAGAAGCCACCACAACGAGAAGCCCGCGCACCACAACGAAGAGTAGCTCCCGTTTGCCACAACTAGAGAAAGCCCACGCACAGCAATGAAGACCCAACTCAGCCATAAAGAAATAAAGAGGGCTTCCCTGGTGGCGCAGTGTTTGAGAGTCCGCCTGCCGATGCTAGGGGACACGGGTTCGTGCCCCAGTCTGGAAAGATCCCACATGCAGCGGAGCGGCTGGGCCTGTGAGCCATGGCCGCTGAGCCTGCGCGTCTGGAGCCTGTGCTCTGCAACGGGAGAGGCCACAACAATGAGAGGCCCACGTACCGCAATCCCAAAAAAAAAAAAAAAAAAAAAAGGAGAAGCTGCAAGGTGGGTCCCCAGAAGAGACCAGGTGGCTTCACGGGAGAAGGGGTTGCTGTGGGCTATTCATGACCCAGGAGGACAGGGCCGTGCGCTCGTGGCAGGACGCAGCTTTGGACCAAGCTCTGCATCCCTGTGGAGTGACAGCTGAGGGCAGCGACTTCCTGTGATGGGCAGCAGGGAATGTTTCTAGAAGAGTGCCTGAGCTAGGTCTCTTTCCTGCTCCTGTCAGCACCTCTGTCCATCCTTTTCTCTCTCATGTACCCTCCCTGTCCTAGCCCCAGAGCGAAGGTGAGTGCCCCAGTGAAAAAGCCTGTTTCTCCCTGGATACCCAGGCTCTGGTTGGCTCTGGAGGAGCATCCAGCAAGAAGTGCTGGCAGATGCTAGATTCCCTCCACCTGGAGGCCTGGCTGCACCTGAGGGCGGCCCCACCCCCATCCGTGCCTTGTGACTGGGCAGGCGGCCCAACCCACCTCTCTGTGGCTTCAAACACTCAGGGTCATTCAAAATGTGTGTGAGTGTGTGAAGGGGGACTTCCAGACTGAGGGTGGCACTGGGGGCTGTCTGGGGTGCAGGGCTGACGGCTGGGGTCTCCAGGACGGGTCTGGTATAAAGGGTCATTCATTCCTGACAGGTGTGTGCGGGGCATGGGGCCTGGCCAGGGCCAGCCAGAGCTTTCAGCAGGATTTAATCAGGGCTGAGTGGGCCCTCCTGAAAGCTGGAGTTGTGTTCTATCAGAGGTTGCTGTTTCATGAGCCCCGTGTGGGTACGGATAGCCAGCCTGACCGTAGAACCAGAGGTCACATGGGTGACCAGCTGGTGCAGCCTGCTCAGGTACCGAGGGCCCTAGTGGAAGGAGGAAATGGCTCCGAGTTAAGGTCAGTGTATGGGAGTGAGCACATTTGTACCTCAGAAGCTTCATGAGCCTGGCGCCGGCTCTTGGCGGGTCAGTGGCAGAGTCGCTGTTCCAACCCCAAGACAGTGATGCCGATGTGCCTTCTCGGCTTCTCTATCCTTCCTTCAGAGCTTTGTTTGATGGCATTTGGGGACCGGAAGGGAGGATTTCGGGGAGTGAGTCGGGCAATGTGTCTGGAGTAAGTCTCAGGCTAGTTGTTCAGTTGGGCAAGAGATAGAAATGTGTTTTTCTGTGATTCCACTTGCTCTCTGCTGGGAGCCCTCCTTGCGGAGGGGAAGCAGGAGAGGGGAGTGGTACAAATCTGATCTCAGGTGGTTTGAGTTCTTCCCTCTTTCCTCACTGTGGGGGGGGGGGGGGGGTGTCTCACTTCCATCAAGCAACAATCTCCTGACTTCAGTGCCTCTGTCGGGGGCCTGAGAATCATTTTGCTGATTCTGAGGCCTTGCTGGGGCCCAGAAACTTCTGTGAGGTGCTCACGGCTCTGTCTAGATGTGCTCCCCCAGAAATTCCCCTGTTAGGGGGGGCTCCCCTTGGTGCCTGCGTGCTTAGCAGCTTTCCCGGGACATCTTGGATTTCATCATTGGTTTCCATTGTCTTTCTTCCCTGCGGCCCAGGGGCTGGGGGCTGGGTGGGCAGCAAGGGATGCTGTCCTCTGGAATCCCGGGGACTGACCACCAGTGTAGGCCGCTCTGCTAACAGGGTAAGGCAGCAGTGATCTGAGGGTCCTCGAGGGTCAATGTGGCCTTCCATTCTCTTTCTTGGGGAGGTCACATACTGCTCTGATATCATTAGTCAACTGTGTGTCCCCAGGGCCATGGGGGTTGGTGGCCCAGCTCTGCTTGGGAAGACCTGATCAAGCCCAGGGAGGTGGGGCTGGCTGGCTTCCCTTGTTTGCCCAGACTGGAGAGGGGTGTTTCCTGGGATGAAGGCCTCTCGATTCTAAAGCTCGGCCAGTCCTGGGTAAAGCAGGATGAACTGTTACCCTATCTTTTTCCCTCCCTCTTTCCCTCCCTCCCTTCCCCTCCCTCAGCCTGGTATTACTGGTGGGTGAGGCGGGGGGACAGGATCAAATGCCCTCCATTTCTGTGCTCTATATTCGGGATGGGGTACTAGGCAGACCAGGCCTTGGAAGTTGATTTGTGGGGATAAGACTCCTGGGTGAGGCCAGCTCCAGCCCTCCCCACCCCCAGTAAAAGAGTAAGGTTTGTTTTTGGCACTTCCTACCCCCAAGCTGGCAGCCTGCCAAGACTGGCCTTCATTGAAGGTGGTAGGTAGTCCTAGGGGCTTATGGATCAACAGGGCCAGGAGGCAGAGCCCCTGGGCCCATCCTGTCTCTGTGGCCTTAGGCAGGTCACTTCCCTTCCCTCTTGCCCCAGTCACCTTGCCGTGAAATAGAGGGCTGGCTTTAGAGGGACTGTCGAGCTCCTTCCAATTCTCAAAACTGCTGTTTGTACCCACACGGGTGAGAACGCCTGCTGCTGCCCATATGAGCCCTGGAAAGTCTGGAGGGGACAAAGTCTTGAGCTCTTAGACTTTGGAAAGGACACTGCCTGTGGGTCTGGACAAAGGAAATATGTTGGTCCTGTACCAAGAGGGCAGCAGTTAGAGCCAGGGCCCCTGAGGACTTGGACTCAACCAGTGAGACCCGCCCGCCTCACTGCCAGAGGAAAACTGAGGCCCAGAGAGGGAAAGTAGATTGTCCAAGGTAACACAGCAAGAAGTGAGCCAGCGGGCATTAGACGCCTGGTCTCCTGGCTCCTCGCCAGGGTGTCTCGCCCCTTCTCAGGGTCACTTATATGACTAAGTGCTCTTCATGGGGATTGTCTCCCCCTCCCCGCCACCTCTTACCCAGCACATCTCACTCTTTGGCGTTCTGATCCAGCAGCACTGAGCCCCTCAGATCTGGCAGGACCCCGCAAACACGGAGGGGGAGTGTTCGGCTGTGGCTCACCTCTGAGCTGCTGGAGGCAGTTGTGGGCCCTGGTGCCCCCATAGAGTGCGGGAGCTGGGGAGTGACTGGGGGACTTGAGTGTGTGTGTGTGTAGAGCCTGGGTTCCTGATGGGTGTGGGGCTTGAACCCAGGTCCTTTTGTTTAGTGAAGGCTTGGCACCAGCAGAGGTTCTCAGATGGTAACACCTAAGGCCTTCAATAATAATAATGACAGTAGTAATAGTAACAAAAGATTCCATTCGTTGGGCGCTGACTCTGTTCTGGACTCTGTTCTGAGTGCTTTACATGTATTTAACCCTAACAACAGTCCTATGGGGGAGGAAGTAGTATTATGACCATGTTATAGCCGAGAAAACCTGGCAGAGAGAGGTCAATACTATTAACATGGTCACCCCCCTGAAGTCAGGGTAAACACTCCTATTGTCAGGAGACTGAAGTAGCTTGAAAGGTTTTGTCCTAAAATTTAGAGCAGAGTAACAGCCATTTTAGAACATTGTAACACCCATCTTTGACAATTTTAATTTAAAAACAGTATGTTAAATGACAGCTCTTCACTAAATTTTGGCATCAAATTAAATGCCAGTGAAGGGGGTGGCTCTATATTTTCTGGGACTCTTGGATGAGCTGCCCCCAGGGGGCACTCACGTGCCATCTGGGCAGCACAGCCTGGCCAGAGATGCCTCTCAGGATGGTCTGCAGGCCCCTCAACTAGAGATTCTCTGGAGGGGCAGGAGATACCCTGGGGGGGCACTGAACTTTCACCTCCATAGCGTGCTTCCTCGCCTTTTAAAGGAGGCTCCTTGGAGGGTCTACCACTGCCCAGCGTGGTGAAGGATGGGCTTCAAGGAATTTGTGTGCAAAATGATGTGATGGGGACAAATAGGGTACAGTAAGCCCCCTATATATGAACGAGTTCTATTCCGAGAGCACGTTTGTAAGTCCAATTTGTTCGTAAGTCCAACAAAGTTAGCCTAGGTACTCAACTAACACACTCGGCTATATAGTACTGTTCTGTAATAGGTTTATAATACTTTTCACACAAATAATACGTACATTAAAAAAACACAAAAAATAAAGAAAACATTTTTAATCTGGCAGTACAGTACCTTGAAAAGTACAGTAGCACGGTACGACAGCTGGCATACAGGGACTTGCACACACGTTCGCACCTTTGAAAGTTTGCGACTTGAAGGTTCATACGCAGGGGACTTACTGTATTCTTAGAGGGTTCATGGTTTCCATTCAGTATCACAAAAAAGCCTGGTACCCCTTCATGGTTATGAACTCCGCTCTGGGTACCAGAGTCCCACAACAGGGGTGCTACCACCTGAATCAGGGCTGGTCCTTTTGGCATCCCCCAGACAGGGCAGGCAACGTGAATTTCTCTGAGCACCCTGAGAAAAAGTCAGGGGAGCCCCCTCTCTCCTCTCCAAATGCGGGAGCCTGCAGAAAGTGCACCCTGTTCCCGTTGCTCCGCCCAGCCTGTCCCTGCCTGCATGGTGTCCAGGACCCTGGCCTGAGGGCAGGAGAAAGCCCAGTCCTGATGCTTACTTGCCTGGTGTCTTCACCTTCTGGGTCTCAGTTTCCTCACTTGTAAAATGGGTATATGAGTATCTGCTCAGTGGGGTGCTTCTAAGAATCAAAGGAGAGGATTTTCATGGGTGGGGGGCTGTTACCCTTGCAGAACTGGGCACTCAGGAGCCTTTTGGGCCATTCTAGACTGATGCTCCTTTTCCTCCAGGGGCAAGGTCCTCTGGCATGCAGAGCACAGACATGGGCAGAGCGTTTTTTGCTGACCAGGCCTTCCGGGCTGCAGCAGGACAGCATGTCTCTCCCCCTCAAATATAACAGGTAGGTAGTGAGATTAAGGTAGAACGTCAGCTCCACGGGAGTAGGAGTTTTGTCTGTTTTGCACACTGCTGTGTCCTCAGGGCCTAGAACGTTATCTGGCAAATTGCAAGTGTTCAGTAAGTATTTGTTGGATGACAGACGGGGCCGTGGGGAGGGGGCAGCCAGGCATAATCCAGAAAAGTGTGGGGAGAGGCTGTGACATTGTCTCACTCAAAGGCCCAGCTTCAGCTCTGCCACCAACTTTCTGGGTGACCCTGGGCAAATCCCTTCTCCTCTCTGGACCTGTTTTCCCATCTATAAAATGAGGGGATTGGCCCAGGGGGTCTCCAGGTTCCATCCAGCTCTGATGCCCTGTGCATTGGTGGGAAGAATAACCCACTGTGTCTTGAAGACAGGATGTGTCTAGAGAGCAGAGAGGGACCAGGAGGGGCTGCTATGTCATGGGGGCGTGGCAGCAGGCACTCATCCTATGACAAAACCAGATCCAGGGCTCAGCAGCTGGGGACTGTGGGCAACTTTCTGCCGCTACCCACAGGAGCAAGTGTCCCTGCTCCTGTCCCCAGCCCTTCCTCCTGAGGGGCCTTTGACCTGCTCAGCAAAAGGAGGCGCTACAGGCACTCCTTTCTCAGTTTGCAAATTAAGGCCAAGACTTCCTGTTGCCCTGCTTGAATCTCCGGGGAGAAGAGGTCCTATCTCTAGCTGGGACCCTCCTCCACCCCTTGGGCCCTTCACAGCCCCTGGACCCTGGGAAGATAGCAGGTGGACACGGTAGAGTTTTCATACAGCTCCGTGCTATCATAAGCCATTAATACCAAACCTGCTGCCACTTCCCTTTTGTTTCGTCTCCCTGAATTTCTTCTGGGAGTGAGCTGATGATTACTTTTAGCCAATAGCCTGATATAAAGACATATCTATGAATATAATTAGATGTGTTTTATTGTCTAATTTAAACAATGGATTTCATAGGCAATAGAGCATGTATTTTGTCGTACTGGTGGCCGATGACTATTAAAATGAGCCTTCCCTGCGTCCTTCTAAGAAGTTCCAGTGTGTTGCTCCTCCACCCCCAGAACTGCACGGTCTCCAGCAACCACTGAATTCATAGGAAGCACAGCCCAATTGCATGAAAAATTACTTGTAACAAACGTCGTATGTGCTTTTGAGTGAATATTGCAGAATTATATGAGATTTTGTAAAAAATGAAATCCGTCCCCCTCCACCTCATTGTCTAATACTAGCAGTGTTTAAGTCCAGACATTCCTGTGCATATATGAGCTACACACGTGAGCGTTCGTGTAAGTTTTTATACAAATAACATCGTAATCTACGTACTGTTGTGCAGCATGTAAACCCTTCCAAGTGGGAACACGTGAGGCTTTGTCATTGTTTGCGTGACCACATTAATAGACATTTGGGTCCTTTCCAGTTTTCCATTATTGCAAACGGTGCTGATATGACACTTTGTACCTAATCTTTGTGCACTTGTATGAATTTATCTGCAGGGTAACTTTCTAGAAGTGGAATTTACTGAGTCAAAGAATATACAAAGTGAAATTTTTGTACATTTACATGTTCACACACTGTGTGGGCAATTGCTTATTTCCCCACCTTATGGCCAGGCCGTCTTTTCAATATTTATTTATCTGATAGGTGAGTGCTGTATCCCAGTGTTTAAAATTTGCGGGTTTTTTCAACCGCAAGTGAAGTTGAACACCTCCTCTTACATTTATGAGCCTTTTATACTTTTCCTGATATCCACTGCCCACTTTTAAGTTGTCTGTTTCTACTAATTGTAAAAGTGCTTTACATATGAAGGACATCAAATGAATCTTTGGCATGTCATAATTACTGGCAAATATTTTTTCTTAATTTATTTATGTTTTATCAGTTTAGGGTTCATTTCCAGCATCTATATAGTAACAGTTATCAGTATCCCCTTCATGGAGTTCTGGTTTCTTGCCGAGCTGCATTTTTAATACTGTAACCCCAGTGACTGAGAAGGTCTTCAATCCACATTCCGAAATTTAGGGGAGAAAGAGTTTTGCCATTTGCAGCTGAAAAGTGAGCAGTGCACAGGGCTTGTCCTTTGCTAGGTCTGAATCTGACATTTGGAGGGAGACGAGGGCAGCCGAGAGACAGCTTGCTGTGATGGAAACGAGTCCTAGACTTTAGTGCCCCTCCCAGCTGTCCTGTCCTCCCTCAGCCTCAGTTTTTCTCAATGCAAAATGAGGGGGTTGAACTGGTTGAACTCCAAGATCACTTCCTGTTGGGAATTCCCTGGCGGTGCAGTGGTTAGGACTCCACACTTTCACTGCCAAGAGCCCGGGTTCAATTCCTGGTTGGGGAACAAAGATCCCATGGCGCAGCCAAAAAAAAAAAAAAGATCACTTCCTGTTTTAATAATTGATGGTCTGTTCATACATGATGTGCCCTCAGATAGGTTGCTGTCCATTTTGGGAACTATTTCTGTCTTCTATAAAAGGTGGCAGTCGAACAGGGTAATGAGTCAGGTCTTTCCAGCACTAAGGACTCATGACTCCATGGGTGTTCACTTGTGGAGCTCCAACCTTCACTGTGCCTCAGAGGCACCTGCAGAGCAGTCAAGAACACGGATGCCCAGGCCCCACCCCCAGGACAATTAAATTAGAACCCCTGGAGGTGGGCTTTTGATAGCTTTTAAGAGCCCAGCTGACGAACGCTCCATATGCATGGGGTCAACCTGACATTCTGAATTTCCACTGAGCTCTAGATGGTGCCGGTGCTGGGAGTTCAGGAGCACACTTGTAGTAGGAGGCTGGCAGCACCAGCAACCCCAGGGAGCTGCTTAGAAACGCAGAGTCTTACACTGATTCCGTCAGTCTGGCTTCCCCAAGTGCTTCTGTGCTGCTTAGGTGAACGTCCTTATTTTCAAAAGCAGGGTTTTGGAGGTTATACTCTTGTATTTGCTTTTTGGTAATTCATCCAACCTATACACTTATGATCTCGCCAAGGAGAAAGGGACAGGACCAGGTCATCCTAGACCCCAGAAAGGATCAGGAGCCCTGATGCAGCTGATCCGTTCATTCGGCCTCCCCTTTTGCACATACCTGCAGCTGCTCCGTGCCCACTCCGGAATCATCAGGCATCCTCCCTTGTCTCACTTTTTGTTGTTCCACCTCACTCTGCATATTCTCTCCTTACCCAGGATCTTTCCTTTCGGCCATGATGTAGCCTTCCCCACCTCTCTCCTTTTGTGTGGGTGTACTTCATTCCACATTAAAAACATAAAACACCTGAAGTATTCACTAATACTCGGTTTGCCCTTATAAATGTCTTTAATATATCAAGAGCACAAATGAGGCCAGTGAACCCTTGCAGAGCCCTTTGAGATATGAACCAGCTAGCCATCTTCTTCATTACTTGATTTTTATTGGTCAAAGTTATATGCTGAATACTGGGGAGAGAGAGGAGTACAGGCGTGAAACAAAACACAGTTGCTACCATAATGAAATGAAAAGTAGAGTCACTATTGCAAGTGAAAGTCTAATCAAGTATTATTCAAGTTGCAATTACTTATACACTACACAAATCCCCAAATTTAATCTACTGGAAATCAACAGACCAAAATAAAAAGTGGGTTCTAAAATATCAAATATCCAAAATTTTCACAACATGCTCAGTTACCCTAAATTACTTACTGTCCACATTTTGACAGGTTCCAATCCAACTGGCTATGGAAAGGTAAGATAGCAGTATAGGCAGCACACATAGGGGCATTATTTGGGAGTCGAGAGGATGTCTTTGGGTGCTTTTGTTCTCTGTCTTTTTCTTTTTGAATTGAAGTATAGTTGTACAATATTATATAAGTTATGGGTGTATAATATAGTGATTCATGATTTTTAAAGGTTATACGCCAATATAGCCAATTGTCCATGCTGTACAATACATCCCTGAGAGGGCCCTGCTCAGCTACTAAAGAGTATCCTGGGCCTGTGGGTATTTAAAGTGGATCTTGGGTGAGTCTCAGTTTCCTCATCTGTACAATGGGGCTAGTGATGCCTCCTTCTCTGAGTTATTCAGTTTTAGGTCAAATGACATTCAAAAAGCAGCTGGCCTGGCACATAGTAGGTACTCAAGTCAATCCAGTCCAGTTCTCAGTGGGGGCTTACCATGAAACAGATAATGGCCGGATCTTGGTGCTGGAGTCATGCGTTGCCCTTAGTGCAGTCAGACAGACCTGGTTTGCCCCTCACTAGTTGTAGGACCTTCGATGAGTCATTTCATCTCCCTGCGCCTCAGTTTGCTTGTTCAGTGCTAACTGTCGAACCACTCTGGCAGGGTTAAAGTGTGGAGGCCTGTGCCAGGCCCGGAGCCAGCCTGAGTTCAGGCTGTGGGTAGCCACCTCCCTCCCACCCTGGGGGAGCCCTGGCTTCAGAGAACAGTGTCCCCTTTGACTCTGCCAGCCACCGCAGTCACTATACCACAATCACTGAGAGCTGGAGAGCAAATAACCCCTGTCAGCCCAGCCTTTTTCTTGGCCGCTGCCACTCTGGCCAGCCAGGTTTGGGTTGGCGGGCAAGGTGAGTGGCTCGGCTTTGATGTGAGCTGCGCTGAAGCTGGGAGATGGGGGTGTGGGGATCCCAGCCTGCCTTGGTGGCTCAGGGCCAGCTCCTAGCCTTTACCCCAGAGCTTGGCAGAGCCCTGCTGCCTGGGGCTGGTGGAGGGAGGTGACTGGACACCAGTGGGTCCTCACAGCATCCCTAAGACATGGATATCCATTTTATAGATGGGGAAACTGAGGGAATTACTCCCCAGCTCTGGTGACCACTAGGGTGCATGGGTGGGTACCCCCATGTGCCCTGATTTGCTGTGGGTCTGAAGGTCCAACCCATTCCCTGAGAGGGGCTTGGTCTCCAGAAGACCCCCCGCGCCCGCTGTTTAAATGCACATGTCAGGCCCCACACAGGTTTACTGGGCATCTGATTCATGCCTGGCACTGTGGCTGGCTAAGGGAGCAAGGAGGATGCATAAGACACAGCCCCCCAGAAGCACAGGTTCAAATCCCAGCTTTGCCACTGGCCAGCTCGAGGGACAGCCCCTCTGGGCCTCAGTTTCCCCATCTGTAAAACGGGGTGTAGGGAAAATTAAAGTATTGTGTGTGAAAAGCGATTTTTAAAACTGTACTGTTTATGCAAGTGAGGGATTATTAGCACTCCTGAGCTAAAACCCCAGTCTCTGACACTGAAATAAAGCACAGGAGAGACAATGGATGGGGGTCTTTGGTGAGTCACACAAGAGGGTGTGTACTCCTAGTCAGAAGGCTGGAAGGGGCAGAAGGCTGCTCATTTTTCAGAGGAGGAAAAAGGGGCCCAGAGGAGGGTTTTGCCCAAAGACTGGAGAAGTAGGATTGATCCCAGCTCTTGGTGGGAGTCCCCAGTCTGTACTGCTGTGCAACCCTGGGAAACTGCTGTAACCTCTCCGGGCCTCAGTTTCCCCCTGTGCCGTTCACACAGGGGAACTGCTGGGAGTGTTTTTCTTCTGAAGCGTGTGTGCATCACTTGGCTCCTCTGACTCTGCTCTGGACAAGGTGGTCCTGGGTCCTTAGGAGGTGAGGAGGGCAGTGAGAATCCCAGCTGACCATCCCAGGGTGGGAACCAAGGCAAGGAGAGAAGCCCAGGTTGCAGGCATGCAGGTCCGAGGTGGGGAGGAAGAGGAGGCAGGAGACTGTTGCCAGCCAGGAAGTGTCTGCTGGCTGGCATCAGGCATGCTTGAGCTAGCGTGCTTCCTGTAAGCAGTGCACACGAGCCTGGGGACCTCACCCCTCAGACATTCCGGGACAGCCCCCCCAGTCCTCAGAGGCTGTCCCATTGTCCCCTGGAACAGCAAACGGGCAGCAGTGCCAAACTCCCAGCATCCAATCAACATCCATTCATTCAACAATGTTTACCGAGCAGGCACCGTGCCAGACACCAGCACGCAGAGAGAGACTTCGGAGCTCAGGGCCAGTGGGTTCACATTTTCCAGCTGGGCCCCCTGTACCTGGAGCGGGAGGTCATCATTGATGAGGAAGACTCCCTAGAGTGCGTGAACCTTGGGGGCAGCAGGGAGATGACCCCTGAACGTTGATTTGGCTCCACTCATGCCAAGCACCAAATGGAGGTGGGGGTACGCATCCCTTGTCTCCTTTAGGTTTCCCAGCAACAAATAGGTGTCATTATCCTCATTTATAGAGACATAGCCTCAGGTGAGCGACCTTGCTCCAGGTCACACAGTTCATGGGAGTTTGAGCCAGGATTCAGACCTGGGTCTTTCCTGGGCACCAAGCCCTCAGATACTGAAACTAGTACCTCTGAGCCCCTGGTCTCAGTTTGGATCCTCTTTTGGAAACCACCCACTAGTCTAGTGGCTTTGGGCAAGTCACTTGGCCTCTCTGAGCCTTGGTTTTCTTATCTGTCAAATGGGCCTCAGGGGGTCTAATTTGTAGGATGGCTGTGAAGTTTAATTGGGACGGTGGATGTGAAACAACCTGCTCGCTGGCTGAGGCAAGAGGCTGTGGGAGACCTCGTTCAGGGGGTTTCGTCTCCCAGAATTCTTCGGCCATGGAGGACTTGGAGAAATCCCAAGCCCCTTCCTCTGCTTCCAGGTCTAATCACTCTGAGCCATCAGCCGGAATTGACGGAGTACATCCCAGTTTGCTAGGTGTAGTGTGCAGGTACAGATGCGGAGGAATAAGAGGAGAAGAAGGTACAGATGAAGAACAGGATGCAGTGGCTGTCCCCTTCCTCTCCTCCCTCAGGGACCTGAGGATCTCGGGGGTGAGGAAGGACTGTTCTGTGAAATAATGAGACCACTACAAGCCACCATAATGACCGTCTCTCTGCTCCCATTTCACTCTATGAAGATATTTCATGTCTTAAGTCATTTCAGCCCAAAGACGGCTCTGTGAATTGCTAATATTATGCCCCTTTTGCACGAGCAGACGAGGAAACTGACTCTTGGACAGATTTACCCGAGCCCCTGAGTTAGTAGGCCAGTGGGATTTTAGCCTCTGCTGGTAACACTGACGCCCCTGCTGAGGCTTCCAGAGCCAGGCAGTGGAGGGGAAGTTTCTCAATAGAGAAAAGGAGAAGGCTTTGCTTTTTACAGCTGTGCAGAAGTCTTGCAAAAGCCTTGAGACAGGTGAGATAGAAGCCACTGGAATAAAAAACCCTTCAGGGGACTTCCCTGGTGTCCGGTGGGTAGGACTCCCCACTCCCAATGCAGAGGGCCTGGGTTCAATCCCTGGTTGGGGAGCTAGATCCTGCATGCATGTCACAACTAACAGATCCCACATGCTACAATGAAAGATCCCGCGTGCTGCAACTAAGACCTGGTGCAGCCAAAATAAATAAACAAATATTAAAAAAAAAATAAAACCTTCAGATGTTTGTCCCTCTCCTGTGCCTTTCATTATAAGAAAGGCCTCTGGCTGCAGTTCTCACAGCCACGCCTGGGCTGACAACCTGGCTGTTCTGTGGAATTACACCAACCCCAGGCTGTCTAGATAGTGCTGGGGGTCTGACAAGGGTCCTGGCTGCCACCATTAGCTTGATGACCTTGAGCCCATCACAACCTCTCCAAGCCTCAATTTTTCCATCTGTTAAATGGGGATTTTAATGAATGTTGTGATAGGAAGATTGCACTGGGCACGGCCTGGAACTTCTGGCACAGCAAGCTTCTGAAGTTGACTTCCATCTTCCCTCCCATTTTCTTCTTCTGGGAGATGGCATCAGATAAAGGGGAGTTAGTACAACTCTGTGTGAAGAATCCTAGGCATTAGTTGCAGATGTCTGAGTTCAAAACCCGTCTCTTGGGAATTCCCTGGTGGTCCAGTGATTAAGACTCCGCGCTTCCATTGCAGCAACTAAGCTCCCACAAACCATGCGGCTTGGCACAGCCAAAAAAAAAGAAAACAAAAAATCAAAACCTGTCTCCCCTTTGTACCAGCACTGATCAAGTGTGTCGCTTCTCTGAGCTGCAGTTTTCTCATCTGTAAAATGGGGATATAATGTCAACCCTCCAGAGGGAACTCCCTTCGTTCACCTGGAGGTAGAGAGGGCAATGCTTAACCGAGGAGAATGCCTCAAAGTTGGTGACCTCTCAGAGGAGTGGGGAAGATGTTTCGGGATGAGGTTTGGAGGAGGGTTTCTAGCACCTCCTGAAATCAAATCACCTACATTATTAGTTACTCAGATAGAAAACCTGGTTCAGATATTCATAAAGGAAAACCAAGTTGCTCCAAGAAGGAACATGGCTCCCAGGTCACGGAATGCCAATGCAGATGGGGACAGAGGCCCTGAAAGGGGAGTGGGCTGAACCCCGGGCTCCTTGTAGTTTTCCTGCCCTAGTTTAATCCAGGTCAATGCAACAGAGACTTTGAGCTTCTACTATGTGCAGGAACCAAGCTAGGCACTTTGTAAGATCAGGTGGATCATGAATCAGACATTAACTCTGTCTGCCTGTAAGAATCTTATAGTTGAGTCAAAAGAATTAATGATGATATGAATAAGCTATCTTCATGCACCCCTGTCTCACAGGCACCTTGCACAGAACCTGGTACATAGTAGGTGCTGCGTACATGTTAATTGAATGTAACAAAACTACAAACTACAATGGGGGGCAGACTCTGAGGAGGGGTCATTTATATTGGGCTTTGACGGCTGCCTAAGAGTCTTCTGCTCCTCCGTTTGTCCACTGATCCTCCATCAAGGCTGATGAAGACCGCAGCAGAGCAAAACCCCAGCTTCTCCTCGCTCCTGACCACCAGCCCTCATCTGAACTCTGAGGAGTCTCCAGATGTGAGGAGGAAGTGGCCAGGCTGCGGAAGGCAGGCTCGTTTCCAGCGCGGGGCCGGGCCGCCAGGTCCAGGTCCTGTTTACACAGCAAGGCGGACAGGCCGACAAGATTTGGCGGCCAATGCACCTCTGCCTCTGAGAACAGAAGGGGCTGGCAGAGCCTGGCCAGGCGCGGGGTGGCCTGTGCCAGAGGGGAAAGTCAAATGTAAAGAGCGTTTCCTCCCGGCCAGCCGGCCCCAGACTTTTGTCTCCAGTCTGCAGGCAGTTCCTCCAGTGATTCATAATCAGCGGGAACTTATAAATAAACCCCACCTCGGCCTCGCACCACAGCCTGGCTGGGACCTGGGCGGGAGCGAGGTGGGGGGTTGGGAAACAGGGAAGCTGAGGAGAGGCCCTGAGGAGGCTTGGGGGACCGGGGTGATGCTGACTGCTGGGCAGGGGCACTTCTGGCTTCCTATGGAGGGACTGCAGGTCTGTTGCCAGCAGTCACATCCCACTGAGGACTCAAGCATGGGGCCACCGGTCAGAAGCAAAGAATGCTGAGAGGCCGGGATTTTCATCTGTTCCCCAGGAGTGTGGTAGATGAGACTAGGTAGAATTTTGAAATAGCTGGCCTTTAAAACATTTTTTGGGATATAATTTCAAATTCATGGAAAAGTTGCAAAAAAATAGGACAGAGGGGACTTCCCTGGTGGGGCAGTGGTTAAGAATCCGCCTGTCAATGCAGGGGACGTGGGTTCGAGCCCTGGTTCGGGAAGATCCCACATGCCACGGAGCAACTATGTCCATGCACCCCAACTACTGAGCCTGCGCTCTAGAGCCCGCAAGCCACAACTACTGAGCCCGTGAGCCACAACTACTGAGCCTGTGTGCCACAACTACTGAAGCCCGTGCGCCTAGAGCCCGTGCTCTGCAACAAGAGAAGCCACAGCAGTGAGAAGCCTGTGCCCAAAATGAAGAGTAGCCCCCACTCGCTGCAGCTAGAGAAAGTCCGTGCATAGCAACGAAGACCCAGTGCAGCCAAAAATAAATAAATAAATTAATAATAAAAAACATAGAACAGAGAACTCCTGTATAACCTGTAGCCAGATTCATCAATTGTTTACATTCTGTCCCATTTTGCTTCATCATTCTCTGTCTCCCATATTTCCTTTCTTCGGAACCATCTAAAAGTAGGCTTACAATTGTGGAAAACAGTATGGAGGTCTCTCAAAAAACTAAAAATAGCACTACCATATGACCCAGCAATTTCACTCCTGGGTATATATTCGAAAAAAACAAACCCACTAATTCGAAAAGATACATGCACCCCAATGTTCATAGCAACATTACTTACAATAGCCAAGATATGGAAGCAACCTAAGTTGTCCATCAACAGATGAATGGATAAAGAAGAGGTGGTATATATATAAACACAGTGGAGTACTACTCAGCCATAAAAAAGAATGAAATTTTGCTATTTGCAGCAACATGAATGGACTTGGAGGGCATTATGCTAAATGAAATAAGTCAGACAGAGAAAGACAAATACTATATGATATCACTTATATGTGGAATCTAAAAAATATAACAAATAAGTGAATATAACAAAAAAGAAGCAGACTCACAGATATAGAGACAAACTAATGGTTACCAGTGGCGGAGGGGGACAATATGGGGTGGGGGAGGGTACAAGCTATTGGGTATAAGATAGGCTCAAGGATGTATTGTACAACATGGCAAATATAGCCAGTGTTTTGTAATAACTGTAAATGGAGCGTAACCTTTAAAAATTGTATAAAAATAGTAAAAGTAGGCTTCTAGCATCACACCTCTGTGCCCCTTTTGCCTTCAGTGTGCATTTCTTGAAATAGCCGGTGTTTGGATTCCTGACCAACCACTTACTAAATGTATTCCAGGGCAAGTTGTTCAGGTCCTGCGTCCTCCTCTGTGAAGCGGGGCTACGAGGACCCCTTACCACGGAGAGGATCAGGAGAAGTAACAATGGAAACATCTGCCAGAACAGTAATGATAAGCACAGCTCATTATTATATGCAAAGACGCTTGCATACATTATGTCATTTGACCAGCATAGAAGAAACAGGCTCAGAGATGGTGTGTAATTTGTCCAAAGTCACACAGCAAGTTAGGCTTTGATGTACACAGTAAGCACTGAAATAATCCTGGAGCCTGCCCTCATCCTTATTTGCTGTATGATTGTAATCAAGGGCTGGCTTCCTAAGCCTTGGTCTCCCCTTGTGCTGTGGGCACAGGGATCTCAGGGCAGGGGATGTCGGCAGGGGTGGGGTGGGGGTGAGGCAGGGGAGAATGCAAGATGCTTCTGCAAGCGGCCCAGCTCCCCAGGTCCCTGGAAGAAACACTTCTCTTGTCAGGGCCAGAGTGGAAGCTGCTCCAGCAGACAAACCAGCTTCCCTGAATTCTTCAGGTCGCCTTATGATCCAGGGTCAAACCTCTCTTGCAGATTGTCTCTGGAAACTGGGAAATTGGACCAGAAGGCCCTGAGCCTCCCAGCCTCTGAAGCTTCTGCAGTGATGAGGCCTGGCCACCAGATGGCCGCACACAGACCACTGCGCTCTCAGGGAAGAGGAGGTGTGTCTCCATCAAGGGGCCGTTTTAGCGTGGCTGCTCCCGAGTGAGAGCATCCACACCACCATCCCTTTAGTTTCGGGTCGCAGGGAAACAGCCCAGGAAGGGCAGCAACTCACCACGGTCGCTCAGCCTGCACTTTGTGCTTCCAGGGGTTCTTACCCTGGTTGAGCAAGGCCCTGGGACTGTGACAGTTGCTGGATTTCTCTAGACCCCTGTTTCCACATTTGCAGAAAGCTGCAAGTCCCTTCTGCCTAGCTTTCTTCACGGGGTCTGTATGGCAGGTCAAACACGGAGCCTCCGTTTCCACATCTGTGAAATTGGTATAACAGTAGAGGCTGTTTTGTGCTGTCATGAGGATGAAGAGCTGCCCACATCTGAAGTGATTTGAGGGTTAAGCCTGCAGGCCAAAGTCCAGCCAGCCACCTACACGTGTGCTCTGGGTCTGCCTACAGCTCCCAGAACGGCCTTGTTTATAAAGTGCTGTGAGTGCAGGACTTCAGAGTGGGAGGAGACCTCACGGCTCATTTCACCGGTACCTTCCATTCCTCAGACAGAGGAAAGTCCAGAGAGGGCCAGTGACTTGCCTAAGGTCTCATAGCCCCACCTGACCACACTGGAACCCAGATCCACTAACCCTGGGGACAGCCGTCATTAACCCTTCTCTCCCCCCTGCCCAGAGACCCACGTTGGGAAGGGCTGGTACAGCTGGGGCAGGAATGGGCACAGAGGGGGCCACCATGAGCTGGAGGCCACGCTGCAAAAGAGTCCAGCTCAGAGCCCAAGGAACCTCCCTTCTCCTGAGGGACAGCCAGTGCCCCTGCCCCCAGGGGAAAGCCCTCAGGGTTCACCTGCCCAGACCCTGGGGGGGATATTTTTAAAAGTTTAAACACTCTCCAGGGAGCATTCTGCATTTCTATTCCTACAGTGTATCTATGCTTTTATTTATGAAACAAGGTTTCTGTTCTCTGTTAATTAGTGGGCTCCTGTAAACTCTCTCCCCCAGCTCAGGATGTGGAGGGCAGGGGGGAAAAAACCAATAAAAATATAAAAATATGGAACTCCAGATGCACTGGGCAGGACCAGCCTTCCTGCCTGCGGAGAGGGAGAGACGTATTACCCCAAATTAGTAACCGTCCAGAATCCCAGGCTGATAACATGCATATTTTGGGAAGAACATGCTACTAACTTGACCTCATTCATATTCAACTGTAAGAGACTGATGGAGTGGCTTTTTCTTCAGCAAGTTTGAATGAGGGAGGAGAGATGGGTCATGAGAGCCTGGGAGTGGGATGAGGAGGAACGGGGCAGAAGGTCAGGGGCATGCGCAGAGAGGCTTCGGGCCCCGGAGACTGACAGTATTGCCCAGGCGCCAGAGGGAAATGGAACACTGACTTTCAGGAGAGGCCCACCTGGGTGGGGGTGGGGCACAGATAATTCAGTTTCCATGAGGCGGTGCTTTCTCCTGGGGGAGAAAGAGTGGATACCCGTAACCTGCAGTTTCCCCTGGAGGAGGGGCTGGCCTGCAGGTCCAGCCTCATGTCCAGCTCTCTGCAGAGTCCCTCAACTGCCCTGAGAAGCAGGAGCTGTCATCTCCATTGTAATCCAGTAGACTGAGGCCCAGAAAAAGAGAGGGGCTTGCCCAAGCGCTGAGTTAGTGACAAAACGCCTAGAAGAACCAAGGTCTCCTAGTCAGTTGCTTTTTACTCACGTTCTGCCTGAATCTGGAGTTAGGCCAAACCGGTTCCTGGCTCTGTGACCTCTTGAACCACTCCAAGCTCAGTTTTCCTCATCTGTAAAATGGGAGCGATATCTCTTATCTCCTGGGGTTGTTGACAGCATTTGATACTGTATGAAACGGCCTGGCACACAGTGGGCATGCAATCAGCGGCGGCTGTATTACAGAGGAGTCAAATCTTACTCGGGGCACGGTTCTGAAGGTCATTTAATGCAAAGCACAAAACGAAACAAAACATAAAAACCAAACCCTTGAAAATCCTGTAGGAAGGCACCATGAAGAGTTAAATCCTTGCTGGGGGTGAGTGGGGGAGAAAGAGGAAGGCTTTAGGATTGCCAAGGAGCCAAGAGGGTGAGTGAGACATTGAGGCAGGCAAACTGCATCAGTGGAAAGTGTGCTGTGGAGGCCTGGCAGGTACAGGAGAGTCCGTGCCAGGATGGGCAGGGCTTTGAATGCCAGGGGGAGAAGTCAGCGCCGGCTTGCTGCTGTCAGGAGATGTTTAATTTTGGCAGTGGGGTGATTAAAGGGAGGTTCCCTGTGTGTGTGTGAATTTCCACCCACTCCCAAAGTTGTTTCTCTGCTGGAGAGCTGGGGCCAGTTTATGGCTCCTGGCTGCCCCTGTGAGGCCTCTCCCAGCCCTCCTCCTCCCTGGCTGTCTGGCAGCCAACTGAATTTTATGTGGGGAATCTGAGGAATTTGAAAAGGCAGAATGCAAATGCCACTGTTGGAGATTTCCTTGTCAGCCTCGGAGCAGGGGGGAAGGCCCCTCTTTGTGGGGTAAGGAAGTGTGGAGCTCTGGGTCCTGGACCCTGTTGGGATGCTCAGGGGCCAGGTGGCCAGGGCCAGTTCCTTAACCCCCATCTGTGAGAAGCAGGCAGTGTCACCAGAACTCTCCTCTGGAGCTCTTGGAGAGCCAAGCTCGGTAACAGAGAGTGGCCCTTGTACACTGTAAAGAGCCTGTCACACGCCCTGTGTTGAGAGGTTATTAACGATTCCCCAATGCCCTCGTTTTACAGAGGAGGGAACCGAAGTCCAAGGGGAGACTTTTGTCTGGGGTCACGGGGCCGATCTGGGCCGAGGCCAGGGTCCCAGCGCTGATGGGGGCCCGCTGGGGGCCCGGCGCTGCGGGCGCGCTGAGGTCGCGGGGCGGTCCCGGA
>NW_020185332.1:561561-563170 GCF_003031525.2 Neophocaena asiaeorientalis asiaeorientalis | reverse complement strand
TTATCTGCTCTCGCCCGGCCGGGCCCCTTCCCGCCTTCCCGCCCGGCCGTGGCCGCCGTGGCGACGGGCCGCTCCCGCCTTATCATCGGCCGCCCGGCCGGCTAGCTGTGGCCCGCGTCTCACCCCCGCCCTCCCCGGGCGGCCCCCTCCCCGACACGCTCACTCCCCAAGATGCCTCTTCCCAGGGTAGCCCCTCCCCTGATGCCCCTCTCAGAGTTGCCCCCTCAGGGGCCAAGCTGCAGGGAGCGCTTTCCCCAAGGGGGACTGCGTCAGAAAAGGGTGTCAGATTTGTCCTCTTCTTAAAAGACAAGCCTAACTATGCTTAATCCCATTTTAGTCACGTTTTAAAGGATTTCATAAGAGGCAAAGTTATGCAAAACAAAACAAAAAACAAAACCCACTATACATCAGGGCTGGGCGGGGGTGGGGTGGGACAGAGTACTTATCCATCAGATCGCTCTAAAATTCTTCTCCTCAGGGCTTACTGTGTTAGGTGTGACACCCCTTGGAAGTGAAGTTTCCCCACCTGAGTATGGGAATCTGTAAGCCATGAAGCTCCCTACAGTGCTGGTGGCAGAAAACATGGGTGCAGCCCTTTGTAATAACAATTTGGCAGTATAGATGGAAAGCCATAAAAGTATTTATACCCTTTGACTCAGTAATCTCACTCTGGGAATGTATCCCAAGGAAATAGTTCAACAGCAGCGAAAGAAAAAGACAAAAACAGAAAAGTATGGGTTCATCAATGTGTTATTTGTAAAGCTAGTGAGCACATCTTTCTAAGTGAAAAGTTGGAATACGTGAGTCGCAAGGTACTGGGTTTGAACTCACGATGGTCCCGCCATGAACCCGCCTACAAACCTTGAATGAGTGTCTTAACCTTACCGAATTTCCCTTTTCGTTTCTGGGAAATGGATAACCCCACCACTCAGAGGACTTTTGTAAGAATTCCAGGAGACAGCCTGTGAAAGCATCTGTAAAGGGTTTGAGGGTAGAGGAAGAACATAAGAAATGTTTATTTCCCCCCTTTCTTCATCCTTACAGAAATGAAAATATGGAGTATTTCAAGTGACATTTGTAAATACTAGAGAAAGTGCATACGGTGGTTAAGAGCTTGGGACTTTTGAGTCCTTCAAACTTGGATTGGGTCAGAATCCTAGCACCACTTATTTCCTAGCTGTGCAATCTTGACAAGATGTATCTCCTCACTTATTAAAAAATGATAATAGAATTTACCCTGTAACTGTGGTGAGGGTTAAATGAGGTACTATGTGGAATGTGTTCAGGTCCGTGCCTGGCATGTAATAAGCACTCAATAACTGGTAGCTATTATTATTATTAAATAGCATTTAAAAATAGAAGTAACTTCAATACCCCAAAGTACTACAAGTTAAATAAGTTAGGGTATCTTTTGTGGAATAGAATGCGGCATTTAAAAAGAGTGAGATAATCAACATAAACTAATGAGGAAGGATGAACATGATAAGTGAAAAAAGACAGTTGCCTCCATCTGGATAAGTGACCTAAATATGAAAAATTAGAAGTAAAAATATAAGTTTAAGGAAAGTCTTATATAATCTTGGGGTGGGGGGGGGGGAAAGGAGGATCT
>NW_020185332.1:548298-561539 GCF_003031525.2 Neophocaena asiaeorientalis asiaeorientalis | reverse complement strand
GGTGCGGTAATGAGGATCTTCTCAAGCAAGCCAGGAACCGTAAGGAAAAGACAGACCATAAAGGAAAAGACAGATTAGACCATATCAGATATTTAAATGTCTACATGGTAGGAGACCCCATAAACAAGTCTAGAGACAATCGTAGAGAGGAGAAGTATTTGTTACATACAGATAAAAGCTTCATGTCCTGCATACCCCTCAAGACCTCTCATATGGAATTCCTACAAACTCATTGGAAAAGTCAAACAATAGAAAAATGGACAAAACCACTTCACAGAAGAGGAAATGCAATCATGAGAAAGGCAGACCACCTCCCCATTTGTTGGGGAAATGCAAATAAAAGCATAAACAAAATACCATTTTCCACCAAGCATTAACAATTAAAATAGAAATAGGCATGCCCTTTGCCCCACCAATCCCATTTTCAGAACTATCCATAAAAAATACATTTTGTTTTTTTTACTGTAGTGTTCTTCATGCTTCATAGTGATAATTCCAGTGTCCACCTCTAGGGCATGGGTGGATGAATTTGGTTACAGCCATGCTAATGGATACTGTAGACTGCTAAGAAGGAGCTTCTTGAATCTGTATGCAGTGACTTGCTGGGTTGTCTGTGATATTCTGTCAGGCCAAAAAAGGCAATTGTGCAGCAGTGTGTAAAGTATGATCCCATTTTGTGTTTAAAAAAAAGTGTGTGTGTCTGTGTGTGTGAGAGAGAGAGCGAGACAGAAGCATTCAAGCCTTCACCAGGGTAAATATGTTGGTTCTGTTTGCATAAACCTATAGAAAAGTGGGTGTATATATTGAAAGAAAGGGGCAAGTGGTTTTCACTAGTTTTCTTTTTTTCCAGTTTTATTGAGATATAATTGACATATAACATTATACACGTTTAAGGGGCACAACATAGTGATTATATATATATACACACACATATGTATATATGATCACCACAATAAATTTAGTTAACATCCATCACCTCACAGAATGACAAATTTTTTTCTTGTGATGAGAACTTCTAAGATCTCCTCTCTAAGCACTTTCAAATATACAACACAGCATTGTTAACCTATAGTCACCATGCTGTACATTCCCAGAACTTAGAACTGTAAGTTTGTACCTTTTGACCACCCTCACCCATTCTGCCCACCCTCCACCTCTGGCAACCACCATTCTGTTTGCCCATTTGTCTAGACTGACATTTTCTTTTACGTTTGTAGGAATTCTGGACATGAGGGATATGAACCCTTCCTTCCCCGCACGTGAGCCTGTGGAGAGGCTCCTGCCAGCCTGTTCTGCATTTCCTGGTAGTGGGAGGAGAGAGGGGTGTTGTTCTCAGGTCTCCATCTCTCTGTGACCTTTGGCCTGCTGCAGCAGCCTATGTTGTTGTAGTCTGGAAAAATGGCAATTAAATAGATTTGATCACATACGACAAACGAAGAGAGTTTGCAAAGCAATATGTATCCCCGGTTCAGTTTCTGTGAGAAGGAACAGCCTGTGTTTGTAAATATGTAGAGGAAGGGCTGAGAGAGGGTCTGGCTGACTGTTGGAGGTCACTTCTGAGCAGTGGGCTGCGCTGAAGGGGGTTTTATTTTTGCACGTCTCTTGTTTGCATTTTTTACAATGAGCATGATTGCTTTTGCAAGGATAAAACAATGGAGTATTTTTTCCCCTCAAGTGGACGGTGGTATTTGTGTACTGTGACTGCAGGGAGGAAATGTGAACAAGCACCAGAAATTGGGTTAGGATGGTGGGACCCCCCCCCACCCCCGCCAGAATTTTTTCTTTTAGATTTGTACCTTTTATTTTTTTATTGTGGTAAGAAACTTATAATATAAAATTACCATCTTAACCATTTTTAAGTGCACAGTGCAGTAGTGTTAACTATGTTACTCCAGACCTCCAGAACTTTTTCATCTTGCATGACTGAGGCTCTATACTAATTGAACATCTCCCCATCTCCCCTGGCCCTCGGCCCCTGGAAACCACATTCAACTTTCTGTTTCTATGAATTTGACTACTTTAGAGACCTCATATAAGTGGAATCATGCAATATTTGTCTTTTTGTGACTGACCTGTTTCACTCAGCATAGTGTCCTCAGGGTTCGTCTATGTTGTAACGTATGACAAGATTTTCTTAGTTGTGTATTGGGTTGGCCAAAAAGTTCCTTCGGTTTTTAAGTAAAAACAAAAGACTCACTTTCACCAAGAACTTTATTGAACAGCATATTCGTCGTTTTGTTCCACTACCTTCTGCCATTTTTCAGGCAACTTCATAATTCCATCTTCCCAAAACTTTTTATCTTTTTGAGCAAAGAATTGTTACAGGTGTCTTTTACAGTCTTCCAGGGAATTGAAATTCTTTCCATTAAGAGAATTTTGTAAAGACTGAAATAAATGGAAATCCAAAGGTGCAATGTCTAGTGAATATGATGGATGAATCAGAACTTCCCAGCTCAGCTGTAACAATTTTTGCCTGGTCATCAAAGAAACATGCGGTCTTGTGGTATCCTGATGGAAGATTATGCGTCTTCTGTTGACTCATTCCTGACGCTTTTCTTTCAGTGCTGCTTTCAGTTGGTCTAACTGGGAGCAGTACTTGTCGGAATTAATCTTTTGGTTTTCCAGAAGGAGCTCATAATAGAGTACTCCCTTCCAATCCCACCATATACACAACATCACCTTCTTTGGATGAAGACCAGACTTTGGTGTGGTTGGTGGTGGTTAATTTCGCTTGCCCCACGACCTCTTCCGTTCCACATTGTTGTACAGTATCCACTTTTCATCGCCCGTCACAATTTGTTTTAAAAACGAAACGTTTTCATTACGTTTAAGTAGAGAATAGCGTGCGGAAATACGGTCAAGAAGGTTTTTTTTCACTTAACTTACGTGGAACCCAAACATCAAAACCTTTAATATAACCAAGCTGGTGCAAATGATTTTCAAGACTTGATTTGGATATTTTGAGTATGTTGGCTATCTCCCACATGGTATAACGTTAATTGTTCTCAATTAATGTCTCGATTTGGTCACTGTCAACTTCAACTGGTCTACCTGACCACGGAGCAACGTTCAGTGATAAATCTCTAGCACGAGACTTCGCAAACCACTTTTGATACATTCGATCAGTCACAGCACCTTCTCCACACACTGCAAAAATCTTTTTTTGCATTTCAGTTGTGTTTTTACCTTTCTTGAAATAATAAAGCATAATATGCCAAAAATGTTGCTTTTTTCTTCCATCTTCAATATTAAAATGGCTATCCAAAAACTCACCAATTTTGATAAGTTTTTTCTTAAATGCACCCTGATATGACAGCTGCCATGATACAATCCAACAAAATTGTCTCGAACGAAGTTAAAGACAGCTAAGCACTACTAGAGCCATCTCACAGAAAAAACCAAATGAACTTTTTGGTCAACCCAATATATATAACTACATTTTGTTTTGTCCTTCAAAGGAAACTTAGGCTGCTTCCACATGGTCACTATTGTGAATAATGCTACAATCAACATGGACATGCAAATATCTCTTCAAAATCCTGTTTTCAATTCTTTTGGATACATACTGTTATGGGCTGAATGTTTGTGTCCTTCCAAATTCATTTGTTGAAACTCTAATCCTAATGTGATGGTATTTGGAGATGGGGCCTTTGGGTGGTAATTAGGCCATGAGGGTGGAGCCCTCATGAATAGGATTAGTGCCCTTATCGAAAGAGGCCAGGGAGCTAACTAGCTCCCTGCTCTCTGCCACGTGAGGACACAATGAGAAATCAGCAATTTGCAACCCAGAAGAGGGCTCTCACCAGAACCTGACCATGCTGACAGCTTGATCTTGGACCCTCCAGCCTCCAGAAGTGTGAGAAATAATTTTCTGTGGTTTATGAGCCACCAGTTTATGATATTTTGTTATAGAAGCCTGAGTGGACTAAGACATATACTAAGAAGTGGAATTGCTGGATCATATGGTAATTCTATTTTTAATTTTTTCAGGAATTGCCATACTGTTTTTTTTTTTTTTTTTTTTTGCCATACTGTTTTTCACAGCAGCTGCACCGTTTTACATTCCCCCCGACAGTGTGCCAGAGTTCCAATTTCTCCACATCTTTGCCAGCACTTGTTATGTTCTGCTTGTTTGTTTTTTGATAGTGACCATCCTAACGGGTCTGAGATGATATTCATTGTGTTTTGATTTGCATTTCTCTCATGGTTAGTGATACTGAGCATCTTTTCATATCCTTATCGGCCGTTTGCATATCTTATTTGGAGAAATGTCTATTCAAGTCCTTTGCCCATTTTTTAACTGGGTTATTTATTTATTTATTTGCCATTGATTTGTTATGGATATTAACCCCTTATCAGATATATGATTTGCAAATATTTTCTGCCATTCTGTACATTGCCTTTTCACTCTGTTGATTGTTTCCACTCTATTTCCTCTGCTGTGTGGAAGTTTTAAAGTTTGGTGCCATTCCACATGTCTATTTTTGCTTAGGTTGCCTGTGTTTTGGTGTCATAGCCAAGAAATTGTTGCCAAATCCAGTGTTATAAAGCTTCTTCCCTGTTTTCTACTAGTAGTTTTATAGTTTCAGGTCTTACATTTAGGTTTTTGATCTATTTTGACTTTTGTATATAGTGTAAGATAAGGATCGAACTTCATTCTTTTGCAGCCAGATACCCAGTTTTCCCAACACCAGTTGTTGAGGAGACTATCCTTTCCCCATTATGTAGTCTTGGCATCTTTGTTGAAGATCATTTGACCATGTACACAAGGGTTTATTTCTGGGCTCTCTATTCTGTTCCATTGGTCTATACACCTGTCTGTATGCCCCATTACCATATTGTTTTTGTTACTGTAGCTTTGTAATATGTTTTGAAATCAGGAAGTATGAGGCCTCCAGCTTTGTTCTTCTTTGCCCCTGTATTTTAATGTGGCAGATTTCCATCAAGTAAATTTTGAACTATTATCCCTGGGTGGCAGGCTGGGAAGATCCAGGGGAGGACATGGGATTGGCTTCTCATCTGAGGAAGCTCCTGTAAGCACAGACAGAGTGGATGACCACTGATTGTTTGCCCACCCAGCCATCCGCCACTATCTCTTTTGGTCTGCTTAGCCTGCGCCAGCCCACATTCATTGGCTGGTGGGGGGAATGTTACTTTCTTTTTCTTCTTTTATTTCCTCCTGTTCTTCCTGTCTCCCTTCCCCTCTTCCTTCCTTCCTTCTCTCTTTCCTCTTCCTCACTTCCTTATTTCTTTCCCTCTCCTTCCTTCCTTTTCTTAGCCCAGCTGCATTGGGTGACTTGCTTAAGGCAACTCAGGAGTACACAAGGCCCAATGCTTCTGACCTTTGTCGCTCTCCTCAGGGAAGAGAGGAAGGGAAGTGCCATGTCTGTAACACCTACGAATGTCTGGGCTTCATGCTAGGTACTTTGCTCTAAAGCACAGTGTGAGGTAGGTTTATTGGGTCAATTTCTTCATCTGTAGATCTGCAGATGAGGAAACTGATGCTTAGCTGGCTAGTACTCTGCCTGCGGTTTCACAGCTATAGTTTCATTGCCCTTCATGTGGATCACCTAAATATGTCTTCCTAACAGCACTCTGAGGACAGTGCTTGTTTCCCTATTTTCCAGATGAGGAACAGGTGGCTCTTAGCCCAGGGTCACCCAGGAAGTTCACAAAGCTCACAAACCCAGAGTCAGACCCTTGACCCCATTCTTCTCATCACCACACACTGCTCCGGACTCTGCTCAGGTGCACCCTCCCTCCACCTCCTGACAGAAGCCACTCAGCCAGGTCTCCACAATCGTTGTCATTGTGTTCCCAACAGCCATTTTATTGTAACTGATTAGGTTAAAGGTTGATTGTGTTCTCGTTGTCCTTTTACTATGAATGATAGTTGAGGCTACAGCTTCTAAGGTGCAGAGTATCCCCTAATCTCAGACACATAGGGGTGGGTGTGAGTCGCAGGGGCAGGAAAGCCCTGAAGAGTGTTTCACCAAGTTGTGGGCAAGGGCATTTTAGGAAGATAGAAGAACATGAATATGAAATAATACCATCAATCAACACCTACCCAGCATTTACTCTGTATATATACTCTGTACCCACGACTATTCTAAGTGCTCTGTATGTATTAATTCATTTAATCCACAAACTATTCTATGAGGTAGGTACTATTATTAGTCTTACTTTACAGATAAGGAAAGAAGCTCAGAGAAGCTTAGGAACCTGACCAAGGATACACAGCTAGAGTGAGGAGGGCACTGAGCCAGGGCTGAGGCCCCAGGACTCCATGTTAGAGAAGAGGCTGTGTGTGTAGGAAAGGCTTTTTTTCTTTTTTTTTCCTTCTTTAAAGAAAGAGGGGGTCCTTTGTTGAAGGGGCAGCTGTGCAGAGCTCTTAGGCCTTCTCTAACCCTCTATAAACCCTCCTGTAAAACGGGGACAATGATTATTGCTCCCCTAATTTCCCTTTCCAAGCCTCTCCCTTTTCTGGCAACAGAGAGAATTCTCAACTTTGCAGCAAAGCTCTGGGGCATGAGGGGTACTGTTCCCAGAGGACCCCCACTCCAGCAGCGCAGGCCTAAAATGAATCCTCCCCTTAGGCCCTGCTAGCCTGTGTCTCTGGCAGTGCTGCCTACTGCAGCTCTCCCTCTGCAGGAGCCTGTGCAGGTCAGACCGGGAGACCCAAGAATAGCCATATACCCAGAGCAGCCGAGGTAAAGACCCTTGAATCCCTGGCTCCACCCCTCACGCGCCATGTGACCTTGGGCCAGTGTCCTAACCTCCTGGAACTTTTGTTGGCTTCACTGGGTTGTTATGAGAGTAAATGAGTTTATATGTGTAGGGTGCTCAGAACGGTGCCGGCACAGAGTAACTGCTACATAAGTGGGCTATTATTATTATTATTTTTTTTTAATAAATGTATTTATTTATTTATTTTTGGCTGCGTTGGGTCTGCGTTGCTGCACGGGCTTTCTCTAGTTGCGGTGAGCGGGGGCAACTCTTCGTTGCGGTGTGCGGGCTTCTCGTTGCGGTGGCTTCTCCTGTTGCAGAGCACAGGCTCTAGGTGCGTGGGCTTCAGTAGTTGTGGCACATGGGCTCTAGAGCTCAGGCTCAGTAGTTGTGGCGCACAGACTTAGTTGCTCCGCGGCATGCGGGATCTTCCTGGACCAGGGCTCAAACCCGTGTCTCCTGCACTGGCCGTCAGATTATTAACCACTGCGCCACCAGGGAAGTCCCTGGGCTATCATTCTTATAATGCCACAAACACCGTGGAGCCTCTGGGTGTTGGGGAGACTGGGGTGGACAAGGCTGAGCTCTCCCTGGCCCTCGTGTAACTCAGCGTCTACTAGGGTGACCAGCCGTCCTGTTTGCTTGAGGCCTTTCCTGGCATGTGGGATTATTAGTGCCCAAACTGGGAAAGTCAGTGGTGAGCTGGACTGGTTGGGCACCCTACTGTTTAGTGGGGCACAGATAATTAACAGGCCATCCAGGTTGGCCTGGCAGAGAAGTTCAGGTGTCACGGAAGCACTGAGCCAGGGAGGAGTGAAGCCTGGGATCAGGGAGAGCTTCCAAAGGGAGGGCATTTAAGCTGGGACCTGGAGGGTGAGAAAGAATGAGCTGAGCGAAGAAGGAAAGGAGGGGTGCGGGAGTGGGCTGGAGTGGGCAGTGGGGGAGAGTGTGCCAGGGAGAGGAATGCGTGCGGGCAGAGCTGGAGGCCAGTGAGATTGTGGCTCGTGTGGACCAAGATGTGCCCAGAGACATGGGCACAGGCCCTCAGGACAACACTGCGTGGGAGCTGGGGGAGGCTGCGAGGGGCGGTGTGGCAGAAGTATACGCACATATGTTTGCTTGTATACGTGGTCGCCTCTAGGGAGAGCACTGGGGGAGGTGGCGCTGGAGATAAGGGTTAGAAGCCCTCTGGAGCTTTTTGAACTGCGAGAATGTAATACCTACACCAAAAGATAAAATAATCCAAACCAACACATGCGTGCCTGTGCTCACTCCTACCCCCAGGCCCAGCTCATCCCAGCCACCGTGGCTGCAGGACCCCCTGACAAGGGCTGTCCCCGTCCCAGGGGCACCAAGCCGGCCCAGGAAGGGGAAGCGGCCACAGCCACGCTGTCTGCCGCCTGGGCCTCCCCCAGGCCTGCCGCAGACGGACAGCTTATCAGTTGTTGCCACTGTGTCCCACCCGGTTGAGCTGGGCTCATTGCTGGGAAAGGGGCCCCCAGCCCTTTGCCAGGGACAGCACTGGCCCAGTGTGGGGAGCCAGCAGGGATGTTTTCCCAGGGGTTGGTCTGTGGTGGGGCCATCTGGTGCGTGTGCAGAGCCAGGCCTGGGGCCCAGGAGTCGGTCTGCTGCAGACTCGCTCTGGGGTGTTAAAGAATTAAGTTTTGGTGTTTTCTTAAAATTATACAAGTCATCCAGAAAAATGCATTCTCCTTATAAAATAATCGCATAGTTCTTCAGTGTATGAAGTACAAGTTCCCCCTCTCTGGAAATGGACCTGTTGGGTACCGGGTCTGGGCTGTACCTGTAAGGTCCACACCCTCATTCAGTCCTCATGGTCTCTGGGGAGGGGGACACCTCGTGCTCATTTTACAGATGAGCAAACTGAGGCCCAGCTGGTGAAGGTTTGTCCTTGAACCCAGGGTAGGGGAGTGGCAGAGTTGGCTCTAAGACTCCATGTCATATCAGGTGGGCTGGGACAGAGGGCCTCTCCTGGGGTCAGGAGAGCTGGGGACCCACATGGCCCTGAAAGGTATGTGGCCTTGGCCTCCCTTGGCCTCTCTGGCTTCCAGGCGAGGAAGGGTCTGGGTGCCAGCTCTGCTCCCATGTACTCTGTTCCAGCTTCTGAGCCCAGTCCTGGGTCACCAGCCTCTGCCTCTTTCCCACAGTCCCATCCCTCCCATTTGCAGGAGGCAGACCTTGAACTCTGGACCGTTGCCCCCTAGAAGGGGTTTATTTTTTCTTTTTTTATTTTTTAGAAGGGGTTTTTGTATGATTTGGGAAGGACAAAGCATGCCTTTTGTCAATAGGGCAGAAATTACATGGTGGGTATTCCTGGCAGGCACAGGGGAGCGTGATGCTAGTCCTAGGTGTGGTGCAGCCACCACCGAGCCATGGAAGTGTGTTTCTAATTACAGGATGAATGTGGCCAGCTGGACCCAAATATTTCACAGGATCCTAGTGAAAGGATGCTAACCAATTCCTCCCATGGTGGCTGGTCGGGGGGTGGGGGAGATGGATTCACAGATTGGAAGGGAAGTCGGGGAGGAGGGGCAAGACCTTCTCAAAGGGCAGTGAGGGGTGACGTGATACGGAGGAGAAGAGGGACAGAGCCCTGCTTTGGGAGGCAGACAG
The DNA here is from genome assembly GCF_003031525.2 of Neophocaena asiaeorientalis asiaeorientalis. Taxonomy (NCBI): domain Eukaryota; kingdom Metazoa; phylum Chordata; class Mammalia; order Artiodactyla; family Phocoenidae; genus Neophocaena; species Neophocaena asiaeorientalis. The sequence continues at coordinate 552,179 of NW_020185332.1, read as the reverse complement.
GCCTGAGTTTGAATCTAGGCTGGTGACCTCCCAGCTGTGTGACCTTGGGCAAGTCACTTAACTTTGTCGCCTCCCAGAGTTTCAGCTCCTCAACTCCAAAAGGGAGACAATAGTCTCTTTCTTGCAAGGATATCATGAAGACTATAGATAATGTGTATAGTGTTTAGCATGGAGCCTGTACACGGGAGGTGTAAAGAAAGAAACTCTTTATGTCCCAGGGTAAGAATGAAAGCTTGGACTTCTATGAATTTTATAATTTTGAAAAACTATTTTTCTTACTATAAAACAATATATGATCATTGTCAAAATATTAGTATATAGTGATAAGAAAAAAAAGCCACCGGTAATCCCTTCACCAATTATTATTTATAATTGTTACTTATTGCTATTAAGTGTTAATGGTGGGATTTAAGGTATCAGAGGTGGGCTGATGGCCTAACCAATCTCAGCATGTCTCACATCATTCTGCTTAGGCTGAATGTACAAGCTGCCACCCTCCCCCAAAGGAAGGTAGCCGGGGGTGGCTGACCCTTGCTTTGGTGATGTCGGAAGCTGACTCTGCCCTGGGAGGACACCAGCCTCAGCCTGAAGGAGTGGCCCACCCAGGCCACCTCCCAGCAGCATGTCAGTGATGTGTGACTGAAAAGGGCAAAGAATTAAGGGTTTGGAGCCCCACAGACCTGGGTTCCAACCTGGCTTTGGCCCTAAGATGCTTTATAAAGAAATTTTTTTAAAACTTTCTTTCTGTTGAGATGCTTGCAGATTTCTTTCTTTCTTTTTTTAATACATATTTATTTTTATTTGGTTGCACCGGGTCTTAGTTGTGGCAGGCAGGCTCCTTAGTTGTGGCATGCGAATTCTTAGTTGCAGCAGGCATGTGGGAGGGATCTAGTTCCCTGACCAGTGATCGAACCCAGGCCCCCTGCATCAGGAGCGCAGAGTCCTAACCACTGTGCCACCAGGGAAGTCCCTATAAAATTTTTTTTAAAAAACATTTTGAAGAAATGGTACAAGTGATTGTAAAAAAAAGTTATTATTATTATTATTTTTTGCGGTACACGGGGCTCTCACTGTTGTGGCCTCCCCTGTTGCGGAGCACAGGCTCCGGACGCGCAGGCTCAGCGGCCATGGCTCACGAGCCCAGCTGCTCTGCGGCATGTGGGATCCTCCCTGACCGGGTCACGAACCCGCGTCCCCTGCATCGGCAGGCGGACTCTCAACCACTGCGCCACCAGGGAAGCCCCCCCAAAAAATTTTTTTAAGTACAGAAAAGTCTAAGGAGAAAACTACAAACTCTACCACCCAGAGGTAGCCACGGTTAACTCCCTGGGGAGCATCCTTCCTGTCCTGTCTCTGTGTAGATAGTTGCATGCATTTATTTGATTTCCCATAAGCAGGGTCAAATGATGGATGCTGTTTGCACGGTGTGTCGTGGCAACTGCCTAATTCAGCCACCCGTAGAGGGGTAGAGGGGAGACAGACGGCACCGCTGCATCATGGGGCCTGATGTGGGGCTTAACAACGGGATGCTGACCTTGTATTCCTTTGTTTTTTTTTTTTCCTGGCCACGCTGCATGGCTTGTGGGATCTTAGTTCCCGGACCAGGGATTGAACCCAGGCCACGGCAGTGAAAGCGTGGAGTCCTCACCACTGGAACTCCACGGAATTCCCTGACCTTGTATTTTTAATGTGTTCCCTGACCTGTTGTGTCCCAGTCAGGGGCTGGGAAGTGCTTCATATGTACAGGGAGAGGAGCAGCAGGAAGGCTTGCCAGCTGGGACAGGGATCAAGGGTCTCATGTATCCTAGACCATTCTCTAGGGATCCAGTACAGCACAGTGGTTAAAGAGTTAATGCTGGCACGAGGTTGCCTGGGTTTACATCCCAGCTTTGCCCTTGCTGGCTGCCTGAACTTGGGCATGTTCCTTGACCTCCCTGTGCCTCAGTTTCCTCATTTGCAAACCAGGGGATCGTAATAGAACCTCCCTTATAGGGTTGCCTGAAGTTTAAATGAGTTAATTCAAATAAAGCACTTAACATTGCTGGCACAAGGTGAATGATTCATAAGTGGTGGTTGTTATTATTGTCACCCTTATTATTCTATGGCCACATTTCTCAGTCTGTGGAGCCAGCAGGCAGCTCCGGCCCTCCCGGGGGCCACACTGGCCTCGGGCCAGTTGCTCTAGGCTCCCAAATGGCCCTGCCCTCCCTCCTTGAAACTTGCCCTCTTTGGGTCTCATTCACCAAGAGCACCCAGCCTTTAGCAAGGTTTGGGGGGGCAGCGATCACATTGGTTATTTGGGCCCACGTAAGCCCACTGTTGTTCTTGGCTATCTCTGACTTTCCATCCCCTAGGCCAGAAGCAGAGCCAGAGAAACTGTTGTTCTTGTGGTGGTTGTTTTATAAAAACTGGCCATCTGGGGCCCTCTCAGTGACCTCCCATTTCACATAGAGGAAACCCGAGGCCCAGAGAAGTGAAGTACTGTCACCCGCTGTTCAGTGGCGAGCGAGCCTCCAAGTGCAGACTAGGAGCTCTTTTCCAGGCCCTGGGTGGTAATCTGTCCGGACTCCTCTCTGTGTCCACGAGGCAGTCATGACGCTGTCTGAACTTAGCTTGAATCTCTGTTAAAGCAGCTCTGTGCTCAGCTAATACTTGCTCTGCAGGACTGTGGACGTGCATCTCTCACCCTCTTGTGCTACAGAGGAGGAAACTGAGGCTCAGAGAGGGAGACTGGTTGGCGACTCTGGATCACACAGTGAGCTGGAACGGGGGGCCACCAGAGCCCAAGGCTCCCGGAGCCTGGGCCAGAGCTGTGCCTGCTTCTCAGCCCCACTCTTCCGTCCAGTCAGTGCACTGGCTAAGCATGTCCACAGAGAAGCCGGGGCTCTGTGGGGAGTGTGTGGGCACCAAGAAGAGGGGCCAGGCCTGAAGCAAGGACGGAGAACAGGACATGGCTCAGGCCCAGACCATATTCCAGGAGTGGGTCCCTCCTTCCACCTTAGGATGAAGGGGTGGAGGATGGTGGAGAAGGCCAGGCTTGTGCTTTTGCAGTTGAGAACTCCTTGTTCTTTTGCAGTCAGGGAAACGTAGGCAGAGAGCTTCAGAGCAAGATAGAGATTCATCAGGTCCAGAAGAGTCCACAGCTGTGCCTCCTGCTCTCAGCCCCCTGACTTCCAAAGCTCCAGCCCAGACACCCAGGTACCCTAGGGCACACCCAGACCAGAGGGATCTAGAAGAAGGGGGTGAAGCCCACTCTGCCTCTCACTTGCAGGGTGACTTTGGAAAAAGCCACAGCCCTTCTCTGGGCCTCAGTTTCCTCATCTGCACAATGTATTAGTGGTCATCATTGGCCTCACCCATCCCATGAGGACCAACATAATGGGTGTGACTTTTCTTTGAAAATTACAAAGTGAAGGGCATGTGTGAGGTTCATGAAGAGAACTCAAAAAAACTAGAGGGTGGAGGGTGGTTACAATATCTAAGGAGAAAAGTTATTATGAGAGGTGTCCAAACTCTGTATTTTTTATTTATTATTTTTTTGCTGTACGCGGGCCTCTCACTGTTGTGGCCTCTCCCGTTGTGGAGCACAGGCTCCGGACGCGCAGGCTCAGCGGCCATGGCTCACGGGCCCAGCCGCTCCGCAGCATGTGGGATCTTCCCGGACCGGGGCACGAACCCGTGTCCCCTGCATCGACAGGCGGACTCCCAACCACTGCACCACCAGGGAGGCCCAAACTCTGTATATTTTTAACATTACTCTATTGTTCATATTTTCTTATAAAACTAATTTATCTTTTTATTGCCCCCCCGTGACTTTACCACAAGTGTAAGGAAATAGAAGCAGAAAAAAAAAGGAAGAAAGAGAGAGAGAGTGAGAAGGA